>NW_027532838.1:526310-579592 GCF_008692635.1 Crocuta crocuta | reverse complement strand
GACAGCTTTGTAGTAGAGGCTAAAGTCTGGGATGGTGATCCTTCCCGTTTTGGTTTTATTTTTCAGTATTACTTTGGCTATTCGGGGTCTTTTGTGGTTCCATACAAATTTTAGGATAGTTTGCTCTAGTTTTGAGAAGTATGCTGGTGCAATTTTGATTGGAATTGCATTGAATGTGTAGATTGCTTTGGGTGCATTAATATATTTTCTAAAAAATGACCAATTATTGATAATGAATGGCTTACTTTTTATATAAATCCCCCAATACTGTAGGTTGTAGAGGCCAACATTTAACTATTATATCCTGCTAAATTTGTTCCAGATCTTAACCCTTTATACATAATTACTTTGTGCTGTCCTTTAGGAAAGCAATTTATTCAGTCTTCTGTTTTTAATAAACTAGTCATTTCCTCATTGTTTTTGGAGTCAGAAAACCTTTCAGATATTTGTAGAAGATGCAGAAAGTGTTTTTGAAACTAAACAATACTGTTAAATTGGAAGGCAAACACATGTAAACTTTTAACATGGTCACGATTTACTATAAAATATCTCTAAAAAAGAGAATTTTGTGATTACCAAGTCACCTAACTTGTAATTCATTTACTGCTAAACACTGGTTGAAAATACCCCCTCTGGTTTCCAGCAAGGACCACCTTTGAAAGAGAATCCTTAAAAGTTTGAAAGTAGTAGACAAACACTTTTTTTTCTTACCAAATCCTGTCCATATAATTCTATCTTTACTGAAAGTACACTCCATTTTTGTTACTCAGATTTGAGTTAACTGAATTTTCTTTAACTATTTCAAGAGGTTCCCCAGGAAGCCATGGAGGTAGGAAAGAAAGCGTTCAAGCTTTACCACTCCCTGGCTGGGCTTCTCTCGCTACACTGGAGAAAGTAGCCACTTTGTGCAGCTCCACTCATACTAGGAAGCCTACCTGGGACAAGAGTTTGTGTGTCTCCTGAGCTTCCCTCTTTCCTTCTCAGATGGCTTCCAGGGCCACTGTCATCAAGAGACACAGCCCTTGATTTCCAAGGAGAAAAACAATTAATTTATTTTTATAAACTTAATTTTTGTAGAGCTTTCTGTAAACGGACATGTATAAGTCGTTCTGGCAAACTTTGTGGCTTCTTTATTGAATTTCACTAGTACTTAAACCCTGTTCTACTGCCATCCTGGATAGATCACTTTCCTTTCTGGGGGCGATCCTGTTCTCCCTGGAGTGACTATTTACTCCACCAAGACTAGATCCCTTCTATCTCCTTGTCCTTTCCATGATTCAAGAGTGATCTTATGTGTAATTATAACAGCTTAAAGACTCCTGACATCAGGAGAACATATTTGAAACATCTAAGCTCACCTTTGTCTTCCAGTGACTCTGAAAATGAAATTTTAGAATTGTTGTGCTTCTGGAAATGTTGCAAAGTTCAGAACCACACTCTTTCCATGCTTTCCATGAACCAAGTTTTTCTAGGCATGACTGTATGTGAAAGTTTATGGGGAAAATTACTGTCCAAAGGATTCATGGGATGTTATAAAAATCTCCACTTTTATAGGATGAATTCTTATATAGAATTTGAAAAGATTTTCCTTCAGACCACAAGGATCTTCGATTTTAAATTAGAGATGATCAGAGAGTCAAAAGATACTTAGAGGTTATTTCATTAAAATTTCTAGCAAATATTTGGAAGCTTACACACATTTTAGGAACTCTCAGAGTCTACTCTCGGCATTCCTGCATGTTTCCTTAATTTTCTGTATTTTGCTGTGTCCTGTCATGCATCACAAATACTTATTGGAATCCATTCTGGTTACCTGTATGTCAATTTCACCAAATAATAAGCTCTTTGAGAGTAAGCACTGTATCCTCTTTACTCTGTTGGTCTAGCACATAGGAAACTGCTTGNTCCCCCCCCCCCCCCCCACTTACAGGTCTTATCAAAATTTACATTCTATACACTTGAATTAATTTTTCCATGTTTAGTGCTGTTAGAAATAAACCGCATGTGGGCTGGGATATTTTTGTATTCTTTGTACATTATGCATTGAACAGTGTCTGTCCCATAATAGATACTCAGTGAGTATTTCTTTTGTAAATAAATGAATGGGGGGTGAGGAGTAAATGAGACAGAGGTACAAGGGTTTACATATGGACAAACATTCACGAAGATTATCTTAAAAAAGAGAATTTAAGCAAATGTATTTATTCTTAAACTTTATACCACAGGTTATAAAACACTGTTGTGTTGTTATTTTTCTTTTTTTTCTTTGTTTTTTTTTTTTATTTTTGGTCCACATAGATTTATTTTTTTTTCAGAGGGTGACAGATGTTACTGCCAACTGATTTCACATTATAAACAAACACACAATCAAAAACTTAGATATTTTTGGTTGGCTTTTAAAAAAATGTAATATTTGGCCACATTTAACATCATTGCCAGTTGCTGAATTAGAGTTGACCCCTCAATTCTGCACACATCCTAAAATTCCCTATTGTCTTCTATTGTCTGTTCTACTCAGTTATGTTATCACTATGGAAATTCACATTCTTCAATCCATACTCTGCCGAGAAATTGAGTTGTTGTAATTACCAACTATTTTTAGAACACTAGCTATCATAAGACATTTTGTAAAACACTATTGTGTTTTCTATTGCTTTATGACAAATTACCACACATTTAGTAGCTGAGAAAATCAGATATTATCTCATAGTTTCCATGGATCAGGAGTCCAGGCATGAGTTAGCAGGGTCCTCAGTTCAGGCTCTGACCAGGTTAAAATCAAAGAACCAATGGAAGCTCTTTTCTCATCTCATGCTCAGTACTCTTCTGAGCTCCCACAGGGTTAGCAGGAACCATTTTCCTTGTGGCTGCAGGACTAAAGCCCTATGGGTAGAATTCTACATGTAGTTCATAACCGGGCCACTTGTGTTCCACTTCAAGTTTAACAGGAGACTCTCATGACACTTAGTTTAAGATGTTGCAGGATTAGGTCACCCTCCCCACCCCCACCCCCAGATTAATCTTCTATTTACCAAAAAGTGAGCTGATTAGTAACCTAATCACAGGAGTGATACTCCATAATATTCATAGGCTCTGCCCACCCTCCTGGGAAGGATTATATAAAAGTGTGGGTCACAGGAGACCACGGTGGAATTTTGTCTATCTCAACATTTAACTCAAACTGTAAGATAAGTCCTGGGCTTATTAACAAGCTCCCCAGAGCTATAAAGCTTGTAAACTTAAATCTTAAAAAAAAAAAAAATTGTTGCTGTAAGCTTTTTGAATAAACTTCTGAATACAAATATTTTCACACAGCAGTCATTTGAAACTACAATAAGCATTGCCTCGGCTTTGCCACACCTAAGTAAGATCACGAAACTACATTGCATATGGGCCCATGTTTAGCATAGGATGGTTATGCCCAAGGGAAGTTCGGTGTGTCACATTTGAAGGTTATACAATATAACTGTACAAGAAATGGTGATTTTACATTTATCAAGTGCCCAATTGAGACAACTTGGATACTTGTGTTACCACTATATTCCTTACTCAATGTCATTTTCCTGAGGTTTGGGGCTACAAAAGTTGACACACACACCCTGCTGTCTTATTTAATCTGCAGTGTAAATTTGTTTTTGCTTCTCACTAGGTGCAAAGATAGTTATTAGACAGTTTATCCAAACTACACAGAATTTTCCTTGAGATACCTGAAAAAGGTTTTCTTTGTTTTATTTTTTCAAATTCTATCCTATCTCTTTACAAGTCAAACTGCCACTGCTGCAAATTCAAATAATCACTTCGGTTAAGATCATTTGACTCTGTAATTTTAAAAATATGGCTTTACCTTTGATCACAGAAGAAAAGTTATTCCTGCTCTAATCCCAGAAAGGGTAAAGGATGAAGAACTTTAATCCTTGGTAACAACATTCTAATAACTTAATTCAACTCCCAAGAAATATTACTTTGGAATGATTTCCTTGTTAGATGATTTCATTATTAGTATCAATACATTATTTGCAGGTAAGAACAAACTGCCTGTTTCGATGCAGGATATGTAAAAAGAATGAGATTTCACAAGTGAATCTGTAAGCAAAATACATGGTTAGAAATTATGGTCCTGAAAAACACGCACTGAGTTATGTTGTGATACAAAATGTGAAAAGGCCATAATTCAGTTCTTATTACAAAAATGAGATTTGCTAAGAATCTTAGAATAAAGGGAGGAAAAATCATTTCAAACTAATGTCTTACAGGTTTGGAATTGATTTTTTTCCCTGAACTGAAATCCAAAACATTTGGCTACTTATATTTACCTCTCTAAATATATAAACTGAGAGTCTGAATTCCAAAAATGTATAATGTTATTTAATAGTATAATTATTTGGGGTGCCTGGTTGGCTTAGTTGGTTAAGCGTTCGACTTCGGCTTATCATGAGGTCATGATCTCATGGTTCGTGGGTTCGAGCTCCATATCGGGCTCTATGCTGACAGCTAGCTCAAAGCTTGGAGCCTGTTTTAGATTCTGTATCTCCCTCTTTCTCTGACCCTCCCCTTTCACACTGTCTCTCTCTCTCTCAGAAATAAATAAAACATTTTTTTAAAGTTATTATAATTATTAACTATATAATGTATATAAAGCTAACTTTAGCACCTAATTTAGGATAATGTTGAAAATCCTGTATTATACATCATGTAGATTTCATTGGTTGGAAAATATTTTTACACAAATGTTATCTTGTATATTCCTACTAATTCCATTTAGGTTAAAATATTTTGAAACATCTTATAAAGGTGGTGGAGTTCCTTGATACTGATGGTGCAGATTTCCAAGAAGAGGAAGTTGTCATTGATGGCATCTTCAAAGCTTAACTGGATGAATTTCTCACTCACAGCTGGCTGAAGACAGCTACTCCTGGGTTGGGGTCGGAGTTACACCAGCAAGGACAGAAATCATTCTCTTGGCCAACAGGATGCAGGATGTTCTTGGTGAGAAAGGCCTATGGATTCAAGAATTGACCACTGTGGTTCAGAAGAGGTTTGGTTTCCTTGTAGAATATTTATGCAGTGTAGAGATTTATGCTGACAAGGTGGCCATAAGAGGTCTGTGTAGGGGGCACCTGGGTGGCTCAGTCGGTTAAGCATCTGACTTCAGCTCAGGTCATGATCTCCCAGCTCATGGGTTCCAGCCCCACATCAGGCTCGGTGCTGTCAGCTCAGAGCCTGGAGTCTGTTTCAGATTCTGTGTCTCCCTCTCTCTCTTCCCCTCCCTTGCTTGGACTCGATCTCAAAAATAAATAAACATTAAAAAAAGTGTTAAAAAAAAAAAAAAGGAAGTCTGTGTGGTATTGCCCAAGCAGAGTCTATGTGTTACAAATTCCGAGGAGACCTTGCTGTGCGGAGGGCCTGCTGTGGTGTGTGCTACCGTTCATCAAGGAGAGTGGGGCCAAAGGCTGTGAGGTGGTGGTGTCTGGGAAACTCTAAGGTCAGATGGCAAAATCCATGAAGGTGTGGATGGCCTGATGATTCACAGTGGGGACTCTGTTAACTCCTACATTGGCACTGCTCAGACAGGGTATGCTGGGCATCAAAGTAAAGATCATGCTTCCCTGAGACACCGGTGGTAAGACTGGCCCTAATAAGCCCCTGCCAGGTCATGTGACAATTGTAGAACCCAAAGATGAGATATTTCCCACTACCCCAACTCAGACCAGAAGGGTGGGAAGTCAGACCCACCTGCTATGCCACAGCCATTACCCACAGCATAACAGGGTCACCTTAGCAGCTAGATCTGGAGTCTGTATTTTGCTCTGTAATGACCTTTAATAAAATCTTTGAAAAATAAAACATTACTGGAAATAAAGAAAAAAGATTTAATGTTTGTTTTTTTTTAATTTTAATGTTTATTTTTAAAGAGAGAGCGTGAGTAGAGGAGGGGCAGAGAGAGAGACACACACAGAATCTGGAGAAGTCTCCAAGCGTTGAGCTGTCAGTACAGAATATGACACAGGGCTCGAATCAGGAACTCAGGAACCATGAGATCATGACCTGAGCTGATGTCAGATGCTTAACTGACTGAGCCACCCAGGTGCCCCTATTTAATGTTAATAAGCTTAATTTTATGAAAAGCATTTCCCCAATAATGTATTTGTGACATTTAACAGCAACTCTGAATCTAAGAATATAGGAAGTATTAGAGTTTGAGTGTACTTTTTTTTTAATTGCTGTTGTAGTTACAAAGCCCTACATGTATTTGGATTATTTCTCATATAATATCTATTACTTTCCTAAGACATACACTAGAACTGATTCTCATAGTTTCCTTTGTTGCTTGGTCTCAGGCATTGAGAATCAAATATTTCATTCACACATGGAAACCATGCCTTAGTGTGTGTGGTGGTATGATCATCTGAGGCCACCATACCGGTTTTTGGCCAGTAACCCTGAGAGTAATTAATATGACCTGAAGAAGCCATAGTATTGATGCAGATAACAACAAACTTGGTACTGTAATTATTAATGTCCCAATGTATTGATCTTGTTGTATATAATATTAGCTTCTAGATTTCTTGGAGACTCTGAAATTCCTAATATCTTTTAAAATGTTTTAAAGTTTTTAAAAAGTTGCTTCTCTGTTTATCTGGATTCTATCCAGAGTGAATCCATTGTAGGTAACTGAGAAACTTAACTAAATGCAGTGTTTCTTAAATAAAGTATGTCTATAACTATCTTTAAAATATGCTGTCCATCTCTGAATACCATTTTTCTCTCTCCATCTCATCATTTCATATATATAAAATATGTGTATATATTACACATATATGTGTATAGCTATAGATACTTATATGTATAATTTCAATTGCCTATTGCTTTCACAACAATTGAACATGAACCTGACATCTAAAAACAACAAAAATGTATTATCTTACAGTTTACAGTTCAGAAGACCCAGTATGAAGTGGTTCACCTGGGTACTCTGCTTAGCGTCCCACAAAAATACAATCAAGACATCAGTAGGTCTTTGATCCTTTCTGTAGGTAGACCATCTACTGAACCAATTACCATGGGCTCTAAGCCTCATTGGTCAGTATGGTGACTGACAGGCAAGTGAACAAGATATTTGGTCTACAGTGCCTGTATTAACAAAATCTGATGGCATGTGGGCCTTAGTATTTGCCATATTTGGTTGAAATAATGGCTTACTTGAAGGGTTTGGAGCTCTAGATCCCAAACCGATTGAGTGAACCCAGACGAGTAACAACAAGACCAGCAGTAAACAGAAGTGTGTGCAGCTCCACTTGATAGCTTTTTTTCATTGCCTAATGTTGACTTTTCTCCAGCACGTATTATTACCAAGGAAGAGCTGTCTGATTTTATAATTATGAGATATGGTATTGATTTTATTTTTATTTATGAATGTGATTTTTATGAAGCAGGGTTTTTTAATCTCCCTTTTTGGGAGTTTACACTCTAATTTCCTGTAGAGGATTTGAGGGAGAGATTGGATTAAGTAACCACCCTTATAACCTGAATACTAAGGAGGTTTTGTAGGTGGTTGACCTGTAGGTTCACATGGGTTCCATACTAGAGGGATGATCTATGTGTAACAGGACCCAGGAGAGAATGCAACTTTGATTGGACTTCCAGCCCCATGTGGAACCAAACCAGGATGAAAACATCCATAAATATAGAGACAGTTATTACTAAAGAGCCTCATACATAATTAGCCTCTTTACACATGACAGAGAGTCATGCCCCCCTTTTAAATAGCAAAGGAAATGTATTTTTATAGTTGGTGTGAAATGAAAGTCAGCTGAGAGGCTTTGAATTAAGAGAGATTAAGGCCTTGGACAAGATAGAAACCCATTTAGGAATCCCTTTGCCAGGCTGGAGGATAAACACGAATTGTTTGAGGAAATCTTTATGTATCTCTATTTAACTGGCTGCCTAGGACCACCTGGGGAGATGAACATTCTATTGCATGCCTTTTAAAGTGCACAGCATTGTGTATTCAGAGAGGTGACATGTGTTCCTTGGTTTCTGTTAGCAATGTCTGAAACTCCAAGGGGATAAGGAGTGTCCTATGAGACTTTATATTGTGACCCTAGAATATGTAGAGATATGCAGACTTGATTGATCATTTCCATAAATCTGTGAGGCAAGAGATTCCCAGACATGTGTGTGTATGTTGCATGTGTTTGTGTGTGTGTGTTTTGTGCACAATGAATTCTCAGTCCCGTGGCATGTTAACATGGAGAAGCACTCCCTAAGGTTCAAGCACCTCAACCAGGGGCCTTGCATTGTCAAGTAACTTTGGCAGGTGTTGGGTTTGGGATGGGAGATACAAGAATGACATATTCCTCTTGCACCAGAGGCACCTTTTGATTTAAACACTGGGCTACTGGTCTTTAAGGGTATCACCCACAGTACTCCTGAGGATCTGGAGATCCTGTATTTTGCTGGTTACAGCAGCTGGGTATGTGGCAACAAAGAAGATAGGTAGCTGCTATCCCCAACTGAGTGTTATCACCAGTGAGAATAGGGTACCATTTCACTACCATGGGGTAGCCCAACCAACCCATTCTTCTTAAAGGGATAAAAAATGGATAAACCAGGGTTCTGTCTCAAATAATAATAAAGAAATATCAAAATGAAAGATGTTAGGAGTCTTGGAATAGGCCTCTATGAAAATACAGGCTGTGACCAAAACCCACTTGAATGCTGTCTGGAAAATGGGGTTCAAGTGGCTCATCACTCCTCTTGCATTACGGTGACCCAGCTGTGTAAGTGTCTTAGTGGCTGGAGTTCAGAAATTAGAGCTAGTCTCCAAGAGGTTATGGATGAGTCAGTGGTCATGGTCACACCATTCTGCTCATAGTGCCAATATTTTATAAGCTTTAAAGATTCCTTTGATGATGTAACACAACCCAAAAACACTCAAAAGTACATGAGGGGCAAAACTCTTGTTATTTAGTGTCAAGTAGAGAAGACACCTAGGCAGGGTCACATAGGGAGCTGAACCGGTGACAGGGTAACAGCAATTTGGAGCTTAGGGGGCACTTTATATACAGTGAGTAGAGAGGGGTTACCTAGGTTTGGCCCTGGGTCTCTATGGATTAGCTAATTTAAATAATGTTGTGGATTCCTGGGCATAAGGCCTAACCCCAGTTGTCTAGTACCCAGTCCTGGGGTAATTAGGGTGTGTCCTAGTGGCCTGCAGTATGAGAATCCGTAAGGGAAGTGGCTGTGTTGATTAAATCTTAGCTCTTCAAAAAGGAGTATAGGGCCTCAAACTGGGTCAAGATAGCACTAAAACAAACAAAACGAAATAAATGAAAGGCTATATTACAAGGGCACCTGGGTGGCTCAGTCAGTTAAGCATCCCACTTCAGCTCAGACCACCATCTTGCAGTTCATGAGTTCAAGCCCTGTGTCAGGATCTGTGCTGACATCTCAGGGCCTAGCTCCTGCTTCAGATTCTGTCTCTCTCTCTCTTTCTGTCTCTTTGTCTCTGTCTCTGTCTCTCTGCCCCTCCCCTGCTCACACTCTGTCTCTGTCTCTCGCTTAAAAATGAATAAACTTCAAAAAAATTAAGTAATCACCTATAATTAATGAGATTGACAGTTCAATATATCGCTCTATTCTCTAATACAACTGGCCCAAAATTTTAGGGAAGAGAAGGTTGGAATATGTAATCTGGTCAGCTACCTTTTATTCATATGATGTGGGAGAGATAATCTGAAATAAATCTACTCTTTATCAAGGCTGGAGAAATGCTCTGATGAGAGGCCATTAGAATTCTTTTTTTTTTTATTCTTTTTTTTATTATAGTTTATTGTCAAGTGGTTTCCATGTAACACCCAGTGCTCATCCCAACAAGTGCCCTCCTCCATGCCCATCATCTATTTTCCCCTCTCTCCCACCCCCATCAACCCTGTTTGTTCTCAATATTTAAGAGTCTCTTGTGGTTTGCCTCCCTCTCTCTCCTTAACCATTGTTTCCTTTTCCCCTACCCTATGGTCCTCTGCTAAGTTTCTCCTGTTCCACATATGAGTAAAATATATGGTATCTGTCTTTCTCTGACTTATTTCATTTAGCATAATACCTTCGAGTTCCATCCATATTGCTACAAATGAAGGCCACCAGAATTCTTGAAAGTCCCTATGGATACTGAATTCTGTAAGATGGAGATGACAGTGAGAGGTGCAAAAATGGAACTGGGTTGCTTGATCTCAATGGGAATGATTAAATTGTTTGTGAATAGAGGCCAGGTGGTAGCCTTTAACTCTTAGATACATGATAGAAAAGTATTACAGCATAAGCCACATGGTATGGATCATTTACTTATTCATTTATTTGATCTTTAAGGATAGAGTGCTGGGTAACTTATTTGCTGGGGTTTTAGAAATGAATGAGATTTCCAAAATAATATAGTATACACTGACACATATAATAAGAAAATATTTTAGAACTGGGAGGGAGACAGTTTACCTGAATTATGTAATGCAGATTCATAGCCTCTCCACTCATTTAAAAAATGAAGGGAATTCAAAGACTTACAGCATCTGGATTGAGCGGGAGCCAGAGTTCAGTTGAGGAAGAACCTTGCTGCATGGTATATATACTTGAATCTTTCTCCAAACTTTCTCAAGAGGAAAATAAATCCGAATCTTTCAGGGATTATTGTCTCCTGGCTTTGAACTCTTTCTGGAAACTAATGAAGTGGGAACTTATAGACTCTAGGCCCAAGTCACCTACAGTATAATATTAGATCCATTCTGTAGTTGTTCCTCTCAACCCAAAATCTATATAGATAGTGAAAACATAAGAAGTAACTGTCAAAATTCCCAGATTGGTTTTTCAGTCCGTAGAGAGAGAGGGGACTCTTATTGTAGGAAGAGACAAGTAGACGCCAGTGAAATCACACCTGCCCAACCCTGACTTACTAGAAAACAAAACAAAACAAAACAAAACAAAAATATCACACCCCTAGAGGAATTATAAAGATTAGTGCCACCATCAATAACGTGAAATATGCAAGAGGGCTAATTCCTACCACATCCCCATTTAATATGCCTATTTGGACAGTGTAAAGCCAGATGTGTCAATGAGAATGACAGCCGATTATCACCCACATAATTAGGTAGTGATTCCAAGCACAGCTGCATTTCCAGATATGGTATCTCCCCTGGAGAAAATTAACACAGACCCTGACACCTGGTATACAGCTATTGAAATCTAAATGCATTTTCCCCCTATCTCTGCCAGCAAAGGAAAACATAAGCAGTCTGCTGTTACATGATAAATACAAGAGTATATCCTTCCTGTCTTTTTCAGGGCTATGTCAACTCCCATCTCCCTGTCATAAAATGTTCCAGACTAAGGACATGTGTTGTCTTGATACTATACAGAATACAACACTGCTTCATGATATTTCTAGTTGTATGAGCATTCCAAAACAGATACACAGGAAGTAGCCAGCATCCTAAATCCTTAGTAAAACACAGGATGCCAAAGGGTAACAAACAGACTCTTCAGTATTCAGGGATCTGTAAGATTGAAATGTCTTGGAGTCAAGTGGTCGGGGGGTGGGGGGCATGTTTTCTAATGCTGCAGAAAGAAAGAAAAATTTTGGCATCTTTCAACAACCACCATCAAAAAATAAGGACAGCGCACCCAGTAAATAAGCACAATAGAATCTTGTTTATGGATTATGAAGGCAATATATATCACATTTGGCCATCCCATTCCAACCACTTCTTAGGTAATTGAAAGGCGGCTAATTTTGAGCTGCCCCAGATCAAGAAGGATTCTGTAATAGATCCAGGTTGCTATGTTAACTACATGACACTTGGACCTTAATACTCAAAAAATAACTGTTGTTGAAAGTGTCTGTGTTAGAGAGATAATTTTCATGAAGCCTTGATAAACCTCAGTAAAGAATTGGGAGTCCTAAATCATAGGATTTGGGGAAAAGACCATGACCTTTCCTACTGACCTATTATTCTCCACTTGAAATGCTATGTGTGGCTCATACTGAAGTCGGCCTGTGAAGATGTTCCCTTACAGGGCAAAAAAACTTTGTAGATATGACTGAATTAAGGATCTTGAGACTGAAAAGTTATGCTGGACTGTATGGGATTGTCCTGCAGATCGTGATTACCAATGTAATCACAAGGGTCCTAATAAAAGGAAGGCAAGAGTTTCAGTGTCAGAAAAATGAGATGACAGAATTAGAAGTCACTGCTGATTTTGAAGATGAAGGGTGGTTCCATGAGCCAAGGAAATCAGGTGTCCTCTCAAAGCTAGAAAAGTCAAGGAAACAGACTCTCCCCTACAGCCTTCAAAAAAAAAAAAAAAAACACAACTCTCTCAATCCTTTGATTATTGGAATCCTGACATCTAGAACTATAAGAAAATTAATTTGTACTGTTTAAGCCACTCAGTTTGTGATTAATTTGTTAGTGTGGAAATAGAAAACAAATACAATAAGATAAAATCATAGGCCTGAGTAGTTCCTAAAATTCAGGGGGGAAAAAGCTAGTTGTGCAGAGGTCAGAGATTCCTGAACTCGATCCCCTTTGGCTTTTACTTTCCTTTTGCTTTGTTTTTGTTTTTCTTTTTTTTTGCTTTGCGTTTTCACTTTTCTTCTTTCCACCAAGCTCACACATATGGCCTCTGCTCAAATTAATGAAACAGAAAACAGTGAGAAACTGATTTGTGAATATATCTGCACATTTTGCCACTATCAGTCAAAAGTAAATGACTTCTCTGCGGCCACACTCAGGAGGAGCTCTAAAAGACAATGGAGAAGGGAAATATTTCTTTATGGATAGATTTATGGAATTCATGAACAATATTTAGTGTTTTGATTAGGTGACCAGCGGCAAACAAACAAATGAAACCCTGAATATTGGAACATGGTGTGGAAAGTCTAGGGAACTGGTGATGTATGGATGCATGACCATGAAGCATGAAGATATATATGTTGCACATAAATGTTTATGAAAGCATCTAATGCAAAGAAAGAATGTGGTTATCATATATATATAATGACCAGCAGTATAAATATCAGCTTCTTTCCCCAGGCTCTCTGCCTTACTTAATGGCCTCTTGTAAACGTGTAACTGAAGCAAGGAGAGTGGATAGGCAGGAGCTCAGCAACATGAACTTCTTATCAAGGGTAATATGGATAGTACCACACCTGCGTGTGTGACATGCTCACAGTGGGAGCGAAAACTGAATCCCTGAGGCATTCCCATTTACCCAGAAAAAAATAGCTAACCAGTTGGTGGAAAGTAGATTGCACAAATCATCTTTGAGGGAGCATGGGAGGGAACTTGATTCCGTAGCAATTACCTTATCTATCTCTGTAGATTCACACACATTTTACAAGACACATTTTACAAGAACTGAATGTGTCAATGAATTCACACTCACAGAATTAACTGATTTTCATGTGTTCCATCACCAAAACAGAAAACGCTCCAAAACAAAACAAAAAACCAACAACAACAACAACACACACAAAACAAGCTATTAGAAGGGTGAGGAAATCAGAAGTTAGAGCACATGAAAAATTGAGATGTCAATCTATAGGATATGGCAACTGCCATAAACCAGCATCTGATATTTCATCTCTTCCATTAGCAGAAAGCATAGTACTGGGAACCAAGGAATGGGGAGACTAATTATGTAATTTTCCCTGAAAATTATTTGGAGAATTTTTTTCAGCCTCACATGTTTTGAATTCGTTATCTTGGACATCTTTGAGCCTAGTAAAGGTATATTCTCTCTGAGGACTACCATCAGAATTCCAATGAATTCAGTCCAGACAGAGATTCTCATGTTGTTGACTGAACACTAAGAGAAGGAGACTATGTGCTCATCAGGGACATTCCTCTCAGTCACCTGAAGAAAATTGATTTCTGCTACACTATGGAAAACAGCAGGACAGCATCCAGAACCAAATAAGCTATTTATTCAGGATGCCTATTACTACTTTCTCACTTTATAATCCCAGTTAATAGAAAACTGAGGCAAATTCAAATAAAAAATAATTCCCAAAGATGAAAGTGAAGTTCCCCCCATTGGTTAAAATAGCCATTCAACTGAGCAGCTACTTGAGGGAAAGTGAAGTAGTAGAAAGTACTAGTAATATAGAGACATAATTACAAATTCAGTTCTTCTCATCCACTGACGCGAAGACTGTACTTACTATATTAATGAGTACATCACCTTAACCCCACTGCCTTATATGGAGAACACTAATGATGTCTAATATATTCAGTTTCAGGGGGAAGTTGAACTGAGTTGACATCAGCAAATGCTGATGTGGTAGCTTCTGGAACTTCAAGTTCTCCTGTGTTGTAAAAATTACATTTTCAACATAATAAAATGTAAGGATGAATGCTGAGGGGGTAATGGAGTAGACTGTTCTGGAGATCTTTTCTTTGTGACTCTCAATTCATAATCCATTTTGTTATCTGTTGTCTGCTCTGGGAAGCTAACCTGTATAGACCCCATGGGATCCCTTGCATCTGATGTCCAGAGCACTGGGAACACTAGATCTAAGAGACACAGGAAAGTTAACTCAGTAGTATTCATTATCTTGGCTCACTGCTCCGGTAGTTGCTGTAGGCCTGCTGTGGCCCTACAAGAAACATCAGCTTCTCAAAAGGCTGTTCTCTCCTATAGCTAACTTGCGTGGTTTCCAGTGACCTTGCTGCCTCACAGCACTTTAAGAGCTCTGGGTAATTACAGCACCCCAAGGTCCTATACTTTCCCTTTTGGTTTCCCTTTATTAAACTCTTCTCAAAATTTGCTACTTTGAGTTACCTCCCCCTTCTTCCAAGATGCTGGCTGATGCATCTACGACATGTAGATGTATGTACAGGCACTGTACATGTATTAATTGATCTGAAACAACAGGGGAATAACTTTAAAAGTACGCTCTATTTTCCAATTGATAAAATGTCTGCATTTCTAAGGTGCTTGCATTTTCTCTTTGCAAGGTGGAAAGGCAATAAGGAGCACACATACTTGCATAGAACTCAGCCAAACCCTTATCTTATTATACATGAATAGAGGAAACATCAACCTGTTCTTAGATAAGTCTAGAAGCTATGAATGGGTTAAAATGCAAATATATGTTTAGTACAATTGTAAGGGAGAAAAATAGTTCAAATGGTTCACAATTTGTGTTATATTTAATAAACATTCATTTTTTTCCAAAATGCCACTTAACTTCCAGATATTAGAAAGCCGAGAGATTCACTCATAGTGAATGTCCCAACCTTGGTACCCTGGGAACTAGCTATGAACAAGGAAGTACCCTAGATGTGGACTAACAGCTTATGTGTCACATATTCATCTAATATTCACTATATGAGTATTTTCTTTTTTCTAGGAAGGCTTGTAGAAATTCACAGTGATGCTGAGTTGGGGAAAGATTGAGTTAGTTTTCTTTTATGAGTACAAGAAAAGATAGTATATTTTTGAAATAATATTCTATATTTAGATACAACAGTGGTAAATTGTTCAATATTCAGAAAAGATAATTAATTCTCCAATATGACTCAAGAGGGGTCAGCATGTGGACTGAAGGTGGGCTTAGACAGGGGGAGTTCAACAGAGATAGCCTGTTGAGAAATTGTGTGTTTAAGACAAGGAGTGTGAAAATCATTTTGAAATCTTGGGACCCACATAATAATTTTAATAACAGGACTGGCATAATTAGCGTAGAATTTTAGCAAGTTTCCTCAAAACAATTACAGGTGTATATAAAGGGGCCTGGAAGGTGGAGGGTAAACCAAAACACTCTTACAGTATCAAAGGGCAGAATGCAGAGGGGAATTCAAGAATAGAATATACAATGAAAAAGTCAGTAGCAAATATGTATGTGCCAAGAGTGGGAGTGGGTAACCACAAATGATCCCTGGTTTCTGGCCTGCGGAACAAGTTGATGCTGGTAACTGGTCAGTAAGAGAGGAAACACTGTGAAGGAACATATCCCAGAGAAAAGAGTAATTTAAGCTCTACTAGGCTTAAATTTAAAAGTATAATTCAAGTTTTAATTACGCTTAAATTTATTAAAGAATATAGGGTGATTAAAACACGATGCTGACCGAAAATGAAAATGCAGGATGAGGGACAGAATGTGCTTGCACTGGTTCAGCTATTCAGTGAGTAGATGACGACCACCCCTCCCGTCCCCCCACCCCCATCTCCCGCAGCAGGCAGCTGTGTATCAGCACACACAGTGTGCAGCTGTGCGATGGTTGGCACAGCTTCTGGCTCCTTGCCCTTAACAAGATTAAGAGCAAAGGGGAATGGTGCCACATTTGCTTCTGCTTCTCAGATGCCTGGGTCTGTGTGCATCTACTGGTTGAAGAAAGTAGTAAATGACAGTAATTGGTTGCTTTGAAGGGAAAAAGAGGGCTAGGTATGGGTTTGGTGTAGTCAGTCAATAGGAACTACCACAGAGAAGTCGGTATGTTAAAAATTGGATAGAAAACATAACTCCATCAATAATTTGTATTAATGTAAATAGGGTAAGCAGATGTACTAATTGTCACCCAGCTTCCGGTTCAATTGTGCATCTTTTCAAAGTGCAGCAAAAGCTGGAATGCCCATTGAAACAGGATGCCACGGAGAGGCTGAACATAAGGGCAATGAAAAATGATACCATGCAAAATACAAATCCCACATAGAAACACTAAATATTAGATCACTATGTTTTAATATGAAGTCCATTAGCAGAGATTAGAGTAATTTAGTAATTAATTAATAAGATGGATTCCATAATCATTTTAATGATCACTTACTTTTTATTAATTGGAGTTTAATAACA
Source organism: Crocuta crocuta (assembly GCF_008692635.1). Lineage (NCBI taxonomy): Eukaryota > Metazoa > Chordata > Mammalia > Carnivora > Hyaenidae > Crocuta > Crocuta crocuta. The sequence goes on along the minus strand of NW_027532838.1, from coordinate 562,743 downwards.
AAAATTGTCAATTAATTATTAACAATATTAATATGAAGTTAATGAATTAAAGGAAACAATGCACTAAGAAATTACAGCAATCAATTATATCATTGTATAAATACTGCAAAACTGACTCTGAATACATGAAGCAAATATATATATATATTCACAAATGAAATTATGAATATCACAAAAAATATCACAAAATTAGGAAATCATCAGGTTAGAACATTTGCACACAAGTTTTTACAGAAATAGACATCCCAAACATATATATTTTAATAAGTGTATAAATAACTGAATAACTCAAATAACAACTTAAAGCTACTGTTCCCTTTTGAGGTCACATGTAATATTCATAAACATTTGTCACAAAAGTGACCACAAAGGAATCACTAAGAAATCCATAAGGATAAATGCCACAAAGAAGACAATTTTTAAGTGAGGTGCAATATAACTTGACATTGATAATAAAAAATAAAATTTAAATAATGTATATTACAAAACTGAAAACAATCCAGAGTTAAGGGAAGTATTATATTGATCAATATGTTTGATGAGAGAATACAAACCTATACATACAAATTCACAAAAACATTAAATAATATACTTTTAAACACATTGTTGAGCTCAAAATAAATAAACCCACGATTCCTGTGGTTTAGACTCAAAGAATGACCATAACGTCCATGGAGAAACTTATGAGTGAAAGTCACAGACACTGTGTATGTTGCTTCAAATACTGCCTCTAGTTTCTAGGAATTAAATATTTATTTATGCAGGATCATTCTGACTGGAGAAGTAGAGTAGGGACCCTTAATGAAATGACTAAGACAAGTGTGTTAACAAGGTGAACTATTTTATATAAATAGAAATGTATTTATATCTAAGACTCAGGTAGAAGGAAACATAACTTATAAAAAGGTGAAACTAAAGATTTTTATAGAAATTCCCAAGTTTTCCTCCAACTTGAGGAATTAATGTAAAGCTTCCTTCTATATTATTGAAAACTCTGGTATTACCAACAGAAGTATGCCTTTAAAAAGTTCTGTATTAACACACACTAATTGGGTTAAGGATCTTTGTATGAAAAGCATACATTTTTTAAAGTATGGAAGAAAATACATGAAATCATGATTACCCCAGTATATGGTAGCTTATTTGAACATAAAATGTACAGTCTACATTTGAAAGGATTAGAATATTTAACTATATTTAAAAACTAAATAATAGGCCTATGTCAAACAAAATCAAAGACATAAAATTGAGGATATTTAAGTTCAGGTACCTATGAAAATATTAGTATTTATAATGTATATAAAAATTACAAATCAAAACCCAGTGAAAGAAAAATAAAAACTATGATCAAATATAAATTTAAAAATTTACAGTAGAGATACAAGGTGAGAAAATAGTACTTACCATCACCAGGTGGAAAAGAGACCTTACAGAAGATTACATTGTTTTTCAAATTCAATTCAATTCCATTCAATTATTTTCACAAAGCCACATAATTAACTGATATTTATAGAAATCAGAAGAGTGGCTTACTAAGGCAGGAGCTGGAGGCTATCAGGTACATGAGATAATCTAATGGATGCTGGAAGAATGTTCTATTCCTTGATATGGCAAGGGTTACTAGGTACAGAAATGTACACTTTAGTTAATTTTATGCATTTTAGTAAATGTTAGCTATCCTTCAGAAAAAGAAAGATAGAACCCATTTACAGTGGAGGACTATAGTATGATCATGGATTAAAAGTTTTAATATTATAAAAAAATCAAAGATCCATAAGCATTAGTTTAATTAAGTGGAAACATTTTTAATGATGTTATCATTAATTTGTTTTCAGTGCCTATTTATTTTTATTTAATTTTTGACACAGTCCCAAAGAAAATGACCCATCATATATACCAGCATTCAGTGTTTTCTCTGGAATATGATACTTCTTATAAAGGTCTATGATTAGATGTGAAGAGATGGAGTTTGCCTAGAAATTTACGTTCCCATGAAATGACCTATGGGTTCAATTAAATCCCCCAAATATTCCAGCAGGCATTTTGGTAGGATTAAACAGAATGATTTTAACGATGTATGAAAGATAACAAATTGATTTAAACTAAATATGGAACTACTTAGGGCCATAGTCAAAATACTCTTGAAGAAAACACAACTTGGTGATTTATACTACCATATGACTACAATTATCATTAAGTGTCAATAATTAAAGCAATGAATGAAAAGCAATGGTCTTTTTAAGACCTTTGGGCTTAAAAAGATAGTCCATAAATAAATACAAATATGGTCATCAAATTTAGGAAGAAATTCTTCTGAAAAAAAAATGGAGGGAATTTTTTTTCTTTCATAAATAGCAATTGATGAATTAAACACCTTTATTATAAAAAAAAGAAATTACGGTGTGCCTGGGTGGGTTAGTCAGTTAAATGTACGACTTTGGCTCAGGTCATGATCTCACAGTTCGTGGGCTCGAGCCCCACGTCAGGCTCTGTGTTGACAGCTCAGAGCCTGGAGCCTGTTTCAGGTTCTGTATCTCCCTCTCTCTCAGACCCTCCCCTGCTCCTGCTGTCTCTCTCTCTCAGAAATAAATAAAAAACATTTTTTTAAAATTAAGAAAATTAAAATTAAAAAAGAAATTACGACTTTATGTTTTCTAAAAACAGTAATAATCAGTTCCAGATGGATCATATACTTAAATTGTCTTCATGAACTTGGAATAGACAAATTTTCCTTAAGGAAAGCAATAACTTTAAAGGAGAATATTGATAAACTGAACTTCATTAACATCAAGAATGTTCATTAAAATATACCATTAGAAGAATGTAAAGGCAAGTCAAAACAATGAAGGAAATATCTGCAATACAGATATTGGCAAGGTTTTTGCTCACAAAATACAAGTCAACTGCTATAAGTACTGAAGATACAAACAACTAAACCAATTAAAAATGGCAGAAAGATGAGAATAAGTACAGTACTTTACAAAAGATTATAAATCTTGGGGCGCCTAAGTGGCTCAGTCAGTTAAGTGTCTGGCTTTGGCTCAGGTCATGATCTTACGGTTCGTGGGTTCAAGCCTCCCATCAGGCTCTGTGCTGACAGCTCAGAGCCTGGAGCCTGTTTCAGATTATGTGTATCCTTCTCTCTCTGCCCCTCCCCCATTTGTGCTCTGTCTCTCTCTGTCTCAAAATTAAATAAAACAGAAAAAAAAATTTTAAAGATTATAAATCCTAAAATCATGTGTTTTAATTTTTAAAAATCTGCTTTCTTTAACAACTGTTCTGGAGATTGAATCTTTTTGTCACTGAAATGGAGAGCAAGCACTGGGTTTAATGTATCTGGTATAGGCTTTTCCCTATCTCAAACTCAGCTCTTATCGTGTGGCTTTAAAATCAGTAGGAACACAAGAAGTATTTATTGAATGAAGTGAAATATTAACTTGTGTATATACCACAATGTTTAACTACTCCCATTTATATTTGATTTTTTTTTCACCTTTCACTTGGATTTTCAATGATTATTTAGAGAATTTACATTAGAATTTACCGCAACAGTTGACCACCTTCATAAACTCTTTTGAATATTCCTTGGTATTTATCAAGATACTTTAAATAATGTAGATAATAGCCTATATATGTAACTCAAAGACAGATGGAGAACCACAGCTTAATTTAAAAATTATATTTCCACTTTGGAAAAAGAAAATTAATCCAAGAAGGTATACATTAATGAAAAACCTGGGAAAAAATTAAAAATATATAGTTGATGAATATAGACATTAATATAATAAAAGGCAAAATATTGTGAGTGGTTTAGAAATTAGTGATTCTTTATACCACATAAATTCAATGTGGAAAGTGTCTACTTTTCCACATCAATAATCATAAGACTCCAAAGTAGTGGGAGTGTTTTGTTTATTTTAAATAGAATGCCAGCTTTCCGTCATTCCTCCTTTCTGATTTTTACTTTGTATTAAGAGCTTTCTTAAAAAGCTACACATAGCATTAAACTGTAGGCATAGTTTGAGAAGAGAGATAATGTGTTTGACAGTCCATACATGTATATCCAATTTTTGGATTATGACATCATGGAACAGGAGATCACCAAAGTAACTTCCAAACATGAAAGTGGCAGAGAGCTCCAAGGAAAGTAGACTGACTGCTACACCATATGAAATATGTATTAACAGAGGACTCTTCTATTGAAGATGAAATTTATAAAGAGTCTTTCATTCTCTGCCATAAGAAAACCTCATATATCACTCATCGAAAAGAAGGAGGAAGAGTTCACTGGAATTGCATAATAAAATGTCAGTACTGGATAGTGATTAAAAACACCATCTAAATTCTATTTGGGCAGGGCACTTGAGAATCCAGATCAAATAAGCCATGTATCAAGAGAGCAGACTAAATGTCACAATGTTCCACAGTGACAGATTAGATAAGTGCCAGAGAAATATATAGGCCTGAAACAAGAATTACTAAGCAGACATCTTAAAACATGCTTCACAAGCATTATTCTACATAAGTAGGAACCTTTTAAATGGTGGTATTTATCATTAATGTGTTTGTAGATCTTTTAAATATTACTTAATTTTTGGAATATCTCAAAGAATACAACCTATCAGATATTCCAGCACTCAGTAATTTATCTTGAATATGATGCTAGAGTCCTGTTTTAGATGTGAGAATATGATGTTTTCCAAAAGTTTGATGCTTTCCATCCTGAAATGCTTTTCATTATCCCATTTTTTCCTTTGTCGTGTTTTTTTTAATGTTTGTTTTGAGAGAGAGAGAATGAGAGAGAGAGAAAGCGTGAGCAAGTGCAAACAGGGGAGGGGCAGAGAGAAAAGTAGACACAGAATCGAAACCAGGCTCCAAGCTCTGAGCTGTCAGCACAGAGCCTGATGCGGGGCTTGAAACTACAAATCATGAGATAGTGACCTGAGCCGGAATCAAGAGTAAATAATAACGGACAATAATGAAATATACCATAGAGCAGTTAGTACATTTTCATTTAATATAGTCATGGGTTTACATCTACCACATAAGTATTTGTTAACTTCTATCCTTTCTGAGATTTGTCCATTTTCTTTCTTTTTATGATTATTGCGAATTAAAAAAATTTCTTTAAAAATTTCTTTCTTTTATTGTCACATATTATCCATTAACATGTTTTTAAAAATATTTTATTTATTTTTGAGAGAGAGATAGAGACAACATGAGCAGGGGAGGGTCAGAGAGACACAGAATATGAAGACAGGCTCCAGGCTCTGAGCTAGCTGTTAGCACAGAGCCCGACGCGGGGCTCAAACCCACTAACTGTGAGATCATGACCTGAGCTGAAGTCGGACGCTTACCCAACTGAGCCACCCAGGTGCCCCTTATCCATTAACATGTTAATTATACATTACTTTTAGCCATGATTGAAGGGATTACATGATGAATCCTTGACTTGAATCTTAAATTAGATATTTTCCCATCTCTCATACAAAGCCTGGGTTTCCAGCCAAGTAACTCAGGAACCATAATACCCTGTACTTATTTGCTCTCATCTCACCAATAATGCTATCTTTGTCATATATTCTAATACAATATATGTTTTATTCTGCCAACACAGAATCATTATTTAACAGTTAATTGTATTTAAATGCATCCACATATTTTATCTTTCCTATACTTTTCACTACCTACTGTTGTTCAGCAATTTCATGTGATACACTTTTATTTTTCCCTAAATAATTTTTTAAATATTTCCTTTAAGATTGCTTTTCTGATGACTATTTTAGTAGTTACTGTCTAGCCACAACTCTTTACTGTTGCTTGTAAAGGATATTTTTATTTGTTACAAAATTCTGGTATGGTATTTGTTTTTTAAGTATGTCTTATTACTTAGATCATTTATATTGAAAAGTAGGATATAGCTCTTACTGCTGCTCCTTTTATTTTCTTTAACTTTCTTAACCTTTATTTATTTTGGAGAGACAGAGGGAGAGAGAGTGAGAGAATGAATCTGAAGCAGACTCAAGGTTCTGACCTATCAGCACAGAGCCCGACATGGGGCTCGAACTCACAAATGTTGAGATCATGACCTGAGCCAAAGTCAGACGTCTAACCGAATGAGCCACCCAGGTGCCCATACTGCTGTTCCTTTTATGGTAACATGTCTTGCTTCCTCTGGCTGATACTGATTTTTCTCTTTGCCTAAGTTTTCCAATAGTAGTATTGCTCTGTGTGTGGTAGGCTGAAAAATGTACTGACCATCCAATTATAAATCACTTTCAAATCTCCAAAACCCATAAATAATATACTCCCTGGCAAGTGAGGAGATTATGTTAAGGATCTTGAGAAAAAGAGTTCATCCTGGATTACCCAGGTGGACCCTAATGCACTCCTATGAGACAGACAGAGGTTATTTTGACACAGACACACAGAACAAAAGATGTGCATATAGAGGCAGTGACTGCACTGACGCAGCCACAGGCCAAGGAAAGCCAAGAAATGCCAGGCAGCCACGAAAAGCTGGAAGATGTGAGAAGTGGATTGTTCCCACAGCCTCCAGAGATAGCACAACCCTGCTGGCTCCAGTGATTTCAGACTTCTGCCTCGTGAACTGTGGGACAAAAAAGGTTTCTGTTATTTTAGGCCACTCGGTTTGTGGTAATTTGTTGTGGAAACCTTCAGTAAAACAATGTTTCTACATGTGGTTTTCTTGATATTTATACTCTGAGTTTGCAGGGAATCAGGAAAATCTAGAGTGATCTATTTCAGAAGGTTGTTTTTTCTTCATTTTGTTTAGTTTTTTTTTTGTTGTTCTTATTGTTTCTAATACTGTGTCTGTTCTTTACTCTCTCCTCCCTTCCTAGGAATTCATTTATCACATGTAAGAATATCTCACTGTTTTTGCAATATCTTTTAATCTCTGTTCTGTGTTTTCCTTCTTCTTCCCCCATCGTGATTGCTTCCATCTTTATATTTTCTATTACATATTTTCTGATGTGTTAATTCTCTTTTCTCCTAGGCCCTATTTGCAGTTCAACCTACATTTTCAATCTATACTGTATTATGATATCTTTGGTATTATTATTTCTATTACCTTTAAAAACTGACTCCATACCTCTGATGAAACATTTGTATTTATTTTTTGAAAATATAATTTGTATTTGATTTTAAAATCTGGATCTCATCAGATTATATACATAATATATGTATATGTATATATGTATATATATATGTATATATATGGAATCATGACCTCTCTTTTCTTTTCCTGAGATTTGTGTCCATTGGTCATATGTCATTATCATGTTTGATAATTTTTGACTGACAACACAAATTGTGAATGGGTAAGTACAGAACCTTTGGATGGTGTTATCTTCCACTCTTAATGATTTGATGTAAGTTTATAGGGAGATAATGAAAACCAGTGGACAGTAGTACAGTACTGGATAGCATTCTATGGACCTAAGATATCAAGGGTCTCAAAAGTATTCCGAAGACTAGATTGTTTTCTAGGCTTCTTAGAAATCTCTGAGCCCACATTTATATCTCCCAAGACCCATGAAGCTTAGAATTATTCCTTTAAGCAGCAGGTATTACCTTAGGTTTCCCAACTTTCCAAGGGCAGTGTTGCTTAGTGTAAACTATCTTATCAAGGGGAAACTGCAACCAGGATAAAAGTCTTACTCCCCTGCAGCTCTGTGTTCTTCAGAAACTTGTGTCTTGTGTTCTAACTCCTTAGTATCTCTGTACTCTAGATTTTGTTTGCCTAGTCCAAGGATTCTGCCACAATTTCTAGGACCCAGTTTGGTTTGGTCTTCATGCCCCGTAACAAGAATACAAAATTCCCTGTAAGGGAAATACTGTTTTGGATGCAGGACTCAAATCATCACGTTTTTCTGTATATCTGGACTTGTCTCTCTTGTCGTGTTACGGTAACTATTCTCTGATACCTATAAGCAACTCTTTTGTTTGTTTTACCTTTTATAACTAGTCTCAGCAAAGATCAGCTACTTTATCATAGTCTATAACAGGATCGTAGAACTGATATATATTGTTTTAAGTTTATTTATTTATTCTGTGAAAGAAAAAGGGTACACACATGGGGGAGTGGCAGAGGGCAAGGGAGAAAGAGGCTCAAACCCAAAAACTACAAGATCATGACTTGAGCCGAAATCCTGAGTCAGAAGCTCAATCAACTAAACCACCCAGGTGCCCCTAGAATTCATATTTCAAATAGACCAGCTATGGCAATGTCCTGAATACATGATGTATGTCTGCACCTTAAGTAAACTGGAATAACATATGTTGGGTTAGAGCTATGCTTTTTATGAGTAAGTATTATTCGTCTAAATTAAATTCTCACAAATTGATTGGATGGTTACTTTTTTGATAAATCTTGTTGAAAAATATGTAGCATAATCTGGATAACCTATAGAAAGTGAGACCAAAGTTAATTTTTTGAGGGGAGGATATATTTTTAGAAGTTGTCAACAAGTAGTTGAACAGATAAATGACATTTAATAACTGAATCTCTGAATGTGAGAGGGAAAATTTAAGTAATACATGAACTACTGGTAGAATATATGACATTTTAAATGATAAAAGTCAAGTAAATTTGTAAGATAATTTTATAAATTATTTTAAATATACTTATGAATTTATTTCATATGTTAGAATAATCACTATTGGTTTTCTTTTAATGATATAGTAGATGTCTCCACATTCCCAACCCCTTCTATGTCATTTCAGGATGCCATAGCGAGTTTCTATTTCTCTTCAGTAGAAGGAATGACACTTCAACCAACAGATAAATTACTACAAGCCTGTTCCAGACATGGCCATTATAGAGCTTCATGGAGTAAAGGGATTTTATTTGAAACAAAAGGAAGTTCTGATTCATTCAATGGCTGGTGAAATCTTCCAGGGGTGCTCAAAAGCACAAGTAAGCAAAATGTTAAATCATAATCTGGATAAGCAGATAAATGGGGGTCTTTGAAGCACAGAAATGGATCACCCATTGGAGATATTTGGCTGAGATTCTGAATATAACTACATGGAAGAACAGTGATAGAATTACAGCTCCTACTGAGTAAGCTGAAACCAGAAATGTGGTTATGAGTTTGGTGTATTTCACTCCTGCTTCTACATGAGTCCTTGCCCTCTTCACATATGATCCTAGAAATCAAGAGTTAAATGGCCCTGCATTATAGGCCCAAGTCCCTGTCCATACCTATAACCTTTTCTACAACAGCCTCTGTATCCTTTAGCATTTTATTTATTTGCATATATCAAGATAGCATTATAGTGGTTTAACCAAATAAAACTTGATTTCTCTCATTGTGCTCAATAGTTTGTGATCTACTGCTATCATGAAACAAAACTCCTTTATCTCTGTTCTTCTTGGTAACCATTTTTTCATAATTATAAGGGGGTTGTTCCACTTTGGAGCACCATTTTCAAATTCTATCAGTAAAACGAGTGAAGGGAAAAGGACAAAAGACATGCCCAAGCTGATTCTACCCATTTTCATATGGGAAAATTGAATGTTTTTAAAGTGTAGTACATTTTTCTTACATATCATCAGGCAGAAGTACACATATGGCTAGATGAAGCTAAAAGAAATCAGGTTGATAAAGCTAGAAGTAATCATTTTCTCTTAACCAAATCATTATCCACTTAGTCAACAAGACACAAGGATAAAAGTGAATCAGGAACTGGCTGTATCTGCACAACTCTCTCAACATAAAGAACAGTTACCTGCTGTCTATCTCTTACAACTACTTGCCAGGAAAAGCCAGGTCCTCTAATAATTCAGGGGTGATTACCATCATGGCAACCCATGTATACAACCACACAAAATTCTTTATTCCGTGGTTTGGGCCTGAGTTATAAAGACCTAAAATACAGTGGTTAAACATGGTATAGCTTTTTCAGTTACTTTGCCCTGGGTTGATACAGCAGCATTGGTCCATAAGGATCTCAGGTATCATATTTCCACCTCATCATTCCCAGCTATGACCTTCATCTTAGTGGTCCAAAATGGAACTCATTTCCTCAATTAAGCAGTATGGACCAAGAGTCAGTTTTCTCCTTCAGAAGTTTCCTGCAGACCACTAAAAAGCACAACTGCTTATGTGCAGTTGTTGAAATTTAGTTACTTGGTATTATCCACTTCAAGTGAGGATAAGAAATGAAACCTTGATTATATTAATATCAGTTGATAAATGAATATTGATGGTCTGAGGAAATTTAGCAGTCTCTGCTACAGCCATCATTTAATACAAAAGTGATCATTCTTACCCAGTTTCTGGAATAACTAGCACCTGTTAACTTCCAAGAAGTCTATATCTATGCCAGTTCTATTCAAGGAAACTGTCTATATGATGGAAAGATATGGTAACCACCAGCCACATCTGGCTATTGAGTACATAGAATGTATTCAAAATGGCTGAGTAAATTAATTTTCTTGACTGAAACCTAGCTCAACTTAAATTTAAATAGCCACACGCAGATGGTGATTATCATACTGGACTACGCAGATCTAGACATTATTCCCAGTAAAGGGGCTAAGTTCCTCAAATATGAGCCATCATCTAGCAATAAAAGTAAATCTTCAAACTATTTTCACTAGAACAACAAGAATAATTTAAAGATCCATCAAGATATGTTTACATCAATAATTTGCTCTCTATGTTTTTATTTTGTCACTTTGTTACACTTTTATGCAATGGAAAACTAAAAATTAATGGCTCCACAAGTGGCTGATACAGTAAATTTAACTGAGAACAAACAGAAAATGATAGAAAGTTTTGGCTTTATAGCTGTGTGTGTGTGTTTGTGTGTGTGTGTGTGTGTGTGTGTGTGTATTTTAAGGCAGAGCTTTAACCTAGGTTTTTAGAGAGTAAGAACTTGTCCCTAAACACCTTCCCACTTTGTCCTTTCCACTGTAAGATTCTTATATAAATCTGCAAAGGTGACCTGCAAAGCTATAACTTGCTGAAATGAGCCCTCAGAGTCTTGCGCGGAATCTAGAGCCCACAATGAATGATTATTGATGTTGTCAGCAGAAAAGCTGTCAATTAGATGTACAGTTTGCCATAACAGCTCCAGGGTATAAACCTGAACTCTTCTGTGAATTTACTGGATCTACTGAGCAGCTAGAGGGCCAAGCACAGAACTCTCCATTTGCTTCAGGAGATCCAGATGTTCACCTTATTTGGTTGTGTGCCCAAAATTGGATTGTGAGTTTGATGCATTTTTGCCCTATAGCATTTCAGGGTTTTAGCCTAAATGCTTATTTTTAAAAGTTTGTTTATTCTTTATCCCCACTGTAAAGTAATACATGTTCAATGTAGCTAATTTAGAATGTATGAAAAATATGAACAAAATTATAGTTACTTGTAATTCTACAACACAGTGATAATGACTGTTATCATATTTTCTGTAACTTGAGAAAACTGCTATTTTCATTAACTTTGCTTTACTATGTAACATTTTAAAAGCATTTTCTTCCCCGTCTCTGTTCCCTCATTTATCATTCACACTTCTCAAAGCAAGGCCATCTGGCTCCCTTGCAGTCAATCCATTGTAGCTTTTGTTGCCAAGGTCACCAATGGTTTTTTGTCCCCTAATTTGAATGGACACTATTTAGTCTTTATCTAACTTGAATTCTCTCCAATAGTTCAGAATCCTGCCCTGCCACCTAGGAAGTTTATAAAGCTGCTGAGTCAGACTGCTTCCAAATTATTGCTTAAGCTTTTGGGATCAAACTCAGTTAATTTTTGTGCCAAGAATGAATTAGGACTAAGTCTATTTGCCTCATATGCCAGTTTACCTCAAAAATTTCCAAAGGGACAAATATATCTGCTCAATTCTTATAAAGCAGCCATCTGTAGCACTGCATTTGGCTTATTATATCCTCAGGGCTATCTTATGTCCCAGAACATGTCACTCTGGTGAGGCAATCAGTCAAATAGTCAACCACACCCAATACAAGAATGGACACGTCATTCAGATCAGTCTTCTTGAATTCCAATCCTCCAGAGCAATGGTTACTACAGGGTTGAACACTGTCATGCGCAGCAGCAATATGAGACCTCTGGGGGGCACTGACATAGATGTGATCAATTTTAGGGACTTAAAGCATAGAAAAGCTGAGGCTCATTTTTACACACTAGAAAGAATGTGTTGGAGATTCAAGCCAACACAAAGGAGAGACAAGTATAAACAAGAGAAAGCAAAAGACACCTGATAATGCAGTCTGAGCCCTAGAATCCAGCTAGTCTTGGTATTTTACTTGCAAGAGTGAGTAAACTACTGGTCTTGTTCTCTTTTCCTTCCTTCCTTCTTTCCTTTTCTTCCTTCCTTCCTTCCTTCCTCCCTCGCTCCCTCCCTTAATGCCTTTGCATAACTTCATGTGAACCAACTCTCATCACTCTCCTTTTGCTGCATTTCCTCTATTCCATCTGGAAATCCTAAGCCATGATTACAAAAATCATATTTATTTTAGATTTTCTATTCATTTCTTTTCCAAAATCTGGCTGTTCATTTGAGAACCCGCAGCTGTCTCAAGCTGTTTACTCTGGCCAGTGCTGGAATCACCAAGATGGTTTCTTAAAACACAGATTGCTAGGCTCCACCCCTGAGTTTTAGTTTATTTGTTCTAGGATGACACCCAAGAATTTACATTTATTATTGCTGCTGATCTTGTAACCACAGTTTTACTTGTTATGAGGACAGAGAGAAGACTTCCAAGTTCTTTGTACGTCAGACCAGAACCCCAAAGTCTAAATCAGACTTTATCAGATTTGTGTAAAGCTTTACCAAACCTTCTTTTCTCTGATGGTATGCTGAAGAAATGACCACAAATAGAAAATAATTTCATAGATACAATAGCCTTTATAAAACTGAAAAGGTTATAATAATTTGAACATAAAAAGTTAAACAATCATATATAAACCAAATGAATAAAGCAATTAAAATAATTATTTTTTCAATCATTGGAAAATATATTCATATATTAATAAAACACAAACTGGTAATATGATTAAACTGTATATAGCAATATATGCCTATAAAAATAACATTTAAAATGCTAACCATTCTTTGAGCTTTGTGACTATGGTGTTTTTAAATGTAAAATCTTTGTCTAATTTCCAAATTTTTTATACTAAGCCTTTTCTCTTATAATGAAGATTATTTCTTTACATGTTAGGATAGAGTTAAATAATAGGTATGATTGCTCACTACTTGCATATCTCCAAGAGAACTTTGAATCTTGACTGGCCCTTGGCCAACTGCTAGGAATGTGGCCCTTATAAGGTTCTTAATGTTAGTGATTAATGATTTTGTTATTTAACTAGAACAATGTACCATGCTGTACCAGTTTCTCAGGCTTGCTTTGCACAGAACTCAAGATTGATGATGCGTACTTTGGTTGTTGGGGATCTTGACTTTCTGTTGCTATGGCTGGGAGTGTAATACGATGTGGCTATGTGACCTGCCCTTCATAAATCCCCAGATTCTTAGACTTAAGTAAGTTTCTATAGGCAGAGACATTCCACACATATTCTTGTAGTATGCTTCTAGAAAGAAAGAAAGTTCTGTGTAGCCTTTGGTGAGGAAGTTAGAAACCTGTGTCTTCTTTCTGGACTCCATCTAATCTGTATTTGTTTTCTGTTGCTTTTGTTCTGTATCAGTGGCTTTACTAAACGTTGGCCATGAGTATAATTTACTATTACATAGAATCTTGGGTCACCTGGGTGGCTCAGTGAGTTAACCATCCAACTCTTAACTTCAGCTCATGTCATGATCTCATGATCGTGGGATGGATAGGAAGGAAAGAAGGAAGGAATGGAGGGAGGGAGGAAGGAAGGAAGAATTTGGTGTTCTTCCAGTAAATCATCAAATTTGAGGTGGTCCTGCAACCTCCAAATATATATGTTTTTATGAGTGTGTATGTGCATACGTGTTGAACACACAGCAAATGATTTTTAATAATTTATTCTATCTCCATCATAGGCAAATTAAATGCTTTATTAGAAATATAAAGGACCAATTATGCAAATTACTACACAATTTAATCAGTCATACCTGTAAGTTCCCTTAAAACTGTTATTCATTTATACATGTATTTGTTCATTTATTTAACAAATATTTTTGTTAAATATTTGTTAAATAAATATACTCTATTCTATGTGTTTGGTATATAATTACAAAATAGTCCATAGACCTGTCTTTATTTTTATAGATCTCATTCTCAAAGCATTAAGACACATACACTTTCCAATGCAAAGTTAAAAGTTACATCAATGGAGGAAATTCTTATCATCTTCATTATTGTTAATGCTAGTTTATATACAGTGAGCAGTTACTCTGTGTCAGTCATTTTTAGCCCTGATCCTTACTACATAATATTCCAATTAGAATCATAATAATTTCTATGATGATGCACAATTATGATTCAAATTTTACAGGTGCAGAACTGAGTCACTATAAGATTGAGTGATTTGCAAAACATCACAAGGCCAGTAATCTGCATATTGTGGCTTAAATCCAGACAGTTTATTCTGATCCCAGATCCTATCTTCTTCATCTATATGAGTACTGAAAGTTATTTAAGAAATGTAGAGAGGCTTTGAAAGGGCTAGCTAAAAAAAAATCATGGATGAATTAACCTGTACATTTGCAAAACACCCAAAGTATGACTAGAGAAAATTTTATAACAAGCATTGGGGTTTACAGAAAGGTAGAGAGTAAGTATCCTACATAGTTGGAAATAGCATGTGTAAAGACCCAATTCTGAAAGCAACGATGGCTTCAGGCACATGTGAAAAGGGCCTTGAACTTGGGTACCAATGATCTGAGGTTACCATTCTAAAATGCTTAATAGTTTTATCTTTGAATTACGTTTTAAAAGAGGTTTGTTGAGACAATATAGCATTTTCAGTGAGCTCCCAATGCCTCCCCGGAGTCCCAGGCACCCCACTTAGCTTCCCTTTCACAGCCCTGAGCCAGTGAATTCTCCACACTTAGCTCTTGGTAGGGACCTGGGCAAGGGTGCAGGGAAGAACAGGATGGGGAGGCATCCCCTGGAGCCTGGATGCAGAGCATGCTGACAGCCATCTCTGCCGCAGAGTAACAGTGCCACAGACATTCACAGGACTATTTGGTGGGAGTGAGCCTGTCGCCCACCACTGATCCAGATATGTGTTCTGGCATGTGTTCCAATCTCTTGGTTATTCCTCTATGTGTAGGGAGGTGGAATCATGAGAAGGGGAGATGTTCATGAGCTAGGCAATTTGATATTAAATAACAAATGAAAAATCCCATGATGGGTTGAGAAAAAAGGTCTTAGAAGAAAGGAAAAAAACATTATATAATATGTTATATCAATAGCATAAGTGGCACTGTTTGGTGGCTTTTAGATAATGCTCTTTCATTATGCACCAAGATCCTCAAATCATGCTGCGACCCTATGGAAGAGTCCATGGTATGCTATGCTTTAGTATCTGAAAGGATTTCAATAGGAGTGTCATAGATGGCAGTTAGTGATGTGAGCAAATTCTAGAGAGAAAAAGAAAACACAAATTAACTCATATCAAGAAGTTATATTCTAACAGCAATGAAGAGTGAGTGAGATATAAGAATCTGGGGAACATATTTGTAAAATAGATGACTAATTCTCATTTATGTCATTAAGATGGATTTTATGAAGCCAAGACTAGGATCAGGAAGGTTTATTTGAATGGCATTACCCTCATTTAGTTAGTAGATTGTTATAACCTGAATGAAGTAATGACAATGAAGAAAACAGTTGGACTGACTTTTAAAAAATTGAGGGAGAAGAAATAGAAATTTATGAATAGAGAAGATATGAGGATGTTGCAGGATCAAGAAACATAACTTTGAACTTGCTTAGACACTTAAGTATATGGAGGTCTCATTTACTAATATCATGGCAAAACTTTACCTGAAGGTATAGTTTTAAAATTGATAAACAGAAAAATGCATATTTAAGCAAAGGAAATAAACTGAAAGACTTGAAGTGTTATTTGATAGTAAAAGTTAGTAACCATTATTGTTGTCACTAGTCACCTGTGGTTATTTTTTATAACTGTTTTTTAAATTAATTAAGATAACAAAACAAAAATCACTTCCTCAGATGCACTAGTCACATTTTAAGAGCTTAACAGCCACATGTGACTATTAGTTACTCTACTGGACAGCCAAGATTGTAGAACATTTCCATCACTACAAATTATTCTAATAGACAGCACTACCTAAAACTTCTGGATTTCTGGAATAGAAAAAAGGAGAGCAATTATCATATAAGATTCAAAATGAATAGCTAAAAATACAGGAGAGAAACAGAGAAATCATCAGAAAGTTTTTCAAGGGAAAATAGTCAACGACATCACATGCTAATAGGAGATGAAACAGTATTAGAAATTCAATGGTTCTTTCTCAATCCCAAACATTCAACTGGCTTTATACTGATCTTCAAATCAAACCCATTAACAGGATAAAAGGTGCTCAAGCAAATGAGATTTGGAAGTTACCTTCTAAATATATGTATTCTGAAAATAAAAAATTTTGTTTTCTTACTAATTTTTCCACATAAAGTAACCAGTGATATCCACATACTTCAAGAAGGTATGTTAATATAACAGTTAATGTTTACATACTGAATGGACAAATTTTTTAAAAAAATAGCTTTATTCCTCTAAGCAGATTAAGATATATGTACAAAGGACCATTTCTAGGAAAGGTTAAGAATCATCAATATTATTATATAGGAATAACCTGTTATCTCAGTAACAGAAGAGTGGGGCTTATTTGGAAACACATATTTTCTTTCCACACTTTAAAAATGTTGCTACAGGGGCGTCTGGGTGGCTCAGTCGGTTTGGCTCAGGTCATGATCTCACGCTTCGTGGGTTCGAGCCCAGTGTTGGGCTCTGTGCTGACAGCTCAGAGCCTGGAGCCTGTTTCAGATTCTGTGTCTCCCTCTCTCTCTGTCCCTCCCCTGCTCACGCTGTCTCTCTCTCTCTCTCTCTCAGAAATAAATAAAAAAAAAACATTAAAAAAAATAAAAATGTTGCTACAGTAAAAGCTCAACTTCTCATCTCTTTCTCTTCAAAGTACTGGTTTGTAGAAACTAGTTTTGAGAGGCACTAAAGTATATTCCACTTACTTTTAAGGTGAGAGTTCTTGAAAAAGATTTATATATCCCTTGTTATACATAATTGTTTTATTCCTAGAGATTTTTGTTCCTTTTTTATTATATTGATAGTATTTTATTTCTGTATAGTTTTCATATATTTCTTCTTTCAATACATAATACTTAATACCTCTCCTTTAATATTTCATACAGAATCGCCCTCATAGCTATCTGTGAATGCCAAATTCTCCTGACATTTACCAATCTTCATTTTCTCCCTCCTCTTTTAGGCTTGAAGATCTATTGTTTATGTTAGGAAAATATTTTCACATTGTTAAAATTGTTAACTTTCTGAGAAAGAAATGAATGTGTTGGAATAAGACAAGCCAAGGAGAAAAAAAGAGGTTAGAGCATATTAACAAATAAACAACTGGAAGTAAAAGAAGCAGCTGTTTCGTGTATGTTTACATACACACTTATGTACAGATACTTACACAGACATAAGTACATTTAAAATCAACATAAATGAAGATTTTGAATAGTAGTGATCCATTTCATAGGAAGTCTAGTTATCACAGAAGTTCTTAAAGACAAAGTGCAATTAGGGTTGTGAAAACTAATTTGGGATTTATAACATATAATTACATTTCAATAAAATCTACACTTATATAAAACTTATTAAAACAGTTTATTATTTCTAGAAGTTAACTTGTATTTACCATAGAAGTAAAATACTAAATTTAATGAAATTACAAGTATTTGTGAAAAATCGTTTTGGAATTGATATGCCAAATAAAAAGTAAAAGCTATGCTAATGGTATGTGTAATTTAACATGTTTATTTGACTTTGAAAAAGCTGCTTAACTTAGTCAACATTTTAACTTCTATTAAAACTTTCAATTTGTTTGCTTATGTACATTATTTTTTAAGTGGAAATTATAACCTTTCTCACTAAGTAGATAAACTTTATAATGAGAAAAGGCAACCATAGAAAGAAATAATCAAAACATTTATAGGACTCTCTACTTCATTATTTTTCTTAATTGATTTTCCCCTTATTGACATGGTGGAAGAAACAATTACTGTAAAATATTTATTGTGCCAAAATGTGTCTTTTAAAGCACTGTTATCTTTGACTGAATATATCTAAAATATAAAGTCTTTGATTGTATAGTATTATGCAAAAATTACCAACAGATAAAAGCTAGTAGATAATTATTTTCTTAATTCTCTTTCAATATTTGTCTTGTCAGAGTTACTCAGATAAAATAATCTAAGAAACTATCCTTTTGAGTCATGTGCAATTTTTAGTATGCCACTGCACTGTACATCGCAAAGCACCCTGGAATTACCCATATAGTCTCAAATCCTTTTGCTTACTTGTTACATATGCCTTTGAGAAAGTTTCTTTTCCTTACTTGTATCATTTGCAAAACTAGGATAATAAAGCATAACCTGCAGGATTGCTATCAGGATATTAACCAGCATTACACTTAAAACATTTAGTGCAGAATGTTATACTAAATATCTGTATGTTATTCCCTTTATATTCAAACATTTGCAAATTAATGGGTAGAGTTTGACATTAGGAATTGTAAAGCATGCATTCTTCCTAAATCTAGTGTATTTTTGCATCACTTACTATTATTAATAACAAGGCTCATATTTAGAACAATGTCTATGTTATTTGTGAAGGATGCAATGGTAAATAGCGAAGACAGAGAATGTTTGCACAAGATGGAGATTAATATTGTGAACATTTAAAAAACATTTATATGATAAATAAAACAAATAGGTTTAACCATATTTAATATACTATTTTTTCCTGAGGGGTCTTTTTTTTTAAAACTGGAAAGGAAAAAATATTAAACAGAATTTCACGAGAGACATAATCCTAGTTTGAAATTTGAAACTAAATGAAAAAACTTACAAAGTTTCATTTGACTATCAATTTATTTATTTATTTATTTAGTATAATTTATTGTCAAGCTAGCTAACATGTAGTGTAAACACTGTGCTTTTGGCTTCAGGGGTAGATTACTGTGTTCATCACTTACATACAACATCCAGTGCTCATCCCAACAAGTGCCTTCCTCAATGGCCATTATCCATTTTTCCCTTCCACCCCGCCCTTCTAATCGAACCACGGTTTATTCTCAATGAAACCTTTATACCATCCCACATTCCCTTTCCCCATTCTTCAATGACTACAGTGGCTGTGTTCCATAAGACGGAAGAGGCCACAATGATCTAACTCATTCTGCAGAATCTAAATAGACTAACTAGAGAAGTGCCACCAAGGATAGTGTTTCAACTTGCCCATGGAAGGGAATGTGAAGGAGAAATAAAATTTTGTTGAGATATATTACTGAGACTGAAGGGTATTTGCTACAAAGAGCTACTGTTAATAATGCTACACAATACTAAGACATCTAACCTAGTGTGATAGACAAAAACATTGAACAGTATCCACCAAAATTGTTTAAAGAGTCTATCCCCAGGGCGGAGGCGAGAGGCTTGAAACTGCTCAGAGGGACTTGCCTGTGAGTTTATATTTTGGGTGATGTCAATGCGTTGTGTGGATTAAGATCTGGAAACGTGGCCTGGCTAGGGATATAGAACACAGCCCACCTTGGCTATGTCCGCGGAACAGGGAGATCTGACCCAAATGATGCTACCTCAAGAAACAAGCCAAAGTACACGTGGTGGAGAGTCCCAAATACCACTACGAGTAGGGAAATAAAATAACCAAGGTCCAAACAAGAGAGACCAAAAGACACCATTCAAAGAACACTTCCTGAATAGATAGGCCCTGGACAGTCAAAGAGCCTTCTTTGGTACAGCAGCACTTGCAGGTGCAGAGTGCATAACAAGCTTTTAAAACTAATAAGAGATAGAAAGCTAACCAAAATGACAAAAAGAAAGAACTCTACTCCAAAGAAATTCCAGGAAGAAATGACAGCTAAAGAACTGCTCAAAACAGATATAAGCAACAAAACTGAACAAGAATATAGAACAATAGTCATAAAATTAATCACTGGGCTTGAAAAAGGCATGGAAGGCACCAGAGAAATTATTGCTACAAAGAGTTTAAAAATAGTGGTGATGACTTACAAAATGCTTTAAATGATATTCATAATAAAATGGAGGTGTCCAATGCACGGATTGAAGAGGCAGAAAAGAGAATAAGTGATTTAGAAGACACAATTATAGAAAAAAGAGGAAGCTGAGAAAAAGAGAGATAAACTGATCCAGAAACGTGAAAGGAGAGTTAGAGAGCTCGGCGATACAATCAAATGGAACAATATCCATATGATAGGAATTCCAGAGGAGGAAGAGACAGAGAAAGTCACTGAAGGAGTCCTTGAACAAATTAGAGAACAAGAGAACTTCTCCAATCTGGGGAAGGAAACAGACATTGAAATCCAAGAGGCACAGCGAACTCCCCTCAGATGTAACTTGAATCAATCTTCTGCATGACATATCATAGTGGAACTGGAAAATTATAAGGACAAAGAGAGAATTCTGAAAGCAGCTAGGGATAAAAGGGCCCTAACATATAAACGGAGACCTATCAGAGTGGTTACACACCTATCTACTGAAACTTGGCAGGCCAGAAAGGAATGGCAGGAAGTCTTCAATGTGAAGAACAGAAAAAATATGCAGCCAAGAATCCTCTACCCAACAAGCCTGTCATTCAGAATAGAAGGAGAGATAAAAATCTTTCCAAATAAACAAAAATTGAAAGAATTCATCACCATTAAACCAGCCCTCCAAGAAATTCTGAGGGGGACTCCATGAGGGAAATATTGCAAGGAACGTGAGGTACCAGAGACATCACCACAAGCATGAATCCTACAAAGGACACAACAACACTAAGGCCATATTTTTTTCGATACTAACACAATGTAAATGGGTTAAATGCCCCAATTAAAAGACATAGGATAGCAGAATGGATAAAAAACCAAAATCCATCAATTTGCTGTCTACAAGAAACTCATTTTACACCTAAGTACCCCTTCAGATTGAAAGTAAGGGGATGGAGAAATATCTATCATGCTACTGGAAGTAAAAAGAAAGCTGGAGTAGCTATACTTACATCAGACAAACTGGACTTTAAAGTAAAGACAGTAACAAGGGATGAAGAAGGGCATTATATAATAATTACAGGGTCTATCCATCAGGAAGAGCTAACAATTATAAATGTCTATAAACCGAATATGGAAGCACCTAAATACGTGAAACAATTAATCACAAACAGAAACAATCTTATGAATAAGAATATGCTAATAGCAGGGGACTCCACTTACAGCAGTGGACAGATCAACTGGACAGAAAATCACTAAAGAAATAATGGTCTTGAATGACACACTGGACCAGATGGATTGGACAGATATATTTAGAACTCTACATCCTGAGGCCATGGAATTCACTTTCTTCTCAAGTGCACAGGACACATTCTCCAAGATACTGGGACATAAAGCAGCCCTCAATAAATATAAAAGAACTGAGATCATACCATGCACACTTTCATATAACAATGCTATGAAATGAAATCAATCACAGGAAGTAGTTTGGAAAATCTCCAAAAACATGGAGGTTAAAGAACACCGTAGTAAAGAACAAATAGCCAATCAGGCAATTAGAGAAGAAATTTAAAAATATATGGAAACAAATGAAAATGAAAATACAACAATCCAAACTCTATGGGATGTGGCAAAGGCAGTCCTAAGAGGAAAGTACANATGTGAAACAGGAAACCATCAAAATCCTAGAGGAGAAAGCAGGAAACCACCTCTTTGACCTCCATCGCAGCAATTTCTTACTTGACACATCCCCAAAGGCAAGGGAATCAAGTGCAACAATGAACTATTGAGACCTCATTAAGATAAAAAGCTTCTGCATGGCAAAGAAAACAATCAATAAAACTAATAGGCAATTGAAGGAATGGGAAAAGCTAGTTGCAAATGACATATCAGATAAAGGGCTAGTATGCAAAATCTATAAGGAACTCACCAAACTCCATCCCCGAAAAACAAATATTCCAATGAAGAAATGGGCAGAAGACATGAACAGATACTTCTTGAAAGAGGACATCCAGATGGCCAACAGACATATGAAACGATGCTCAGCACCTTGCCTCATTAGGGAAATACAAATCAAAACTACACTGAGATACCACCTCACGCTTGTCAGAGTGGCTATAATGAACAAATCAGGAAACTCTACATGCTGGTGAGGATGTGGAGAAACGGGTACCCTCCTACACTGTCAGTGGGAATGTAACTGGTGAAGCCCCTCTGGAAAACAGTATGGAGATTCCTCAAAAAATTAACAATAAAACTCCCCTATGACCCAGCAATAGCACTGCTAGGAATTTATGCAAGGGATACAGGAGTGCTGATGTATAGGGGCACATGTACCCCAATGTTCATAGCAGCACTCTCAACAATAGCCAAAACAGGGAAAGAGCCTAAGTGTCCATCAACGGACGAATGGATCAAGAAGATGTGGTTTATCTATACCATGGAATACTCCATGGCAATGAGAAAGAATGGAATCTGGCCATGTGTAGCAACAAGGATGGAACTTGAGGGTGTTATGCTGAGTGAAATAAGTCAGGCAAAGAAGGACAGATACCATATGTTTGCGTGTTAGGTGGATTAGGAGGAACTTAACGGAGGACCGTGGGGGAGAAGAAGGGGAAAAACAGAAGAAGGGGGTGGGAGGGAGGCAAACTATGAGAGACTCTTGAATGCTGAGAACAAACTGAGGGCTGATGGGGGTTGGGAAGAGGGAAAGGGGGTTGATGGGCATGGACGAGGGCACTTGTTGGGATGAGCACCGGGTGTTCTATAGAAACCAACTTGACAATAAACTATTAAAAAAAAAGAAAAAAGTGTTTAAAGAGGAAAATCATTTAAAAAGCTAAACAATTTTATATTAACCAAAACATAAATAAATGCATTTATTTATTGGAAGATGTAAACCCAACTTCTTTTCTTGAAAATGAATATTCTAATTAGTATTCTCTTTATTTCCTTGCATCAGTTACATTGATATTGTAAAACTGAGGCTTAAAATTGGTATCTTTAAATCTTTTTTTTAGTATTTATTCATTTTTGAGAGACAGAGTGTGACTAGGGGAGGGGCAGAGAGAGGGAGACACAGAATCCCAAGCAATCTCCAGGCTCTTAGCTGACAGCACAGAGGTCAATGCGGGGCTCAATCTCACGGATGTGAGATCATGACCTGAGCCAAAGTCGGATGCCCAACCAACTGAGCCATCCATCCACCCCTAAAATTTGATATTTTTACAGTAAAACAAGCAGTCAAAGATAAAAAGGCACAGTTTGAGCATAAGGCAAGTTTATATGTACTGTTTCCTTTTATTTTTATATTGTCTCACTCTAAGCTAAATACATACCATTTTTTTTAGCATCTTGTTTTCAAAGAGACTTTCCATACATACTTTTTATTCATGCACATTTCATGATATTACCTAATGTTTAGAAATGAAGAATTTTCTATATACAGTTCATTCTACTATAGTGCTTTTCTTTTCTTTTTTTTAATGTTTTATTTATTTCTATGAGAGAGAGAGAGAAACAGTGTGAGCAGGGGAGGGTCAGAGAGAGAGGGAGTCACAGACTGAAACAGACTCCAGGCTCTGAGCTGGTAGTCAGCACAGAGCCCGACGCGGGGCTCGAACCGACGAACAGCGAGATCATGACCTAAGCGAAAGTCGGACGCTTAACCGGCTAAGCCACCCAGGCGCCCCTACAGTGCTTTTCTTAAACAAAAATTTTCCCCAACAATATTGATATACTAGGGAATATTTTGAGCACAAGGCTATATTCAAATTTGCTTATGTGTGATTTCATCAAGAAGAATCACTAGGTGATCAGATAAAATTCCACCCAGCAGAATCGAGCCTTGCTGGAATATAAAAGTACATATACAAACGAGCACACACACACGTACAAACATCTACTAGTTACCACAGTTCACTGTATATGCTATAAGCCATGCCCTGGGACAATAGGTGTTTCAAGTTTCCTTCTGATTTTAGATAACCATTCCACCACCTCTTCATAACAACTAACAAGCTACAACCCTTCTGATACTTAGAAGTATCAGGGCCTTTTCAAGGTGAAGTGCCTTATTATCGTATTTATGCATTTAACTGTTAACATGTATAAATCTGTGCTAACATTTTTATTTGGTTACTCTCAATTTTGTGTTATCCCTGAAAATGTTTCTGATAGCTTTACCCCTAACCCTATTTTTCCCTGTGCACAACTGTGCATAGTGGGTTGACCTTAAGAGCACACATACTATAGGATACCTGACTGTCAAAGTAACTTACTTCATCTGTCTGAAAATCAAGAAGAAAATGGAAAGCATCAGTTAGCCTGGCAAGACAGATAACTGGAATTTGGTTAAGAGAATTCTAAGGTAAAACAAAACGCAATGATAAGATTAAGATAGCACTCCTTACTCTGTAATATTTATCATAATTTGTGCTTCCAGGGTTGACGAGTTGTCATGGATTTTTCCTCAGTTATTCTCAGATCCTGAATTCTGTCATCATTTCAGGAAACCACACACACACACACACACAACTTTTTCAGATGTTACTGTTTAAGAAGGTTGCCTGATGGGTATATATTTCCTTGTACCCTCAAAACTCAACTCACTATCTACATATGTTAATAAATGTGTAATATACTGCATACAAGAATGTGTGACATCAGCAAGCAAGGTAATTAGAGAAATTTCAGGACACTGGTCATAATAAATTAGGGCCCACCCTAATGACCACAAATAACCTTGTTACCTCTTTAAAGACCCTATTTTGAAACACAGTATATAATATTTGAAATTAATGAAGGTTATAACTTCAACATATGAATTTGGGGATACAAATATCAGCCCATAGCACTGTATCGAAAAATAATAATTCTATTATTATTATTATTATCTAACATAAAATTAGTATACACTTTGCCAAGGGAGGTGAGTTAAATACCTCATATAGTTTTTTTCTCATTTATTTATAAAGTTAATAATTTAAAATTTCAGAGAGGTAACCTGAAGAAGACTATGTCTGAGATCCATAAAAGATGTTTCACCTTGACTGATTTTTATAATGTTGTTATACTGATTTCATAAAAGGAATGAAAGGAATTTATTTTTTTACTCTAATCACAAAAAAAAACCCACCATAGAACACAGTATTTCTTGAAGAGACCTTTTCTTCTAAGGCCCTTAAAATCCTTATTTTCTGAACTTAAATGTTACTACAAGGATATATGAGACCAACAGAATGTATCCTATCTTTTTAGATATTTCTTTCTTCTGTGAAACAAAAATACCGTTTCCTTAATTTTAACATTTCCCTATTTTCCTTACTTTTACATTTAACCTTTAATCTTATATTTTCCTAATTAGTTTTAAATGTTTCATTTGTTTGGAAAATATAGTTACACATTATATTCATTTACTTCACAAAAAATTTTTAAAAACATTTTAAACTATTTCATATGTTATTTAATGTTAGTCTATTTTACAGGAATTAATTATGCTTATATGGAATGCCCACTTATCTGAATACAATTATTTTCTTTTTTTTAATGTTTATTTATTTTTGAGAGAGAGAGAGTGAGAGAGAGAGAGTGAGAAAGAGAGAGAGAGAAGAGCACATGAGCAGGGAAGGGATAGAGAGAGAGAGGGAGACAGAGGATCTAAAGCAGGATTTGCCCTGACAGAGCTGATTGTGGGCGCGAACCGACGAATGATGAGCTCATAACCTGAATTGAAGTCAGATGCTTATCCAACCCAGCCACCCAGGCACCTGTGAATACAGTTATTTTCTAGTAATTTTTATACTTTTGTTCTTTTTTCGTTTTTTGTCAAATCTTGAAATATATTCTTTAGGTTCATGAATTTATTTTTAGCAAAGTCTGTTCTCTTTCTTTCCATGACATATGGCTTTAATTTTGTTATATAATTAAAATAGGTGTATCTTCCATTCCTTTTTTAATCCTGTCAGTGCATTTTCATTTAACTCATTTTCTATATTAATTATTCTTTTTATATATTTAGATGTTTCTAAAACTATTCAATTCTTTATAATGAATTGTACTTATGTACTTGACATTTTGTTCAGAGTCATGAACATTTTCTTCCTCTGTTACATATTCTTCATCTAGTATTTTTTTAAATTTTTGCAGCTATTTCCATTTTCTTTGTAACATCTATGCATAGATATTCTTTTTACTTAATATCAATATAGAATAGGTACATATTTGTCTACATTTCTATTTACTTAATGAAACCATGCCATTTAAGGCAGCAGTCTGGGAGGTAGGAGAGAAGGTAGCTGGTAGGTTTAATTTTTGTATATTTTTTAGAATAGATTCTCTCTTACAGTCAGCTCTTCCTTCATTGGAGCCATATGTCTCTCTGCACTTTAAGAACTCCTTTTGAGATGAGCATATGCTCCAGGTGGGAGATCATCATGATGACAAACTGTAGTCAGAGCTATCTCTTTGGTGATGTCCACTGCATTCATTACTCTTCAGTCTACTTGGGAAAGTAATTACAGAGGCCCCTGAAACCGATCTCTTTTCTCTCATTATCTCACCTCCAGACCATTTGTCTTGGTTAATCTGGCCTGTGATGTGGTAAGTTGTCAACCTGGAAGAATTCCTCCGCTTTTTATTTCCATTCCCCAAACACACTTTTGAACCTTTAAAGCACCATTGGTCAGGTTTTTTATTTTTCTTTTTTGATTTTCAAGATCATTTCATTTAGCTTCATTCTAGTTTTATCCAAATTTTAGTTATTTGATAGCTATTAAGTTTTATTCTTTATAACTGTATAATTTATCATTTAACTTAATATTGAGAATTTTTCTAGTTTAGTGATTTATGTTTATTTTCAGAAAATTACAGAAAAAAATAAAATTGCTATATTTCACCACCTTTATTACAATATTGGATATTATAATTTTAAGGCCTTATTTTAAATAACTGTAAAATATATTTGCATTCATACCCAGTTAACATGCTATGTAATATGACTATAACCATCTTTGTAAAACATAAGGGGAGAAGTATGTAATATTAATCTACACATATTAGTAAAGTGTACATATTTTTTTGTAAGTGTCTTCTAATTTTCCTATTTACTCTTTAAAATGCATTAGGATTTTACACACATTTTTTTTGAGAGAGAGAGAGAGAGAAGACACAAGTGAGCAAGGGGCAGAGAGAGAGAGACAGAGAATCCTGGCGGGGGGGATGACAGGGGAGAGGAGGAGGAGGAGGAGGAGGTGGAAGAGAGCAGTGAAGTAAAGCAGGGCTCAATAAAGCAGGTCTTGGGCTCAGGAACCGTGACATCATGACTTGAGCCAAAGACAGACGTTTAGCCTATTGAGCTACCCAGGCACCCATGCATGTTCTTTTTTTTCAAGAAACGTTTCCAAGGCACTTTATTTGTGACCAACTATATTGCACCTAATTTCTGCCCTCCTATACTTTGTTATAGAGAAAGAAACTATGAAAGTTAGCTCTTTAGAAATTAGACTGCATAGAAATGCTTTCCTTTATTATATCCAATAATATAAGGAAGCAAGCTCTAAAGTGATCATAATCATTTTAAATCATGCCAGAAACCAACAACGTAATTTATTTAAGATGTTCTTATTTACTTAATTGCAGGATGTTACTGAGATATATAGCAACCTTTTGATTAATAAGCACACTTTTTCCCCAGTCCTCAATTCCTTGAAACATCATTTATGTAATCAGGGAAAGATAATTATCAGGGAGTTTTAGGAGTCTGAATCTTACAAACTGAAAGTTGTAACTGGGATTGGAAATTGTGCTTTCAATTCCTCCTAGATTTGTTCCCCAAAGGAGCCACACACACACTAGAGGCAGCACAGTCCTGGCAGCAGTATGGACAAGCATCCTTCCTGCCTACCTTCAGGCCCACTGCATGCCACACTCCCTTTGAAAGCTGGCACACTCTATTAGGAGGTGTGCAGAGAAACCCTCCTGACTGTGCTGTGAATGCATGGCAGAAAGGCATTCTTTCTACATACTGCTCCTATCACTACCAAAAAAACATGACATAAATAGCCTCACTCTTTTTTCCATACACTCATAGTTCTAAGGGGTGTTTTTCCTCCATAGTTTATTAATAGACATTTAGCACAGAGTAAAATCGAAGAGAACAGTGTACTAAGAATCTATGGCTTGCCATTCAACCCAAGAATTACCAACATTGACCATCTTATTTGTTCTGCTTTCTGTGGTTTGCGATAGTGCTGGAGTACTTTAAAGTAAGACCATTTTTTTTTTCATATAAATGCCTCAGTATGAATATCTACTTGATAAGGAATTTATCGTGTACTAATGGCTAAATCATATAATTTCTCCCACAGTGCTCTCTCTGATTTCTATTTTTCACCCGTTTGGACCACCATTATTCTACTTAGTTTCCTGTAACAGATATCTAATTTTTTTTCTCTAATGTTTTTCTGTAATCTGTTGTTAAAGGGCACCTGCTGTGTTCTTTTAAAGAGCAAATCTTATCATGTCATTCCCAAGTTTAATAACTTTTAAGAACTATTGCCTTCTGAATACTGTCTAGATTCCTTAATCTACCTCATATGGTCCTTCATAACTTGGCATCTGATAACTTCACCAGCTTTATAACCGATACAGTTTAGTGCAATATAGTTAATATTGTCTCTATATTAGCCAGGGTGTTTGTACATACTACTTGTTGGCTAAAATGATTGATGCCCATTCCTTGTAGCCCTTTGGTTTAGCATATATTCCTCTTCCTGCAAAATGTATGAATTAGTCTCCCAAATCCTGGTTATCTATCCTTTCCAAATGCTCACATAGTACACTATAATTACCTCATCACTTATAATACTGCAAAGCAAGATCCTAAGATCTTGTCTCGTTCATTCTTGATTTATCCTTTAACCCTATAGCTATTCAGTCAGCAAACTTTTCTTGATCTTACATGCAAAATTTCAATGTTTTCACTTCTTCACATATCCACAACTTCTAACTTAACCAAGTCACCACATGCTATGACTTAATTACTGGTCTCTCTGCTCCATTTCTTACTTTAACTATACAAATATTATCTACAGTTTTTAATGCTATCAGATCACTAAAAAATTCCCATGATAATGACTAATCTTGGAATAAATTATTTTTTCCAGTATGATCTTTCTGATCTGGCCCTTGCTGAATCCTCCTACATTATCATTTTATGTCATAGTTTCTTTTTTCTTACACTGTTCAAGTCACACCAGCTTACTTTGTTACTGGAAAATGCTGAGACTTTCTTTGTCAATTCAAGGGAATTTTTCTTTCTACTTCCTCTGTCTCGTGTTTTTCCAGCAACTTTGGCAAGAATGGCTCCTTCCTATCCTTCGGGTAAATGTTAAGATCTGGGAAACCTTCATCAAACTCCCCCATTTTCTCAATACCACTTTATAGTTATAAATTATTAAATTTGTGGACTAAAGTATAACCAGTTTTCTTTGATTTTTGTGCAGATCTGCAGATCTTTAAAAAAGAGAATTGTCTTTTACTGAGGTCAATATTAGGGTTATCAGAGAAACAGGATAAATGGGATATATGTGTGTGTGGGTGTGCATACATGTGTGTGTGTATATATGTGTGTGTGTGTGTAAATCTACTTATCATAAGGAACTGGCTCACAATTACAGAAGCTGGCATATAAAAATCTGCTCTGTGGTCCAGAAAACTGGTAATCTTGAACAACTGATGTTCCAATTAAAATCTAAAGTCTATGTGCTATGGAATCTTCTCTTATTCAGAGCCAGGTCAGACATTCTATTCTATGAGGCCTTNTTTCTGATCTGGCCCTTGCTGAATCCTCCTACATTATCATTTTATGTCATAGTTTCTTTTTTCTTACACTGTTCAAGTCACACCAGCTTACTTTGTTACTGGAAAATGCTGAGACTTTCTTTGTCAATTCAAGGGAATTTTTCTTTCTACTTCCTCTGTCTCGTGTTTTTCCAGCAACTTTGGCAAGAATGGCTCCTTCCTATCCTTCGGGTAAATGTTAAGATCTGGGAAACCTTCATCAAACTCCCCCATTTTCTCAATACCACTTTATAATTATAAATTATTAAATTTGTGGACTAAAGTATAACCAGTTTTCTTTGATTTTTGTGCAGATCTGCAGATCTTTAAAAAAGAGAATTGTCTTTTACTGAGGTCAATATTAGGGTTATCAGAGAAACAGGATAAATGGGATATATGTGTGTGGGGGTGTGCATACATGGGTGTGTGTATATGTGTGTGTGTGTGTGTGTGTGTGTAAATCTACTTATCATAAGGAACTGGCTCACAATTACAGAAGCTGGCATATAAAAATCTGCTCTGTGGCCCAGAAAACTGGTAATCTTGAACAACTGATGTTCCAATTAAAATCTAAAGTCTATGTGCTATGGAATCTTCTCTTATTCAGAGCCAGGTCAGACATTCTATTCTATGAGGCCTTAACTGATTAGATGAAGCACACTGACACAGAGAACAATGCGCTTTACTAAAAATCCATCAATTTAAATGTTAATTCAAAAACACCCTCACAAAAACACCTAGAGTGATGTTTGACCAACTGTCTGGGTACCACAGTCCAGCCAAGTTGACGGTCATATAACCCATCACAGAGCCCAAGCTCCATAGTTATATAGAAGATCTCCTCTAACTATTATGGTTCTGTGGTGTAGGTCTACTCTGCCCATTGAAGATGTCTATGGCTACTGGTATTTTGTCCCCTTGTATCTCCCATAGTTTCAGATGTATGGTAACTGGGAATATGCTAGATTTTAGACAAATATTTATTAATATTCTCTGTATAAACTTCACTGCTAGGCTACATAGCCTGTACTATTAAAAGAAAAAAGTCCTCTTTGTCTCATTTAATGATATTCAGTCTAACTCGTTAAATATTAATGGTATGATCTTTATTTTTGTTTATCAACATTTTCCTGGTATATGTTTGACTATTATTTTAGTTTTCATCATTTAAACACCTCTACTTGTGTTACTTCCACATGCGTTACTTCCATACAGAAGGGTTTTAGATGTTTTTCTGACAATCTGAAAGCTTTTTAAATTTCCTTAAAGTTTATTTATTTTTGAGAGAGAGAGAGAAAGCAGGGGATGGAACGAGAGAGAGGGAGACACAGAATCAAAAGCAAGCTCCAGGTTCTGAGCTGTCAGCACAGAGCTTGATGCAGGGCTTGAACCCACAAACTGGGAGATCATGACCTGAGATGAAGTCAGATAGTTAACGGACTGAGCCACCCAGGCACCCCTGTACTGTCTTTTTTTACAGTATACTTTATTTTTTAGGGGCACCTGGATGGCTCAGTCCATTAAGCATCTGGGTCTTGATCTCAGGGTTGTGAGCTCAAGCTCCATGTTGGGCTCCACACTAGGTGGAGGTTTGTATATTTTTCTAATGGTTCTGTTTATACCAACAGTTTTATAAAATATTTTTAGTACTCTATTGTTTAATAATGGGGTTTTGTTTTGTTTTTCTACTCTAAGTAATGTTTAAATTATCTAGTAACCTTTTTCCCCATCCTATCTTGTTTACACAAAACCTACTTTATACCTACTTAAAACTAATTGTAAGGCTCTCAGAAAGAATAATCCATTTTTGATACACTCTATCCAGTCACTCACACAGGTTTTAATAGTTATACTGGGTTGGGGCACCTGGGTGGCTCAGTCAGTTAAGCGTCCAACTTCAGCTCAGGTCATGATCTCACGGTTCGTGGGTTCAAGCCCTGTCTCGCCTCTATGCTGACAACTAGCTTGGAGCCTGCTTCAGATTCTGTATCTCCCCCTCTCTCTGACCCTCTCCAGTTCTCGCTGTCTCTGTCTCTGTCTCTCTCTCATAAATAAATAAGAAACATTAAAATTTTTTTAAATAGTTATACTGGGTCTACTTTGTCAGACAAAGCATTTATTCAATATAATCTTTTATTTGTAAATATACTGAATAAGGCACTGATTAAAATATCTCCTGATAACTTACCTTATTACTCTTATTACTTATCTTATTACTTAATTTATCTTCTTGTTCTGGGAATGGGTTCAACTCTCTGAGCCACTATAGCTTCTAAATCCTTAAATATTTCCTTTATCAATATTCCTTCCAAACCTCTGTACTTAGTTTCATACATTTTAATCAACATTGCAGAGCTCACTTAGAGTAGGTTTTTCTTACTGAATTTTTGTGATAGAGGTGTCCATTCATCTCATCAACTTACACACAATCCAATCAAATACATGTGTGTGTGCATATGCAAATACACCCATGTGTATATGTGCATGTGTATACATGAGTGTAAGAGAGAGAAACTCTCTACCTGTAAACCAATAAAAATGCCATTGTTTCTTTTTGGCTTACAATGAACTGTGTACATTATAAAATAAATGTCCTTCTATGTAAATGAGGTGGGCACTACAAAAGTTTGAAATATTGTCAGGGAAACAATACCAGAAAAATAGTAAAATGTTCTGATTAGCCATTGAAGGGAAAACTCTGGCATTTATACTTAGAGAACAGAAAGGAGAGTAATCAAATAAATAAACTCATAGGGAGGCAGAAGACAGCCACATTGGAAACCAGGGCAAATTTTCCAAGGCCATCTTGCTTAAAAGTTTTTGTACAACAAAGAGTTTGGCCTCTTTTCCTCACTTATTTATTTCCCACACAACACCCAGAGGGCTCCTTTCATAATGTATGTCAGACTAGGTATCTCTTGTGCTTTACCTATAATGACTACTCATCTCACTCAAAATAGAATCCTAAATTCGTTGCATTCTCTTCTTCCTTTGCACTCATGTAACCTGGCCTCATCCCCTAACCCTCTCCCCTTAACATGTTTGATTCTCTGGAAGTTCCTTAAACAGACCAATCTTGCTTGTGACTTAGACATATTGTCTCCACCCTTCCTTGAGAGAACTTTCTCCTTTCCCACAGATTCTGGCTGAAAGGTTGCCACAGAAGAGGGGCCTTCCTGATCTCTCTATTTATAAGAGCACCATCCATTATTCTATTCACCTGCCAGGTCATATCTATATTGCTTATTATTAGCTGAGAGATCATTTATCTTTCTACTTGTTGAAGTTCTACCATCTCATTTGAATGTAAGTTATTTAAGGTCAGGGACCAATCTTTTTTTACCAGTACAGCCACAAATGTTGATTGAATGCATGAATAAATAATGGTGCTATTTTGGCGGTTTTCATCTGTATAATAGTAACATTTAAAACAACAATTTTAATATAGTGACAGGCAATAAGACACATTCTGAATAGTTTGTGTAAAGTGGCTGACTTGAATCAATACCACTTGTTTCATAACTATAGTTCATTAGCAAGTGGGAGGGATGTTAATTAGCAATATCATCATAGATAAAAGCCTGTTAAACTAAATACATTCTAGTGAAGAAGAGTTTGATTCACTGCAGATTAAAATTTGATGAGTCAAGTACAAGAAATAAAGTCACTAATTGGTCAAACAAGTTATCTATGAAGGCTAGAAAAGAATGTGAGTGAAACTAAGAGGGACTTAATATACAGAAAAAATACAGGTATTTTGCAGTGAAGACAGAAGAGCTGAAGGAAAATCATCAGATAACCTAAAAGTTCTCAGTATGATAAGTAAAGTTTCTTCTACCACTATAAAGAAAAATACAACACATTTAGAACTGACACTGTGGGAAACATAAGAAATGACTGTAGACAAGAAAAGCTTATCCATAACAAATATGCACTAAGGCCAATCATATTTTGCTGACCACTGCAGAAAAATGAAAATCAGCATGGCAAGAAAACCAGGGAAACTTGACACTGTAGTTTAATTATTAAGTGTTGGCCTAGTGGTGCCAATGTAATGATGAAAGATAAGCACACTGACTGGAAGTTTTTGATGGGAACAGAAGGCTTAATTATACCAAGATCACATACATTACCTGACCCATTATTAGGATATCTAATTTTGAATCAGTCAATCATAAACAGTTCCTACACTCTTACAGAGTGAAATAAATTAGGGAAGTGGCCCCTCCCAATCCCCCCCAAAAAAACACTTGAATTATCTTTGAATTTTACCATAGGGATTTCACATTGTCCCTACAGAATAGATTAAATAATCCAGTATTCACATAATTATTCTCTGGTATTTATGCAATTCTCCTGTACTGATTGTTACGCTCAGAATGCTCTGCCATTCGTTCCTCCCACACACAGACCTTCACAAGCACACATACACCATAACTCACCTATCACAACACTTTTTACTATTTGCTTCTCAAACACTTGATTTGCTTCAGCCTTTCTGCACCCAAGCTCCCTCTCATACTCATAGACATTTGAAATGTTAATTAACCCACAATGTTTTCATACTAAAAACAGAATTTGACACTAGTGTGTTAGGGTATGCTGATATGGTATCATGAGATGGGGTTATATGAAAGAAAATGAACACAGGATAAATTCCTCTATTAGTTTTGATCCCCCTCGTTAATAGCCTATTGCTTAAAATGGAGGAGAAGAGGTCAGTTTCACATAAAGTATGGAAAATCTGTTTTTAAGTATCTACAGTTATGTCATAATGTCTCTTGGCTTCTAATAGTGAAGTCTTGATCATTTTAATAAGAATAATGCTAAAATTAATGAAAACTCACTAATGGTTCCTGAAATTTTTTTAAAACTTTTTTAATGTTTTATTTATTTTTGAGAGAGAGAGAGAGAGAGAGACAGCATGAGCAGGGAGGGTCAGAAAGAGAGGGAGACATGGAATCTGAAGCAGGCTCCAGGCTCTAAGCTGTCAGCACAGAGCCCGACGCGGGGCTCGAACTCACAAACTGTGAGATCATGACCTGAGCTAAAGTCAGAAGCTTTACGGACTGAGCCACCAATTGCCCCAATTCCTGAAATATTTTTATACTCTATATTAGTAGAGCCCTCCTAATTATTCATTACTTATTTTAAAGATTATAAGTAATAAATTTCATTACATTTTGTTACTTTCCCCATGAAAATGAGTGATTACATTTATCTATAAAATCAATATGAAATACTTTTCACCTTTATTATTACTTTTAAAATATTATTATTACTTAGTTCATATTTAGCTGTGCATCAAATATATTTTCATGAGTTAAATTATCTGGAAAATTCTTCTGGTGCTCTATTTTTATTTATTTATTTTTGTCTTAATTAATTTATTTATTTTGAAAGGGAGTGCAGGCAGAGGAAGGGCAGAGAGGATGAGAGAGAATCCCAAGCAGGCTTAATGCTCTGAGTGTGGTGCCTGATACAGGGCTTAAACTCACAAACCGTGAGATCATGACTCTGAGCCGAAATCAAGTCAGATGCTCAACCAACTGAGCCACCCAGGCACACCTCTTCTAGTGCTCTATTTTTAATATTTGAACTAACAGTGCTAATTTCTAAAGGGTTCTGTTTTTGTTTTTTTTTTTTTTTTTACAATGGGTGTAATGTAATATGGAATGGTCAATGATGATATTATCAACCACACAGGGTTTTTTTTTATGCTTATTTATTTATTTTGAGAGAGAGAGAGCAAGTAGGAAGGGACAGAGAGGAAGAGGGAGGTAGAGAATCCCAAGCAGGCTCTGTAGTGTCAATGGAAAGCCCAATGTGGAGCTGGATCTCATGAACCATGAGTTCATGACCTGAGCCAAAACCAAGAGTCAGAAGTTTAACTTACTGAACCACTCAGGGGTCCCTCAACCATACAGTTCTAAATGTGTTTATTAATATGTTCTAGAAATTAGTCACTATTGTGTCAGGCAAGTAAAAATCATTTACAGATTATAATATCTAAGACAAAGTGTTGTTTCTTTATTTTCACAGGATTAATGCTAAATAAAATACTCTCAGTATGCCAGAGAATTGGTAATGGATAACAAATGAATGAACAAACCAATTGCAACAAACAAATTGCAAAAGAAACAGATATGCTGTATAAAAAAGTTGAAGATTTTGGGGGAGAGCACCTAGGTGGCTCAGTCAGTTAAGCATATGACTTGATTTCTGCTCAGGTCATGATCTCACAGTTCATGAGTTAAAGCCCAACATTGGGCTCTATGCTGAGAGCATGGAGCCTCCTTGGGATTATGTATCTCTCCCTCTCTCTACCCCCCCCCCCCCCCCC
>NW_027532838.1:493245-525967 GCF_008692635.1 Crocuta crocuta | reverse complement strand
CGGGTGGGTGGGCTGTCTCTCTCTGTCTCTCCCTCTCTCTCTCTCAAAAATAAGTAAAATAAACTTCTAAAAAATGTTAACTGAAAAATATAAAAGTTGAAGATTTTTAGTGATTTTCCATGTCTGGATAGATATCAGAGTTATTATAAATAACAGGAGTATGCAATCATATGTATTCAGCTTAGGTAAGAGCATGAAACATACTGACCAGAATAATTCCCAGAATCCACATCCTGTCACTTTATATGTATCTAGCTGGATCCAGTGGCTCATCTACAAAGATGTCAGAGGAAGCAGCTTGGAGGTAGTATTGCAACAAATCTGTAACAATCTGTACCTTCAAGAACTTTCTAGCATTCCTCTTCAACTTCACTTGATCATGTTCCTGTTTGCAGACTCCACAAATAATGCATAAGAAGCTCAAGTCCATGAGTATGGTTTTTGGTTTTCTTGCTAAATATCAGACCAGTGAGGGGTGCCTGGGTAACTCAGTTGGTTAAGTGTCCGACTTCGGCTCAGGTCATGATCTCATGGTTCATGGGTTTGAGCCCCTCGTCAGGCACTGTGCTGACAGCTAGCTCAGAGCCTGGAGCCTGTCTTCAGATTCTGTGACTCCCTCTCTCTCTGAGCCTCCCCTGCTCGTGTTGTCTCTATCTTTCTCTCAAAAAAAAAGAAAAAGAAAAGAAACAAACAAACAAAAATGTCAGACCAGTGAAAGCCGGGTCACATGCTTTCTCACTTCAGGAGAACTTGGCCCTTTTTAAAATGACAACATCCCAAAAGATGCTTGCATGGCATCACATGGGACCTGGATCATATTATACGTATGTAGGCAAGGCTTTACATGTCAAGTATACAATAAGTGCGTTGATTTAATATATTATCTTTTCAGGGAATTTGTGTCAAGTTAGTACATGCTGTAAAAGTTACATTGTATGTTCAAAAGCTTTCTCAACTTCTAATATACTACAGATCTATGCTCTCAGGCCAAATAGAAGGGATCCTGTTCCTCAAAGTACTTTTTGTATTCAAATGGGGGATTATTTTTCTTAAGTATTACATGACTAAAATTATTTTTATAAAATTACCATATGCCTCTAGGTTTCAAAAGCACTCATGTATTTCTGCTTTCAGTTCATTTCTTTCAACATCTAAGTTTTTCAAGTAAAAGAGTATTTTTTAAAGTATACTTTATTTTCCAGAGGCTCAGGCATTTTCTTTTTCCCCCAAGTATTATACAGATTCACAGGCATTTTTACATAATTTGCTAGTTTCATCTGTGTTGATGACAATTAGCTCTTATTATTCCCTACTGGGGTAATCAAATTTTGGTGGGTATATTAGCTATCTACAATGTTAAAATTATGTGTTTTTTAATATTATTTTCATAATAGATTTGCTTATTTAGCCTAAAGATATAATCTACTGTTGTATTTGGCATACAGTTAAATTTGTTTCTTTTAATCTTCACCTGTCTAAAGTTTTTTTCATTTCTTTTCTTTTTTATCATACCTGTTTTATTAGCTGTATGTTTTTCCTTGCAAATGTCTCATCAGTTTTTGAAAACACTTTCTTTATAACTTAAAGAAAATTGCCAGTTTTAGAGAATCTCTTAACCCAATATAACATACTTGACCAATTATCCTTTTATATTTTGTGACTATAATTTTCTTGTGATTATTACACACTGACATTGAGAACAGTTACTTCTTCAAAAAACAACAAAAGAGTAATGACAAACATAAGGCCATAACTTCAAACATAAAGCAAAGTGAAATAATGGAATTCTCTAAAGACACTGGAGTTTAAAAGCAAAGTCAGAAAAAAATAGAATATGAAAATGAATACATGGAGATTAAAGAGGATGAAACGATACTTTTAAACTTCCCCAAGGGAAATATCAAGATATTCATACTTGCTATTTTACTAATCAGTGTGAGCCTGGCTGTGGAAGAGACTAATGTATTCATAACTGAAGTTATTTGAAACTTTAGTTTTTATCTCATTATTTGTAAGCAATTAAAAATTCCCTATAGAATTACTTGTTTACAGAAAGAAACCTGAAAACCATCTAAGGTGCACAGACAGACATATTGCGCACGCGCACGCGCACACACACACACACACACACACACACACACACACAATGATAGACCTAAAAATGATACAACAATTGTCAATATACGTTTTTTTTCTCTTATTCTCAGGGAAGAGCTACTGGTAATGAAACTATGAATGTCAACAGCTACTTCTGCTCTCCTAGAAGCAAAATGTATCTCAAATGAGTATATTTTGACATGTTACTTAAAGCTATTCACAGTTATTTCTAT
This sequence comes from Crocuta crocuta, assembly GCF_008692635.1. NCBI lineage: Eukaryota > Metazoa > Chordata > Mammalia > Carnivora > Hyaenidae > Crocuta > Crocuta crocuta. Next base: position 523,637 of record NW_027532838.1, on the reverse strand, counting down.
ATTCATCTACAATGATACATTGATTAAAATCTTATATAAAAGAATATAAAAGAATGATTTTTGAGTCAATTTCTTAACCTTTAAATCTATATGCTGATTTATCCTCATCTATATGAATCTGAAAATTAGATTTGACAGAAAAATTATACACCATTAAATAGTGCCCTCATGTGCCAGGAAAAGCTGGAATAAGCTAATCTGAGGTCATGTTAAATTATAAATGCATGTAGTATTTCAGGATTAGTGAGAAGAAAGCCATAATGAGGAGAAAGCTACTTTTCAGCCAATGATGGAACATCAGGGAAGAATACTGTCAGCTAATTATTAGGGAAATTTGTAGAGTCATATATTAAAATCACAGTAGAATATACAGTAAAAGCACACGTAAGCATTCTAGAATACGGAAATGTGTATGCTTTTACTCATTCTGCAAAATACAGTGATCCAGAAAAGTAGCTTCCTTGCTACTTCCCTTTAGGGATTTGGCCTCTTCACTTATTTTCCCTTGCTAACTCTCCCACTGATTTTCTCTCCCACTAGATGTCAGGCAAGAGGAGGGAGTGGTAGTGACTCTGAAACCAAGACCTAGTTAATTTCTAAAGTGTTAAAATTGATGACTACATGCAGCCAAACTGAATAGTGATCCAGCATATGGAAGATAAAATGCTCTGATAATTTGAACTAAGTATTAATAACAGCAGCTGCAGAAGGAATCATATTCTCTTATGATAATGTCAGTCTTTATCTTTTTCTGGGAATTATTCCCTATTTAGAAAGTTTAGCTGCACTTACATTTTCCTAAAACAACATATACATCTCCTATGTAGTATTCAACACAATTTTAAATGAATACTTTTTTCAAGGTTGATTTACTGCACACCTCCCTACCAGCTCCCAAATATAAATCTTGTAAGATAGGGACCAAGTCAGTTTTGTTGATTTCTTCATCAATAGACTCAACGTAAAACATTGGGAAATAGAAAACTTTAAAAAATTATGTACTGGGGCACCTGGGAAGCTCAACTGGTTAAATGTCCTACTTCACGGGGCGCCTGGGNTAAATAAATAAATAAATAAATGTCCTACTTCAGCTGAGGTCATGATCTACCTCATGGTTCCTGAGATCGAGCCCCATGTGGGGCTCTGTGCTGACAGCTCAGATCCTGGAGCCTGCTTCGGATTCTGTGTCTCTCTTTCTCTGCCCCTCCCCTACTCACACTCTGTCTCTCTCTCAAAAATAAATAAACATTGGGGCGCCTGAGTGGCTCAGTTGGTTGGGTGGCTGACTTCAACTCAGGTCATGATTGTGAGTTCAAGCCCTGCATCAGGCTCTGTGCTGACAGCTAGCTCAGAGCCTGGAGCCTGTTTCAGATTCTGTGTCTCCCTCTCTCTCTGACCCTCCCCTTCTCACTCTGTCTCTGTCAGAAACAAACAAACATTAAAAATGTTTTGAACTAGGTATTGAGCACTGGGTAATGTATAGAACTATTGAATGACTATAGTGTACACCTGAAACTGATACAACACTGTGTGTTAACTATACCAGAAAATTAAGAAGCGACTAAATGAAGGAGTAATTTAAAGAAAAAGAACAAAATTAATTAATTATTGGCACTAAAGCTATCCAGGTCAAATAGGAATATAGTTTAGATTCATTGTTGGGTTCAATTTATACATTTCTCTTAAGGAGTAAGACTGATAAGAATGATACATGGAGACTTTATAGTCACTAGATTAGTTATAACATTTTGGTTAAAATATCCTCAGAAGAATACACTAATGACAATATTGATACATAATGGAAGATATCCACAAAAAGAAGGTAGGAATTAGGAAGATGCACTCTACCTCAGAACATAGATATATGAGCTCTCTGAGCTCAGGATTAGTATTTTACCATGTTCTAGTTCACTGTAGCATATCAATTTCTCTGATGAGAACTTTAAAATTGCATGTGAGAAGATAACACTGTCCTTGCTGCTTCTTGCACCAGTTCATGTTCCATGCCATTGAATTACCTGCCCTTTCTCCTTTGAAATCCATCTTCCTCATTCTTATTACTTGTAAAGATTCTCCTCCTGATTACTCGGGGGACATCTACATATTACCTTCTCAAAAAAGTGTTCCCCCATTTCCTAGGTATATAATTGCTCAGTTCTCTGTGTTCCCATTTTGTAACACATTTTGTAACCTCTGCAATTATATTTAGCAAATTTTATTGCAGCTTAGTGGTTTATATGCAAGTTTCACCTAGCTATTGGATCTCCTCACAAAATGGAGCATCTTCTTATCTAGAACTTTTCAGAGTTGTGGACACATTAGATTCTTAGTAAATTTTTCAAATAAAGTACATGTAGGTTGAGGGAGAGATAAAGGGCTTCATTATTGAGGGTAAGTATTGAAATAGTACAATCAATTAAAGATTTAGTTCCATTAAATAATATAATTTAAGTACAGGACAAAAATCAAGTTTTCAGCGATGTATCCTTGTTTCACTTCTATGATCTGATATTTAGTTATTTACCTTCATAACATGTCTTATTTTGCTGGTTTCCAAGAATAATGTTCTTCTGCTTTATAACCTTACATTCAATTTTCCTTCAATGCCTTCACTACTCTACATCTAACATTTCTTCTTTGGGGCTTTTTATTCTTTTTCAGAGCTCTCAACATTTAGACTATAATATATAGTTGCCAATCATCAATCAACAGTGAAGTTAACATAGATGAACTCTATATTTTCATCATGTTGTATTTCATATACAGAAAAACAGGGCTTTGGTTAATTACAAAATATGAAGTTTAAAATGGATTATTTTTGCTTACGGTAAGCTAACATGTCCTACACTGAGAAAATTCTATTATGGTATCAAGTATAAGAAAGTAGAATAAGGAATAGAAGAAAAACTTCTGACAGAAGTAATAATTTTGTATAGTTTTCCTCAGTGCACTGATTAAATGAGAGACTATGACTTTCAGTAGAATGGGCATATGGTACAGAGTCAGGCATACCTATTATCCTCTGTGAAATGTATTTCAACATCTTGCCTTCACAGTTCAGCTACATCCACATACTGAAGTGGATGCTACTCTTTCCCATTAAACACACACACACACACACACACACACACACACACACACACAACCATAACAACGTATCTTTTGGTCACATACTCACTTATTCTGCTACTAGCCCATTTCTTTCCTCTAAAGTTCTATACTCACAATGTCTGTTTCACAACTCAACGATGTATCATAACGTATCAGTGAGCCTAAACCTCATCCATAAAGTCCCTAACTTCCACATTGATAAATTCAATGGACATATCAGTTTTCATGTTCATATTATCTCAACACTGTTCTCCTGCACTGGAACTTTCTTTTCTTTTGATGGCTTTACATTGTGTGTGTGTGTGTGTGTGTGTGTGTACATATAAGTTTTTAGGAATTATCTATTCTGTTCTTAACTCCATACAAAAAGCATAACTTTTAGCTTATAAAAACTGCTCAATAAATGCTTATTGAGTGAGCAAATAAAAATTTAAATTAATAAGTTAATGAACTAGAGTCACAAAATTGCTTAGTGGAATAATCTTAGGGAAGTTAAACTTTATGTTTTCAGAGGTAGTAAAAGGAGAGATGTCTTCTATAATGAAAAAATGTTACAAAAACTTACATTTGACTATCAAAGTAATATTTGAAATGTACAATTATTTCAATTGTAGACCTCAAGGTACTTATGGAACATTAAGGTAAAAGTCCAAAAATATTTGTAAATTAATCATGAGAAAGCACTGCTTAGGAGATAATCAGAGGGAGTTTATACACTCATCTTAGATTTGTCAACAGTGCTCCATTGTGTAGTGGGGCAGGGGATTGCGTGTGTATGTATGTACATTTCTGGTAATTTTCAGTTGTTTAGGCTATATATTATTTAAGGTAAAAAATGGTTATACATTGTCTTGCTTGGATGCAGTTTTTGCTTGCCTACATCAGAGAATTCCAATGGTCTTTAAATGGCTAAAAAGAAAGTAAATCCTACTGATTATTAGCACCATGCTCTATCCTAATGAGCTTACTGACCCAAAACATTCTGTTTTTATTCTCGCACAGAAAACAGGGAAGCTGAGATTTTAGCATCATGTCACAAGTTTATGGTATTTTCTCACAATTAGCATGTCCATTATTGAACTAAAATTAGCAACAGGTTTTCAGAATGAATGAAATTTTATTCACACCTAAACTATTTTCTATCATTTACTGCCTGTCTTCTATAAAATAATTAAAGCTATAGTCTTATGAATGTGCTTTGTTATACATAAATGATTTTATTTTTTCATGAATACTTTCTAAATATCTATATTAATGCTATCATTTACTCACAACTCTCTACAAAACAAATTTTAAAAATAAAAATATCAGGTTACATAACAGTAAACTAATATTCTAACAAGTAAAAAAAAAATCTCACCAAATTTGCATTATAGAGTTGAGGAGCTGAAGACAAGTGTCACCCCTCAAAATGCACTGATAATGTTTATTTAGGAATTGAAGTTTAGAATTAAAGCAGATATTCAAAAGGCATAGGCTCTGTTTCTGAAGGAAAATTAGGATAAGTCTTGATATCCGTATAATATAGAGCAAACACTCTGATTTAAATAGTGATACCAAGATCAAGGGCTCAGTGGGAAATGTAGACTAATGATGGAGTATGCAGAATTATTGATGTGTTGTATAAAATAAGAAATAGTAAGTAGTTTTATAAAAACATTTAACACTTAAGAAACATTAATAAGAATAATTTATATCAAGAATTCTTCTAGAATCAGGATATAAGAGATGAATAAGATAAAGTACTTTCTAATATGGGACTTACATTATAATGAGGGAGCGAAAACAGTATTTATAAGAAATAGAATATTTTATCTCATTTCATTACAGACCTGAATGAATGGAGACTGAGAAACAAATAAAAATACTGGGAGAATGTTAATTTCATGCAGCTGCTCATGTAATAGGCAAAAACCTGGAATTTGGAAACAACCCAAATATCCTTTAACAGCGAATGGATAAACAAACTCTCATGCGGTCAAACAAGGAACTACTACTACTAAGAAACAAAAAGACAGAAACCACTGATACATATATACATGGTTAAATGGACCTCAAGGTCATGCTGAGTGAACAAAGAAGTCAATCTCAAAGAGTTACATAATGAATGATTGGATTTAGGTAATATTCTCAAAGATAGAAATCATAATGGTGGTCATAGATAAGCAAGTAGCAGAATTTAGGATTTGTGGAAAGGTTTGACAAGGGTTTACGAGGGGGGATTTCTTTGTGGTGATGGAACAGTTCTGTATCCTGACTGTGGGGATAGTTATTCAAATATATTTTACTCATGTGATAAAACGTCACAGAGTTATTCCCTGGCCAAATCCATCCCACTCCCCAAGACAGGACATGTAAAATCTGCCCAAGTCCAAGTAAGTTATGAAGCTGAGTTAACAAGTATACTAACGGGGCACTTGGGTGGCTCAGTCAGTAAAGTCTCTGACCCCTGATTTCAGGTCATGATCTCACAGTTTGTGGGATCAAACCCCACATCAGGCTCTACACAGCACAGGGCCTGTTGGTATGCTCTCTCTCCCTCTCTCTCTGCCCCTCCCTGTTTGTGTACATACGTTCTCTCTCTCTCTCTCTCTCTCTCTCTCTCTCATTCTCTCAGAATAAATAAACATTTAAAAAAACCCAAAACAGTGCATTGGGGCACCTGGGTGGCTCAGTCGGTTAAGTGTCTGATTTCGGCTCAGGCTATGATCTCACAGTTCATGGGTTCCAGCCCCACATCAGGCTCTGTGCTGACAGCTAGCTCAGATCCTGGAGCCTCTCTTCAAATTCTGTGTCTCCCTCTCTCTCTGACCCTCCCCTGCTCATGCTGTCTCTCTATCTCTCAAAAGTAAATAAAAAACATTTTTAAAAAAAGCACTAACATCAATTCTCTGAGTGGTGGCAACATCTTATTATTATATAACATATTTTCCTTGGGAAAACATGAACTCTCTGCTACTGTTGCAACTGTTTCTGTAAAATAGTCAAACTGTTTCAAAATTAAAACAAAATACTGGGCAAAAAGCAACTGTTAGATTTATAGATAGGAACAAATATGGCATACTGGAGGGAACTGTTAAATGTGTACTGCCCAACAACAGTATTATGTGCATCTTTGTAAAATAAATGAAAGTAAACAGCAAATATTCAAATATAATTAAAGTGAGATAATCTAGGGATAAATATAGAAAAAAGGGTTAGAGATAGCCAGGGTTCCATGAATAGTCATATTTTATTTTAAAATATATGGGAAAACTTTAGGATTTTGAAACAGGAAAGAAAATTGAATTCATTTATACTTTACAAAATAGCCAAGAAGATACTCCTCTGAGACTGGCATTATTCACCATTGCATCAGTGGCTTTAGCCAGTGCAATAAGTGAAGAAGAAGAAAGAGAAGGTATAAGAAATTTTAAAAGGAGGGGCGCCTGGGTGGCTCAGTAGGTTAAGTGTCCAACTCCTGATTTCAGTTTAGGTCATGATCTTGTAGTTAGTGAAAGTGAGCCCCAGAATGGATTCTCTCTTTCTTCCTCTCTCTATAACCCCTACTTCTCTCTCTCTACCTCCACCCTGTTCGTGCACTCTCTCTCTCAAAAATAAATAAACATAAAAATGAAATTTAGAAAGGAATTATCATGGAATGATAGTATGATCTAGTCTCTAAAAACCACAGAGACCTCAAGCAATGTCATCCAGTTTACGTGCATCCAAAACGCTTACTGTTTGCAAGGCCACTGACTACAATCAATGCATTTCTATATTTCAGTGATACAAAACATGATTTTTAGAAATGACATAATACAACTAAATGAAAAATATCAAATGCCTCCATAAAAATTCTAACAGATATCCCAGGCTCTGTATAGAAAATTACAAGACATTACTGCAAGATATTAATTAAGACCTAAATCAATTGATAGTTGCTTAAAGTATTATAGGTCTTATCACTGTGAAGATTTAGGTTTTGCTCAAATGTGTCTACTGATTTAATTGAATTGCCATCATAACCCCACCAAAACAAAAAATAGTTGATTTTGAATATCTGGTTCTAAAGCTTATTTGGACTGCAATCCTCCAAGAAGAGCTGACATGTTCTTCAAAAAAAAGGGGGGGGATTTACTCTATTAAGATATTATTAAAGCTGTAACAATAAGGTGGTTTTGTCACAAGGATACACGTATAGCCCAATCTATGCTATAGAGACTAAAAGTAGGCTTATCTTTATTAAAATGTCATTTCAGAACTGCATCAAGCCAGTCTTTTCAATAAATGCTAATTATTAAATGGGAACACCCATTTAAAAATGTAAATAAAAACTCAATGCCTACCTTAGCTGTTCACAGTAATCAGTTACAAGTAGAATGTATATCTAAAAACAAATTTTAAAAAATGAAGATTACATTAGAAGATACGTAAGAAAATTTTCACTAATTCCATGAAATATATTTCATCATTAACCCAAACTATTGACATATGATTTTGCCATTTCTGCCCCTAAAATGATGAAGTAGATTAACCTCCTATCCCCTCTTGACTTTGGATTTGACGATTAGACTTTTTTTTTTTTTAATTAAAATAAACCAGAAATGACAAGGTGCTATTTAGAAGCTCAGGATTTAAGAGGCTTTGAGTGTTTCATCCACTTTGGTCTTGACAAGAAGAACTTGCACCAGCGAGCCCTCCAGCCCCAGAAGGAAGATGACAGATACTTGGAGGGCCATTCCAACTGAGCTAAAGCCTGAGGCAGAGGCAATACAGCTGCAACACATGTTGTTCAGTGAGAAGCAGAGTCACCCTACCAATGCCAACCTTCTTGCATACTTGTCAGGAACAATTAAATACTGTTGCTTGAGGCCACTGTATACTGGGATGCTTTGATATGGAGCATTACTTTCAGAATGGATAAACTATGAATATGGAGGAAAAACTTTTTTAAACAGAAATCAATACTCAATATAAAAATATTAATAATTGAGTTATATTAAAATTAACAACTTTTGTGATCAAAAATCATCATAAGAGTAGGGTGCCTGGGAGGCTGAGTCTGTTAAGCGTCCAACTTCGGCTCAGGTCATGATCTCACAGTTTGTGACTTTGAGCCTCATGTTGGGCTCTATGCTGACAGCTCAGAGCCTGGAACCTGCTTTGGATTCTGTGTCTCCCTCTCTATCTGCCCCTGCCCCACTCATGCTTTGTCTTTGTCTCTCTCAAAAATAAATAAACATTTAAATGTTTTTTAAAAATAACAAATGTAAAAAGAGAACAAAACAGTAAATAAACTTTTTGTATCAGAAATTTTATGAAATGATTTTCTCAATCTGGTTGAAATTATGAGTAAAATATCTTTTAAAATGCAAGTGAAAGAGATTTTGTAGATGTGTTGGGATTTTCTGGAAGAAAAAAAATCTGTCCTTTCTCATAGCTTAGTATAACTTCTGTTTCTATATTAAGAAGTGCAAAAGTTTTTAAGACACACACATTCATTTCAAAAACATTTAATGAGTATCTACAAGTTGCTCAGCCTCCAATTACAATTTTTGCGCTTTATAGGGAAGGTGTTATATTCTGAAATACTTAGGCCCTGTGTTAAACTGCATTTTATGTTTTCCAGGGAAAATCAATCCCAAAAATAGTACAAGAAGACTATTATGACTTAAATGACACCAATTTTGAGAAACGTATCTTTGTCACTGTGCAAAAAAGGACACTCTTTTCATCAGAGTCAGTTAAGATACAAAGGAAATAAAACTAAATAATATCTTTATGGAAAATTGTTTTCCAGATATTAATATATTACTTCAAAACTTCGAATCTAGCCACACAGAGTTAACTAAATCCAACAATTATCATTCAAATTAATTCTAGCTCTTCTTATTTTGAAGTAGTTAAATACAGGATATTTTTAGTACTTCTAGAAAAGTCAACACTATCTTAACCCAAGAAATTCAAAAGATGTATAATTTATATCATGTAGGAGATATTTGACATGTACCTTATCATTATATTATACGTATTTTATATCACTGCAGAAAAAAAAAATATTACAAAACTCATTCTAAAGCTCAATTTCAAAACTGAAAAATATAGTCCAGAGGCAAAATATATGTATTTCAAAGTAATGAAATTGCAGATATACTATCATATCTGTATAATGATAACAGAAAGGACACTTTAACTATAGGTTAATATATTGAAGATAGTTATCATTCTTAGTGTACATGTTTAGATTACTTATCAAACATTGCTAAAATAGAAAAAAGCTCTAAAAAACTACAAAAGTAACTTTGTGTCCCCCAAACATTAAGATAATATCAAGTTAAAAAAGCAGCAAGCAATAATTAGCAGTTATTTTGAAAGAATTATGTTCATACAGTATCTTAATCTCCAAGAGGTAAATTTAATACAACTATTTGATCTTTCTTCAGATAATTGTGTTAATGAAGTTATTTGAAATAACATTTTAAACTATGGATTTTAGCATGTCTCTATGAAGGTTTCTGTATGGTTCTATTTTGAATAATCCCACTGTATATTTTTTTTTAATATTTTTTATTTATTTCTAGGAGAGAGAGAGAGAGACAGCGTGAGCAGGGGAGGGTCAGAGAGAGAGGGAGTCACAGGCTGAAACAGGCTCCAGGCTCTGAGCTGGCAGTCAGCACAGAGTCCGATGCAGGGCTCGAACCCACGAACCGCGAGATCATGACCTAAGCGAAAGTCGGACGCTCAACCGACTAAGCCACTCAGGCGCCCCTGTATATTATTTTTTTTAATTGCCAAAACAAATCAGAAAGAAAACAGTATATTGTTTTATGAAAATAAGTGGAATTATGTGTGTGTGTGTGTGCGCGCGCGCCCTCTAGCGCACGCACACGTGCACAATTACAGCTAATGAACTAAACAGAATCACACTGGTTTGGCTATCAAAATTCTTTTGCAGGTGTTCTTGCACTTTCTGATCCCTCAATTAATTTTGGTTGATTTTTCTACTTAATTATCTCCTTCAAGGCTTTGGAAGCTACTTGACTCTTGTACTTTATCACAATGTACTTTGTTTTCCCCATGAAGTCTTGGCAAACATCCAGTATAGATAGGAGGGTTGTGAGAAATATGTCCGAACCAAAGTGGAGCTATGGAACTCGTCAGAATGGAGGTCCATCCTCCTCACCAAGATTACTCCCTGGAGTTATCAACTGTGTTTGTTTTTCTTTCATTAAACATAGTTCCTGNAGTGCTGCTATGAACATTGGGGTACATGTGCTCCTATGCATCAGCATTTCTGTATCCAGTTCCTGATACTTTTAAAGCATTTACTGAATATTTGCCTATACATGAAGGAGAAAGTGGATGAACAAGTAAACAAATGTGTATGCTCACTAATACAATTAGACTTTGACAACATATGTTTTTGGTTGTTTTTGTTTTACTGATGCTGACACTGTTTTTATAACAACTGCATGTATTCATTGACCCTATCTTAATATTTAATGATTTATTTACTATTTTTCAGGGACTGATTGCGAGGATGCAGGTGATGGCTTACCATAATAGCAATAATGATGGTGATAATAAAATAAGAATGTATTATCTTTCTATGAAATGAACTTCTTACTATAGAAATCACAACAAACACAGAAAGAGAAGATTGATGTGCAGTATAGCCTGAGAAATGTCATGGTAATATCCAAGACTAGTTATATATTCCTCTCTCTTTCTTAATATTAATTATTGTTAGAAAAGTGTGCCTGGGGACACCTGGGTGGTTCAGTCAGTTAAGTGTCTGACTCTTGATTTCAGCTCAGGCCATGATCTCACAGTTCATGGGTTCAAGCCCTGTGTCAGAGTCTATACTGATAGTGCACAGCCTGCTTGTAATTCTCTCTCTCTTTCTCTGTCCCTGCCGGAGATTGAGCATGCATGCTCTCTTTCTCTCCCTCTTAATAAATATTAAGTAAATATTTAAAAAAGAAAGAAGGGCACTTCGTCCTACTCAGTTTCTGCTCACATCAAGATCTCATTGTTTATGCTGCCAGCGTGGAGACTGGTTGGGATTCTCTCTCCCTCTCTCTCTCTCTCTCTCTCTGTCCCTTCCCCGCTTGTGCTGTCTCTCTCAAATAAATAAATAAAAACTTTAAAACAAAACAGGGGCGCCTGGATGGCTTAGTCGGTTAAGTGTCCGACTTTCGCTTAGGTCATGATCTCGCGGTTCGTGGGTTCGAGCCCCGCATCGGGCTCTGTGCTGACTGCCAGCTCAGAGCCTGGAGCCTGTTTCAGTCTGTGACTCCCTCTCTCTCTGACCCTCCCCTGTTCACGCTGTCTCTCTCTCTCCTAGAAATAAATAAAAAATATTTAAAAAAAACAAAAACAAAAAGAAAAGTCTGCCTAAATGAAGTGATTAACTAGCTTATTCTTAGAAACAAGAAATACTTAGTTCTTTTTGGGAGATGGGTATTTGGGAGATGGGTACTGAGTAGGAAATGAAACTGAAAAAGGACACTACAGTCAGTTGTGGAAGATTTTATGTCTAATTTATTAGCTTAGACTGTACTCATAGCTAGTAATTGATTTCTTCTTTCTTTCTTTCTCCTTTCTTTTTCTTTTTCTCCTCTTCCTCTTCTCCTTCCTTCCTTCTTTCCTTTCTTCTTTAGTGAACACTCCACACCAATGTCTGGCTTGAACTCACAAAACTGAGATCAAGAGTCAAATGCTCTATTGGCTGAGCCAGGCAGGTGCCCCTGGTGACGGATTTTAAACGGAGCAGTGGTGGTGGAGAGGAATACTTCAACAAATTACTTGATCAACATTGACAAAATTAAAGAATATATTAACATTTGTTGATCAACTTTCCATGGTAATTTTAAAAGCAAGTCCATAATATAATACATAAATATGAAAATGAAGCTATATTTACCTTTAAGTTTACCTTTGCATTGTTACCATGCTGGTATACTTACATGTTTTTAAATTCTTCCCTTCTTGATTTTCCTTTCTTTTGTTCCAGTTTATTAAGATATAATTGACATATAACACTGTATAAGTTTAATGTACACAGTATAATGACCTGACATGGGTATATATTGCAAAATAATTACAGTAAGTTTAGTCAACATCAATTACTTCACATAGTTGCAAATTTGTTTTTCCTTGTGATAGAGTTTTAGGATTTACTCTTTTACTAACAACTTTCAAATATACCACACAGCATTGTTAATCTATAATCATCGCATTGTACACTGCATCCCAGTATTATAGATATTGTAACTGAAAGTTTGTACTTTTTGACAATTTTCACCCAATTCTTTCAACACTCCCACCCTCGGCAACAACAAATCTGTTTGCTTTTTTTCCCCATGAGTTTGGTTTCATTTTAGATTCCACATGTGAGTGAAATCATACAATATTTGTCTCACTTACATAATTCCCTCAAGATCCACCTGTGTTTTCCCAAAGGGCAAGATTTCCCCCTTTTTTATGGCTTAATAGCATTTTTATACATCCCTATAGATGTTGTGATAAATAGACAGACAGATATGATAGATAGATTGATATGATAAATAAATAGATAGTATGGATGGATGGACAGATAGATAGATAGATGACAGATAAATAGTACATTGCCTTATCCATTATTCTGTTGATACACACTTAGATTGTTTCCATGTCTGGCCTATTGTTAACAATGCTTCAGTGAACATGGGTGTGAAAAAATTTCTTCAACATAGTGATTACATTCTATTTGTATAAATAACAAAAAGTGAAATCGCTGAATCATACGGTATTTCTATTTTTAATTTTTTGAACACTCTCCATTTTGTTTTCCACAGTGGCAGCACTAATTTCCATTCCCACCAAGAGTGCTCAAGGCTTCCCTTTTCTTCACATCCTCACCAGCATGTGTTATCTCCTGTCTTTTCGATGGTAATCATTCTAAGAGGTGTTCAGTGGTATCTTATAGGAGTTAGGATTTGCAGTCCTAATTATCAGTGATGTTAAGCACATTTTCATGTACCTGTTAGCCATTTAAATATCCTCTTTAGAAAAATGTCTATGGTCCTTTGTCCCTTTTTTAAATTGTATTATTTTGTTTTTATTTGCTTTTGCTATAAAATTGTATAAGTTCTTTATATGTTTTGGATATTAACCCTTTACCAGATATAGGATTTTCTTATAGATGTCTCACTGTTGATTATTCTTTTGCTATGCAAGAAGTTATTTTTTTTAATCCTTGACTTTACATTTTGCTATTTTTGCCTTGGGTTTTATATCCAAAAAATAATTGCCAAGACCTATGTCAAAAAGATTTTGTGCTATATTTTCTTCTTCAAGTTTCATGGTTTCAGGCCTTACAGTTATGCCTTTAATCCATTTTTAGCTAATTTTTATGAGTGGTGTAAGATAGGTGTCAAATGTCCAATTTCATTCATTTTTTTTTTTTTTAAGACAGAGAGGAAAAGAAAGCATGAGCATGGGAAGTGGGCAGAGACAGAGAAAGACTTTAAGCAGGCTCTATGTTAAGCATGTACCCTGATGAAGGGATCAATTCCATGACCCTGGGATCATGTCCTAAGTTGAAATCAAGAGTTGGATGCTTAACTGACTGAGCCACCCAAGTGCCCTTGTTTCACTCTTTTACATGTGAATATACAATTTCACTAGTACCATTTATTGAAGAGACTGTATTTTCTTTAATTACTACTTTCGGCTCCCTTTTCAAATATTACTTGGCCTTATATCTATGGGTTTATTGGATATATTTTCTAAAACTGTAAATGGTAAAAAACTAGATAAAAGAAAATTCAGATATTAGAAAAAAAGGCATATATAAGGCTTATGGCTGATGGTAATAATGTGTCTCATGTAAATGAGAAAATTGCTACGTTTTTTGGATTATGATGCAGCAAACCTAATTTTATGCCCTTGAAAAATGGACAATATGCAGTATGTTATTAAAAAAATGGTATGTCTTTTAATTCCCATAAGAGATATTCATCTTTTTTTCACAGAGATATATATTTGCTGAATAAATAAAAAACTGTCATTAATAATTCCACTGATACTCTAAACCCTCTGAATTGAAAAAGGAATTGATCTTACTCATTGCCTGTTTTTAGGGGGTGAGGAACATCACTTACTGATACCACAAGGGGAGTTCACTATTGCAGAATAATTTCAGAAAGACCTTTAGCAAAACTCTTCTTTAGAAACTGCATTTGATTATGTGCTGAAAATGTATTTTTCTGTAAATTCACAAAGACCTTATCTAATACTTTTAGAATCTACTCTAAAAATATATTGTCCCTATTTATAACAGTTAAATTATTTTAAAATTTGGGTTATAATCTCAACATTTATTTTTCCAAAGATGCTCGAGCACATTATGAGTAATTTACCAATGCTTTATCTAAAATCAACAAATTATGGTAATAAAAGAAGCAGGAACTCATAAATCTCCCCAAGTAATCAAAGCATTTTAACATTATGTTCAATTTTACAGATTTTGATTGAATTCCTAAAGAAAATAAAGTTTTTCTTTTTCTTATCTTTACAAAATCTTCTAGCTATATAGTACATGTATCCAAGACATTTTAAATTTGTTTTGGATTATGTTTTACAGTCTTAAGGACCAAATATCTATATAAGCCATGATGATTTAGAACTGGAAAAGAAGAAAGATTAAGATGTAGAATTGTAGCATTCATAATTTAAGTTTTAAAAAATCTATTTATGGTAGCATATAAATTCAAGAAATGCTAACCTCAAGGTATTGAGATATAAAAATTTGTTCAATATCACTTTTGGACTAGTTGAGTAGAAAAAATTGAAGAAAATATTTTCTCTGATCTTCTAAGAGACATGAATTAATATTAACATAAATTCAGCAGTTAAATTAGGAGTACCCATAGAAAAGCCTTGTGGTATTTATTATAAAGTTGTGTTTTTATTAAGTCTGAGAATTTCCATAGGTCCTGTCTACTAGAAAAAAGTAAATATATATGAGTAATGAAAATGTTACAATATAATTTGTATAGCTATATCTCATAATGAAACATTTGAAAATGTAATTCCTCTTTAAAGTGCATATCTGAAGGACATTATCATAATAAGTTATGTATGCTTACCTGGGTTTTGATATGTGTGTAGAAAAAGTAATATCTACTTGATAAATTACTATCACTATGAATAGATGATGATTTCCATATATTTTAAAGCACAAAAGATTGTATTAAATTTAAATTTATTGCATTTTTAGCTCCTAAAAATAATGTTTCTGTGGCTAGGGATTTCAATTAAAATAGAAGTGAACTGATGTGTCTGCCCAGTCCCTCAAGCTAAAATACACTGATAAAGAATGAAGGAAAAAACAGAAAATAAAGCTAATTTCCCATAAAGCAAGAAAACTCATAATTCTAATAGGTTATATATGGAGAGCTGTTAAGAGATGTGAAATAACAAACCAGGAACAGGGAGGAAGTATGTGTAAATCATGGACATAAGCAAAAATAGAAAAAGTCAGATACAAATTAAAATCCACAAAAATTACACTAGGAAACAGCTCTATAATGATTTCAGATATTAATGATTTATATGGAAGAAAACATAAATACTGTATATATAGTAATGTCATAATTTATAACATATAAAATACAAACATTGGGGTGATGTCCTTGAAGTTGATGGAATATGGAGCTCTAAAAATTGGTTCCTCCACTGAAATAACTGGTACACTAACAAGAACTGTCAGAATAAAGTATTTCAGAACTTTTTTGTCTAGTCGAATGCTTGTGGTGTCCAGGGGAGTGCTTATTGGAGAAAGAAACTGGTATATTTTGAATTTTGATATTTCACATAGCAGCTACTTTCCCTGATTCTCAGCCTACTGTAGACAGTCTTCGGATGGTAGTTTGCATTTCTGATGTGGTTTGCTGGTGTCACAGTAAACATAAAGATTTTGTCCTCCAAAAATTTCGGCGTGTGTTTTGACCAGTGTGAATGTTTGCTAGCACACAGGCTACACATCATTTCAACCACACTGGGTTAAAGTAACTTCTTGGAAGGCATTTTTCAAAATAATGTTAAAACGTAGAACAATGTTTTGTTTAGCACATTTAAGAACATCTCTGAAGTCACTGACTAACTGACAAGTTCATGAAACAGAGATGTGAGTGACCACACACAACAAGGAATACAGTCACTGCAAAATAATAAAATAATAATAATTAATAATAATGTGGAAAGGTCACTAAACAAAGAAGAGCTGGATGACTGTAGCTCTCAACAGAACAATAGCAAACATTAGAGACAGAGAGTATCTGATTTCCAACATTACCATTTCCAATATGTTCACTTATCAACAAAAACAAAAAATTAAAAAACAAAAAAATACAAAAGAAAAATAATTAAGAAAAATGACCAGAGCTGGGACCTATGGGACACCATCAAAGGTACCAAATACACATTATGTAAGTTTCAGAAGGAGAAGACAGAGAAGGAGGGTTGGGCAGGACATCTGAAGTAATGAAGGCTTGAAACTTCCTGTTGACAGCCAAAGCCAAGAGAGTATCTTGAAAGCAGAAAGTAGAGAGAAGTGACTCAACAAATACAAGATATATCAGTCAAGGTTATCCAGAAAAAATACATATATAAGATATAGAAGATGTTATAGACATGGTTATTGATATATAATACCTATCTATACATAGAGATCTAATAGAAATTTTCACAAGACTGTAGGGGAGAAACATGTGCAGGGTATGCTGGCAGGCTGGAAATCAGGTAGAAATTGATATTGCAGCCTTGAGGCTCAATTCCAGAATGCAGAGGTAAGCTAAACATCCACACAGTCAATTGAATATTTCCAAGGGTACCAAGACCATTCATTGGGAAAGAATAGGCTTTTAAATAAATAGTGCCAAGACTTGATAACTATATGCAAAATAATGAAATTGGACCCCTACCTAAATCTAAATGCATATACAAAGATTAACTCAAAACTGATTAATTGCCTAAATATAAGTTATAAAAGTATAAATCTTAATGAATACGCAGAGGTAAATCTTCATGGCCTCTTATTTGAAGGTGGATTATTAGAGGTGATACCGACATTTAAAAAAAGAAAAGAAAAAAGAAGTCAGAGACAAGTTGGACTATATAAAATTTTCAAATATTTATGCATCAAAGAATATTATCAAGAAACGGAAAAGACAACCTACATAATGAGGAAATATTTACAAATTATTTATCTGGTAAAAGTGTAACATAAGGAAGATATAAAGTATTGCCAATCAACAAAAAGACAATCCAAATTAAAAATGTGCAAAAGAGATGGATAGACATTTCTCAAAAAAGAAATACAAAAAATCAACAAGTACATGAAAAAGATGTTCAACATCACTGGTCATTAAGCAAATGCAAATCACAACCACAATGAGATGTCATTTCACATTCACTGGAATGGCTAAAATAAAAATAAAGAAAAATAACAAATGATGGTATGTCTCCTCCCTTTATCCTCCCATTTGATTAATTAGACCAATCATTATCAATACTCAGTCTCTTTTTTTTTTTTAATTTTTTTTATTTATTTCTAGGAGAGAGAGAGAGACAGTGTGAGCAGGGGAGGGTCAGAGAGAGAGGGAGATACAGACTCTGAAATAGGCTCCAGGCTCTAGCTGGCAGTCAGCACAGAGCCGGACGCGGGGCTCGATCCCACGAACCGCGAGATCATGACCTAAGCGAAAGTCGGAAGCTTAACAGACTAAGCCACCCAGGCGCCCCATACTCAGTCTGTTTCTTTCCAGTTACCACTCAAACCAGATTTTCAGGCTTCGGTGATCATGAACTTCACCATCACCTTGTTGAAAAATGACCTGCCTAATCTTGAGCTTTGTGGCGCTTGGATCTGCGATCTCTGTATCTGCTCAAGGCAACCTGTAGTCTGTATATAATTCAGACACCTAACCACAAAAACTGTTATCTCTCACTAACATGTCCTCTCAAGAGTATTAATCACTCACTGACAATGTGTATCCATCTCATTATTGGCTTTTCTGAACAAATATTCCATCATCATGGGGGGAGCCTTCAATTCCTTCAGTCATACAATGACATAGAAATCCACTTAATGTGAGAAGTCACTGTGTGTTGCCTATGAATACCATCAAGAAGTATATGAAAGCATCAGGCTTTTACTCATCAGCAGAAGAGTTAGAAGGCACATGGACACCATTCTCTCCACATCCTGTGAAGAAATACACTTCAACTTATACACAAGAGTGTCCACTATGGTTCTGAAGTCCACAAAAATAATCCCTCTGTGGCTCCTTCATTTTATAAAACATGCTTGAGAGGCAGAGTGGGTTGTGGGAGATAATTGTGGTTAAGGCAACAGCAGTCTGAGTTTAGGAAATGAGTGTTTAGGGAGGTCTTAGAAATATTCAGAAAAAGAAAATTAAATTTTTGTGCCATGGGAAATTGAATCTAGAGAGGAGTAGTGAAAAACTGAAAGATTTTGTGGGGAGGCAAAGAGAAAGAATGGTTCAGCAATCATATTTTCTCCAAAATATTCCACTGTAGTTTGTGAATTTGATTTAACATTATCATATAAAAAACAATTATGTATTTCAATTTTTATTCTTTTTTTAAATATTTTTTTATTTTTTATTTCTAGGAGAGAGAGAGAGAGAGACAGCGTGAGCAGGGGAGGGTCAGAGAGAGAGGGAGATAGAGTATGAAACAGGCTCCAGGCTCTGAGCTGGCAGTCAGCACAGAGCCCAACGCGGGGCTCGAACCCACGAACCATGAGATCATGACCTAAGCAAAAGCCGGACGCTTAACCGACTAAGCCACCCAGGCGCCCCTGTATTTCAGTTTTTAAAAAATTTTTAAGGTTCATTTACTTTTGAGAGAGAGGGAGCCATAGCATGAGCAGGGGAAGGGCAAGAGAGACAGACAAGACACAGAATCTGAAGCAGGCTTCAGGCTCCAAGCTGTCAGTCCAGAGCCTGACGCAGGGCTTGAATCCAAAAACAACAATATCATGACCTGAGTCACAGACAGACACTTAACTGATTGAGCCACCCAAGTACCCCAAAACAATTATGTTTTTTAAAAATCAAAATAAATCAAAATTTTACTATTTTTAAACTTTAAACTTTTTATAGAGTTTGAGTTGCCTTTACAGTCTATTAAATATCCATAATCTTTTGGTGATTCAGTAAAGAATTATAGAGACTAGGATGGTACATTTAAAATATGGGAAAGTGAATTAAATTAGCATAATTGTGGGATACTAAGTATAACTGAATCCACTTCCATATTAGCAACTTAGCTCTGAGGCCTAGTTCACAGGGCCTCCCACCTCCCACTTTCTGTCAGTGCAGTGAACGGGAAAAGAGCATGGAAATGCAATGACTCTAAATTCTTTTACTTTGAACCACTTAAATAAGTGAAGGGATATTTACTCTAGCTATTTCTGTTACTGTATAAAGGCAATACTTTTGATAGGGCATTGCAATTCATTCATGGTAACTATAAAAAAAAAACACACACACACAATAAAACTAACTTAGAAGCCAGGAGGAAAAGAACTGAATCCTCTTCAAACGTAGTATTATGTGAGTAACTATCCTTCAGAGACAATGTTGAAAACAGACCTAAGTTTAAACTGTGACACCAACACTTCCTCTTCCTTAGAAAACTTTTCCTACATCTTTAAATTTTGATGTTAGGCTGGCAGTGGACTCTTACTGTACTATATTATTCAGAGTTCTCCAGAGAAACAGAACCTTCAGGATATGTATACGTACAGAGAGAAAAATTTATTTAAGGAATTGGCTAACACCATTGTAAAGGCTAACAAGTCCAAACTCAACCAGGTGGGCTGGCAAGCGAGAGATGCTGGGAAAGGTTGATGTTGTAGCTTGATTCCAAGGGCAATCTGGAGACAGAATTCTCTCTTCCTTAGGGGCTCTGTGTCTGCTTTCTGTTAAGACTTTCAACTGACTGGATGAGGCCCACTCACATTATGGAAGGTAATCTGCTTTACTCAAAACTGGCAGATTTAAATGCTAATCTCATATAAAAAATGTCTTCACAGCAACAACCAGACTGTATTTGGCCAAATGTCTGGATGCTGTGGTCCAGTCAAGTCAATATATAACATTAACAACCACATATAACTAATAAAAAAGTAAAGTGGACTAATGAATACTTGCTTTTCTTTCTCTAGACTTTAGTATGCAGAGCATAAAATATATACATAAGCCTACAGGTGAACCAGCTAGTAGTGTCAATAGTGCCTTCTGATGTACATGCTAAAGGTAAGTCAGAGAACAACACAAGGGACTAATGGCAAGCACTTTTATTTTAAAGAAAAAGAAAAAAAGAAAAAAATAGGAAATTACTAGAAAGAATTTTTCAAACTATGGGAGGAAATATACCTATAATAGCAAATCAAATAGAATCAACAACTTTTGGTCTTGTTAGAGAAAGTATGCATTACCAGCTTTTATCTAGCTTCCTTTTCATACTTCTATGTTATTTACATTTTCATGGCATACAAATAACTTTCAAGCATTTTTGCGGGTGGATATATGAAGGATTGATATCAACTGAATTAAAATTTCAGTGGTAAGTTACTTTTTTACTTTAATAAACCATAACAGCTTTAAGCAGATACTGCCATCTGTTTTAAAGCCTCTAGGAAAATTTAAACTAGGTTTAAACTATAAACAGAGGATGACTTATTTCTTATTAAAGAGAGGGAGAAGTTGATTTTGTAGGTAAAATCATTTAGAACAATTTGCCAATGTTCCTCTAATTAAAATGCTGTCAATCAAAATTGGTTATAGAAATTCCACAGTGTGAAAATTTTTACTTCTCTTTATGCTCACTCATTTGTAACCTTTTACCTTTACATCTGAATGTTCTCAAAATCTTTGTTTTTCATGTACTTATGTGCTATACAAAAATAGGAAGAAAAAACAAAGATAAAGATATGATATGTTTATATCAAATACATTTTGGAAAAGAAATGAAGGAAATACATTCTGGAAAAGAAATGAAAAAAAAAAGCTCAAGAAAATGTAAGAATGTCTTGGAGAAATAAATAGAGATCAACTTATGCAGACAATAACAGAAAGACAAAGAAATCTAGGAGAGACCAAAAAAGTTGAAAACCTAGTATAGACCATTTCATAAATATTTCAAACATCTATCATAGAACTAGGGGTTAAATTAGTGAAAAAATATAGGTATATGTATATGACCATATAGGGGAATGTACAAGAAAATGAAAGTGATATTACTTCAGTTGCCAATAAACAGTGTTTAAACTTAGAACAAATAATAAATATCGATATAACTGAGAGCTGTCATGAAGCTATATTGTGAGGACAGGGGAAACTGAAATGTTCTTGCTTGTACTGAAACACGTAGAAGAGAGTAAAATCGAAATTGACTACTGGAGAGATTCAACAGATAGAGTATAAAATAAAATAAAAAATAAGAAGTAATTGTGTAAGTTAAAGGAAGTAAATAGCAAAAGAGTAAGAGATAATGATATTAAAGGACAACTCCATTTCCTATAAGTCTAGTATCAGAGCTGTGAATTTCCTCTGATAAATTTTATATATTTAATTTTAGTGGGAGAGACATAGCAGTTCCTATGTGGAATGACAAATGGTGACTGCCCTTCACTGGTATCTTTTACCACCTTCAAATCTATCAAGCTTGGCTATATTCTTCATGTTTATCTTAATGGTTAAGATTATATGAATTCTCCAGAATCTTGTCTATATGGTACAGATAAATTGTGGTCTGACAGGTGAGTTACAGTTAAAGCTTTTCCAATAATTTGTCTTTTAATTAGCTTTTTGGTAATTAGAGAAACACCCTAACATTATTTCCAGAGGAACTGCAAATCATTCTTCTTGACAGTAGATGTCCAGAGAAGAGTAAAGGCAGAACTTCAGACTGTAAATTGTAGCTTTCCCTTCTCTATCCTATCTGGTAACTTTATCTGCCATCTCGTACTAAAAGTTAATGATCTTTTCATATCAGATCTTGAGCTCTGTATTCTTATGCAAATATATATATATAATAGATATTATAAGTTTATATACATAAAAATACTTAACTTATTTATATATAACATGTAAAATACTTTGAGTTATCAAGATTCTAGAAGTTCATCTTTTCAAAGATGTCTTATGACATTTCTTTTTAAATTTTTTAATGTTTAATAATCAATTATTCTTTGAATTTTACACAATACTTTTTCTACAGCAAAAAGCAAGGTACTCAACATTACTCATCACCAGGGAAATACAAAACAAAACTACAATGAGACATCAGAATTAGTAAGAATGGCTAAACTTAACAACAGAAGAGAGAATAGGTATTAGCCAAGATGTAAAGAAAGGGGAACACTCTTACACTGTATGTGGGAATGCAAACTGGTGTAGCCACTCTGAAAAACAATGTGGAGGTTCCTCAAAAAATTAAAAAGGAAACTACCTTATCATCCAGCAATTGCACTACTAGGTATTTACCCAAAGGATACAAAAATACTAATTTGAAGGAATACATGCACCCTGAAGTTTATAGTAGCATTGTCAACAATGCCAAATTACGTAAAGAGCCCAAAGTCTACTGACTGATAAATGGATAACGAAGTGATTCTCATACATACACACTGTACACACACACACACACACACACACACACACACACACACAGAGGAATATTACTCAGCCATAAAAAAAAAGAAATCTTGCCATCTGCAGCAAAGTGAATGGAGCTAGAGAGTATAAAGCTAAGTGAAATACATCAGAGTAAGACAAATACCATATGATTTCACTTGTGTATAGAATTTAAGAAACAAAGCGAATGAACATAGTAGGTTGAGAGAGAGAGAGAGAGATAAACCAAGAAACAGGCTCATAACTATAGAGAACAAACTGATGATTTCCAGAGGGAGGTGGGCAAGTGGATAAGTTAAATAGGTGTTGGGTATTAAGGAGGACGCTTGTTGTGATGAGCACTGGGTGTTGTACGTAAGTGATGAATCACTAAATCCTACACTGAAACTAATATTACATTGTATATTAACTAACTGGAATTTAAATAAAATTGGAAAGAAAAAATAAGGTAATTTCTGACTTATGACAACTTTAAAAACTGTAGCCGACAATCAACTATTTGTTGCATGCCTGTTTCACTACTATGAAAATTAGCCATTGCCTTCCTCAGGATTAATATTATGTTTATACAATTTAAGTTAAGAACCACAGACTATTTTCAACTTGTAAAGTATCAGATTTGATTACAGTAAAACATTGGTTTACGAGCATAATTCCTTCCGGAAACATGCTTGTAATCCAAAGCATTTGTGTATCAAAGCAAATTTCCCCATAGAAATAATGGAAACTCAGATGATTCATTTCACAACCCAAAAATATCCATATAAAAATGACTACAATATTGTAATTTAAAATATAAAAAATTAATTAACCAACACTTACCTTTGAAAATCTATGTGGCTGGTATGAGGGAGACAAGAGAGGAGGGGTATTGTGTAGGACAACTTTCACCATCACTAATGGAATCACTGCTGTCTATTGGCTTAGTGGAAACTTTTTCTTTTCATACAATGTATCCAGGAACCTATCCAATGATCTAGAATGAAGCAAAGCATTCCTAAGCTTCCTCTTGTATGGAAAAACAAAAGACTGTCCACAGGTGCTTTGAAGTGACAAAAAAACACACTAATGCCAGTTGTGGGCACCTTCCAACATTCTGAAAAATCACTGATTTCTGCCAAACACCACAGCCTGAGACTGAGCATCTGAACATGGAAGATGATCATCTACAATCCCACAGCCAGAGAGAAAGAGAGTAAGAATCATTGGCTCAGCTGTGATCATGTGACATTTGGCATCACCTACTACATATATTGCAAGACATCGCTCATTTATCAAGTTAAAATTTATTAGAAATGTTTACTTGTCTTGTGGAACACCTGCAGGACAAGTTACTAGCAATCCAAGGTTTTACTGGTACCTGATACAATGGCTGTTGCCTAGATGAAGGCAGAATTTTATCTTCATCACTAACTTTACAAAAAGACTCCTGGCTCATCCTACCTGGAATGCAAAATTTCTTTTTTCTTCAAATTTCAGTGTGCCATAACTATAGCATATTTTTTAAATTTTTTATTAATGTTTATTTTTGAGAGTGAGACAGAGACAGAGAGAGACAGAGCATGAGCAGGAGGGGAGGGCCAGAGAGAGAGAGGGAGACACAGAATCTGAAGCAGGATCCATGCGCCGAGCTGTCCGCACAAAGCCCAGTGTGGGGCTCAAACCCACAAACCATTAGATCATGACCCAAGTCGAAGTCGGATGCTTAACCAGTTGAGCCACCCAGGTGCCCCAACTATAGCATATTTTTGAGCTACATACAGATCAGCAAATATAACAAGGGAAAATGGGAATGGAAAGAATGATCAAATGTTTTAGCCCCTTTGGTTCAAAACAATAATTATCTTCTCACAAAATAAGCCTTACATTTTTACTTAATAACCTATTAGAGTACTGAATTTACTTACAATCTTAGCAGGCTGACCGTGCTAGAATTCAGACATCAACAAAACAGACATCATTTATATCATTTGTACTGAAAACCATTTTCCCTTTCATTGTTTTACTCAACATAGTGCTTCCTCAGACTTCTGTTGTTTCCTTCCTTTAATTTTTTTTCACATATCTGAGCAGTGACACTCCCTCCTGTTAAGAATGGCAAAACTATATATAGGGATTTATTTCTTGTGATATTTTATGAACAAGTCCTTTCTACTTTGGTTGGTAAAAGCAAAGCAACCCCTGAGATAAGTATTTTTCAGAAAATAAGGTATTGTTAGAATGACATGATATTCAATGAGAATATCATGTGTGCAGTAGATATTAAATAGTGTATTTTCCTATCTATTTCTTTCTTCTCTTATTTGACATTCATTTGGTGGGTCTGCTTCTGCATTTCAGTATGTCTGTCTCTGAAAACAGGCTCAGTCAAAAGAAAACTAGTTAACCTAAGCAACCTCTAACAGAGCCTTTTTATAACTCAGTGTTGAAAATGAATGGGACTTATGAGATAGTTACATTATTTTCTAATTTAAAATGATTTTAATCTTGTAGCAAGTATCATTCTGTTCAGCAAAAAGGACAAGTTACAAACTGCCAAAGGGTATCTGGAATACATATAAGAAAAACATATAAATATATAATGATATTAACCAGAATAAGTCTGCAAAACACATGTCTTAAGTGAATGGAGTTTGGACTCCATAATGGACATCAAACTCCACTATAATATCAAAGAAACAAAGAAATAGGCATATATGCTGAGAGGAATGAAGTCAGTATAGCCCTATTTTTATAAGTGTGCAGATAAAAACAGTCTGCATATTAATCAAGGACTTGCTTTTATCTGCTTGATATGTGGACAGCTCCATTTGACTGGCTACTGGAGATAGCATCACAAAAACTCTCAGTAGAAATATTCTTCAGCTTTTAATATACACCAATAAGTGCTAGTATGTTTGAAAATATATATTATCACTTGAAGTTTTATCACTGCATAGATATCTGGCCTGGTTATATATGTGTTACTACTTTTGGCACTCATGGTCTTAATCCATGGACACATTCTTCAGGAATTTCTTCCTTCCACAAAACTGGAAGCTAAGCATTCTTCAGCTAACTACCATAAATATTTAACTGAGAATTGAAACCTCTTATGAAAAAGCATACTATTGGGCTTTTTAACTTGTCCATGTTTATTGAGATATAGTGTAAGTTTAAGCTGTACAATGAGTTGATTTGATCAACTTAGATATTATGAACTGCCTTTTAAAAACTGGTTTTAGAGGGGCGCCTGGGTGGCAAAATTTAGAAAGCATTATATGCACAGGACATGCATAATTCAGTGAAAGTAACACAGCTGAGCCATGAGATTTTTCTTTTTTTTGGCTTAAAAGTAAATTTTTCATTGGGAAACAGGCACATAAATATAAGAAATACTGGAGTAAAAATTGCCAAATAAGAACTATAAACTATATCACTACTAACAGATAATATATTCTGAAACTTGAGCAGTATCTGGAAAAACAAATTGCAATTGGGTTAGGCGAGCTTGATGCATTGAATATTGCATAATCCTAATTATTCAACATATAACAATGTATTAATTCCTGAAAACCTGATTAATTGATCGCTAAATAATCAATTTATTGATAGAACATCAAAAAATTAAACTTTAAACTCTCTGATGTCTTAAAGTTTTTCTTTATACTCATGTAATTTAAGAAATTTTAAAATGTGATATTGAATTTAAGTATCTTGAATTGTAATTGATAACTGACTTCCTAATTGTCATGCAAGATAAGTTAATTCTAGGTCACTACTTATATATAGAGTAACACGTTTGGTAAATTCCACAATGTCACACAGTATGTGTTAAGAAACTGGTTCACTTGGGGAAAGAAAAAATCTCAGAGCCAGTTTAAGAAGTAAAAGATTCAGGTTCCCAATTTTCCCATTATTTGCATGAAGTGTCAGGGTTCAGGTCATTTGTTGGGCAGTAAGTGTATGTACATGATTTAGTAAATGAACTCTATTCCGTATTCTCATAATTATATTTCTACTAGTGCAAGTATGAGAGTGACTTTATCCATGAAATATTCTACTAGATAAACTGGTACTAGCTTCTTCTAGATTCTGGTACCAGTAATTCACTAGAGATGTCTGTCATCAGCTGTTGCCCAGATCCTGGAAGTCTTGATGACCCTGGGATACTGAAGCCCCCCTACCAGAATGTGGAAGCCACAGGACATATGGGAAACAGATGTTAGGTACATGATCTCTGTTGAGAGTGAAAGGCAAGCTCCCTTCAACTAACATTGTCCGGACAACCCATATCAAGAGCACAGGTATTTTTGGATAACCTGTGTTTTGAATCAAGAAACATCACCGTTAATGGTGACATATCTAAGATACAATGTACTGACATGAAAGCACTCCAGTTACTAGTATGTGTAACAATCCACCCCAACTTAGCAGTATAAATTGACATTTGATTTTTCTTATGAATTGTTTGGTCAGGAATTTAGACAGAGTGATGTGTTTCTGCACTACGATTCATCACTATGGCACTGGAATCATCAGGAAGTGTCTTCAATCATGTCTGAAAGTATATACGTGCAGAAATCTGCAACCTCCAGTAAGCTGTCAACCTTAACAACCACACCTAGCTATTCCACGTGCGCTTTGTACACAGGCTAGTTTAAGTTTCCTCACTCAAATGTGTGCAAGTTCAAAAGAATAAGCATGATATTTTTAAAATATAGTCCCAGAATTCAAAAACATCACTTTTGCCATATTCTATTGATCAAAACAGACAGAAGAACCCACCGAATTCAAGAGACGGTGAAGCCAAAGTGATCCTTCCAATAGAAGACTGTCAAAGTTCCAGAGTTTTGTATTTAAAGAGCTAAAGGACCTGGGGACATTGTTTTGGCATCTTTGGGAAATATGCCACATTTATATCATACATTTAGAAGCATTTATACCATAGAATTATGTTCAAACTATTATAAAGACATTTGAACCAGCTCCAAATTCCACCTTTAAGTTTATTTTGTTTTTGCCTAGAAAGCATTATTGTCATATAGGCAATAGAGATTTAAAAGAGACCATCCTGCAAAAGCAAAATAACTTAAAATTCTGAAAGTGCTATGCACAGTATATTCTGTATTTGTCCATTCACTAACACTGAACAAACCTAAAACAGATACTAACTCCAGGCTTTATAGGGTGATAAAATTTCCTTCCCTTCCACATTTTTTTTGTTTCTTTTTGTGCAAAGTAAAAAAAAAAATCTATTCATCAGCCTTTAACTTTAGAGTTGTTTTTGAACCTCTGGAAAACCTTGTGAGAAACTTTATTAAGGAAAACATTTTGTCATCTGGGATTTCTGTTGTGTTTGGTTTTTTTCTTATCATTTAATCTACAGTTCTTGGGTTTTAGAGGAAACAAGTACATCAGAATCTTTCTTATGGGAGTTAATTATGAAAGATTTGTTCTACTTAGTAATAAGGTAGCAAATAAATATGTGTCTGATGAATTGTGTTCTAGATTTCCTTTCATATTGCTTGGCTCAAATCAATAAGGAGGAAGGGAGACAACCACTGATTTTATTTGTCCAGATCGTGGATATTAGTACATAAAGGTACATATTAGTACATAGAAAAGCATAAGAAAGTCTAATAATATTTAAACATAATATGTAAATATTATTGAGTAGTATTATGGAATTTATTAACAGATCACATGACACTATGATATTGTAGAGGTTTAGAACAATTCTAAACACTGTTGTTTATACTTTTAATCACAGTAAGTTGTCATATTTCAGTTGTCTGAGTCAACAATATAATTCCACTTGCTAGATTCGTGGTATTTAAAATTGAAATGAATTGTGGATTGAGTGGTCAATGATTAAATGCATCAAAACAGTAGTAGCAAAATATGATTTTAAAAAGTGCTATTTTTACCTTGACATGATCTGTATAGTTTATCCTCCAGATTTTAAACTTCAGTTAACATAAATGATAATATGTAATACCTGTAACCCATATATATTTTAAAACGTAATCTCATGCTAATGGGTGCAAACTGCCGTCCAGGTTTTAACTTCCCATAGTTATGTCAGTCTACGTTCAAGAAGGCCAGCCAGTTGAACTTCATCAGCTGGTATGCATCCATTATTGTATAACTGCAGGTTACTTAAGATAGATTTATGACTCTACTGCTCCAATTAGTTTGAATATCACTGTATCTCACTGTGGATTATTTTATTTATAAACTATGCTCTACTTCAATCCTGATTTAGCCCACTATTAATTTTGGTTTGAATCAAAATATATTTTGTACACCCTAATTGTACATATAATTCCACATGAAAAAGGCTCTTCCATATAGCAAAAATAAATAAATAAATAAAATCTCACATTTTTGATTCCCAGAAAATCTTTCAAGGAATATGCATAATTCCCATAAGAAAAGGGCTTTTGGAAATAAGGCATTAATGTGTGCCAAGATTTGACTACTATTTTAAAAGAAATACAAAAAAATAACTAGGAATAAATAAAATATTGAATAATCTTATAATTTTACCTAAATTTACTAAAGAATAATAACTACTTCCTGTAAAGTGGTATTTGTAATGTGGTACATAGGTTACCTACATTATCAAAGATAAAGCCAAACTATTTAATTATTACTATATTATTTACATTATTACTATAATCTTCTGAAGCTCTTCTGTTAAAAGCAAGATTCCACAAGGTGTCTGACATCCATGCACCCCAAAGGACTTCTTACTTTTATAATCCATTGGTGAAATGAATGAGTACACTTACCTAAGGATCAGCATTTTTCAGAGATGTGAATTTAAGTGTCCTCATTCACATTCATAGTTACACATGGTGACACTTAAGGACACATGACATTGGCAGCTCTGATTCTTAAGATCATGCCTATTTGGACTTTGTAAGCATTGAGATTTTTCCTGTTTCTAAATTGAACCTTCTATTGTATCTTATACCTAGTCCATTAATACAGTGACATATGTTTAAACTACATGACATAGCTCACCCTAATAGCTCTAAAGCGTGTCACTTACATCTTATTTCCCTTGCACTTCTAACGGCACCATGTAGTTTAAGTTTTACCTTATACTAATTCTCTCTTGCTAACTTCTCAGGATCCTAGCTTCGCTAACATCAACAAATTCTGTTGCCTCCAGTGATCATTTCTAAGAACATAATGATTTTATTGCATTCTTTTACCTCTTGAAAAACATTTAGGGGGGGTTAATACTCTATTGAAGCAAAAAAAACCCTCCTATTCCCTTCACCAACTCTAGTGCAAAAGAGTTGCACGGAAAAGATACGGCTTTTGTATTTTAAGACTTTTTTTTTATTGCTTATTTTAGGTATTGATTTTTGAGAGGCAGAGGGAGAGAGAGAGAAAATCTTAAGTAGGCTCCATGCTCAGTGTGGAGCCTGATGCAGGACTTGATCCCATAACCTTGGGATCATGGCCTGAGCCAAAATCAAGAGTTGAATGCTCAATCAACTGAGCCACGTAGGTATCCCATGGCCTTTGTATTTTCTATGCCTCTGCTATTATCCCTTCAGCCAAGTCTGCTTCTCAAGAATCTACTAA
>NW_027532838.1:371539-493148 GCF_008692635.1 Crocuta crocuta | reverse complement strand
AACAAAAAAAAAAAAAAAAAAAAAAAAAAAGAAACTGCTCTCACTCATTTTACTGAATGAACACTGAACAAAAGAAATCCTACAGGGCTGGTGTTTCTCTACCAGGAATTAGTAATTTGATCATGGAAATTCCAGTATGTTTCATGGATATTCAACCTCAGAGAGCATTTAGAAACCTGGAGTAAGCACTTGCCATTTATTGTGTAGAGAAATGCTGGACCATTAAACTATATTTATTGAACAGCCAATATGCATAAAACACCATATTAAATGGTATAAATACAGGAGTACCCTCAAAATAGTCTCTCCCTCTTTTTCTTGTGCCAAAACCCAATCCCAACCTTCAAACAATGAGGAGAATGTAGTAACTACTAAGAAAGAAGGAAGAATGACAGTTTTGCTAAGCAGGTGAAAAACTGTAGCTGTTTCTTAGTTTCTGGTCACTTTCTAGTTTCATGTTCCAGCCTCTCATTAAGTCTGGCTTAAGCTGTTTCCTTCATTTTTTTTGGTGAGATGCCAGAACTCCATGTCACAAATGAGCCTACTGTCCATTTACCCAACACAGAACGCGCAAGACATTTCCAGTGTCTCTTACATCAGTGTTTCCCTGCTGTTGTACATGGTGTTGTTACAGACAGTGATGGGAGAGGAGTTGAATAGCTTTTTGCCTCTGGGGCATTTTGATGTCCACTCATTTATGAGTATGTTAGTTTGCAGCCAGGTTTAAGTCTCAAAATGTGCTACCTAACCAGCCAGCCTCATGTTATAAACTCCAGGCTTAAGAGCTGCATTATCTTCTTAAAATATTGTTTTTTGGCAACCTGCCTCCTCTTTGTAGGGGCAAACATTTAATGTAACTAATTACCCATAAAATAATATTAAAGAGTTACAGTGATGAGACATAGAGATATTTAGGATGGGGGAGGTGAAACACAGGGATACTGGACTTTATGAAATTACATATACATCATTAAAAGTGAGTAAAGCTTGGTCATCAGAGATCATCAGCCTAACAAAGATATTATTTTAATTTTTTAAATTGTTTTCTTATACTGAAATGATTCCTGACTACAATGATATTACCCAATGTAATAGAATATGGTATCAAATAATATTTTATAAAATAAGTTCAAAACATCATAATACTCATCACCCTGATACTATATCTCAGAGACACTCTCATTTACTACTTGTCCCTTTTCACTAATATGAATCCCACCTATGCTGAAATTAGCTCATCTTTTTTGTCACTGATTTCACCTAGAATACATATTTTGTCTGTTGACTAGTGCTTTAATGGGCTAACTTGAACTCTTCCTTTTGTAAATTATGGGTCTCATATTGTCTAACTGATCTTTCTGAGTACACACTCTTTCCCAATTTACATTCATAATTTTTCTGAAATGTCTCTCTTATGTACAGCCATAGTGTCTCTTCCATACTTATAACAGTGAAAATTGTATACATTCTTTTTTCTTTTTTGCCTATTTAAGTCATTTGACTGAGATAGTATGGAAAATGAATTATACTAAGTCTTGCATTATCTGTATAAAGTACATTAGGGATGCAAGCATTTGGTAAGTATTTGTTGAATGACAGGGCATTCTGCCTTAATCACACTGGTCTAGATGAGGTCACTGCATACATTTATCACTAAATTCTATATTGCTACCTTTGGATTAACACTGCCTTGCATTTTAATTTCATCATAGCAACTAACTGTAGAGCTTTGCGCAACACTTTTACACCAATGAATCCTATTTTTATCATCTATAAAAACAAATAGCTGGTTTTGATTCTTTCATATTTGAGGTGATCAAGCTACCAAAGATGAATGGGAGAGGAGAGAGAGAGAGCAATAAATATAAAGCATATAATGTAAACTGCAAAGCAACTGAAGCAATACCTTAACTCCTAAGCTATATGAAAACTCTTCATTTTATAAGGTGTGTAGTTATAACACAGTGATGTAGCAGATAAAGGATATGATGGATATAGGGAATAATTTAAGGGAATGAACAATGGAATAATATCATCTTTACTTTTTTATTCCCCATCTGCATTCCACACCATCCTTATTACTGTCTTATGTATCCTCTTACTTATTGCATTCTTCACTTTGCTAACTTCCTCAAAGTGTGACTAGTAATAGGTCTTTGTATAAACTGTTTTTTTCCTCATGTTTCTTTGTTGTACTTGCATATTCATCTTTAATTTCTTTTGTCATCCTCTTGCACTTTCTTTCTATTTTCCTGTGAAGAATTAACTTCAGAGTTTTATCATGCATAGTACTTACAGAAGGAAAAGAATATTATGGTGAAAAAATCTGTTTGAACACAGCAGTTCCTCAAAGAATTCTCTGTATTCCTATGTGTTTGAAAAATTACTACTGCATTTGATAAAATTGGAATGATTTATAACTTATTAGCCATACTTATTCTAGAAGTATTTCAAAATAAAATCCAAATTTAACATCCAGGGGTGCCTGGGTGACTCAGGTGGTTAAGTGTCTCACTTAGGCTTAGGTTTGCATCAGGATCTGTGCTGACAGTGTAGAGCCTGCTTAGGTCTCTCTCTCTCTCCCTCTCTCTCTGGCCCTCACCCACTCTCTCTCAAAATAAATAAACTTTAAAAAAAAAGGAATAAAATTTTTAAAAAAGCATTTGACATCTTATAGTAGTATAAAATCTGGATACACAAAAGTTGTTACCACATTTTCTTATTTCTAAGAGTGAGAAGACCAATAATTTATAACAAAATAATTTTACTTATTTGCTATTAAAGAGTGAATATAGTTTTACATGATCATTTAATATATAAAAGGACACTTAACTTTAATAATAAGTAGGAAAATACAAATTGAATTCACAAGAGGAGTGTGCAGTACTGATCCTGCCTGAAAATATGCCAGCAGTAAACATAGTAGCTAAGTTTTCATTTAGAATCCATACTGTTTTCCAGTTCTTCATCTCCAAAGAAGCCATACTGTTAACTTTTATTTCCATGAGGCTTCTTCAGAATGCTCTCATTTTTTTATTTATACTATTCACAATTAATGAAATTTAGATGATTAAGTCAATTAAGATGATTAAGTCTTTATGATTTTAAAGATTGTAAAACGTTAGATATTTAGTAGAAGCTAGCTTATTGCCTTATACTAAACAAATATTGGTTAAATGACTAACTACTTTATCCATCTATTTTAGTTAGCAGGATCAAAATTTTCAGTTAATTATTCCTCTTTCCTCAAGGACTAATCTCTATCCCTGTCTTACAGTGTTCCCAATAGGCTATCCAGCCATGCATTATTTAATTCCAAAGTTACATAAATAAACCTTTAATAAATCTCTTGGATTCTATTTATCATTCCACTGGTAGCTAACCAATAGGGGAGATATTTCTATGAAGAGGATCCAAAGGTAATCTCATTCTCACCTTACAGCTTTCACCTTTTTTTGCCTTGTCACTTTGTTTAATTGCCACAAAAATGAAGATTACTATTTCTAACTTTATTCTTCAAAGAAAAAATCTTACTTTACTTTTCAGAAGGACCTACTTCAAAATATATACTTATTTTTAGGCATTCCTTTACTCCTATACTATGTGTAAATCTTTCTAATATATTAACTCACATATTCCTTTGGATACTTTGATCACTTATTTAGTGAAAACTTTTTGTCAAGATAGTAAGTATGAATGATGGTTTCTCTGATTTCTTTTAAATGATACTGTTTTTGGTAATCTTTGTTAATATAAAAGTGTAACTAGGTCCAAGTAATTAAAAGGCATCACTTTGGAAGTAATTAAAAGATAACTCATGCTAATTCTGAAGCCAAACCTACAAACACTAAAGTCTGTAACTTAATAGTATCTACTTTTATAGTTAGATAAGGTACTAATTATTTAGAGATGTAACAACACTAGATCATGTCAAATTTCTCAATAGTTATAGAATCTTGTGAATAAAAAGGTAGAAAAACCCCTTCACTTTCGTATGACTATGAGCTCTAAAAAAATATACCAAGATTCAAACTGGAATCTAGGAATCAATGAGTTAGTGTAATGCTAAATGTACATAAGGATAGATTCTGTAATTTCCCATGAGAGATGATTCATTACTTTGAAGATGTTGATCAGACATATGTTACATTGAGTTATTTCCTCTAGTTTCTCTCATTTATCCTTCACCTGCCAGTATATGTGAGAAATACAGTTTTTCTGGACTGATATTCTTCCCTAATGTTCATCTTTTGCTCAGTTCCTGGGGCTTTGAACCTTCATGCATCTACTTTTGCAAGAAAATGATGGTATAATTAATTTTTAAATAGTAATATTCTCTGAGTAATTATTCAGTAAATAATCACCTAGCATTATTCACAACTGTATGTATTTGCAAGAGAAACAGTTATAGTTTGAAATCTTGTCTGAGACACATCAACACATTAAGAGTGGATTATTTTATGTGTTGTCTATATTTGTTTGCAATTTCAGTTTTTATTTCATTCTATTAAGAATATTTATTGCGTTCATTATCATCCCTGCCTAGGATTTTTTTTTCCTGTTTCTGTCAAAAATTCTACTGGGATTTTGATAGGGATAGCATGGGATCTGTAGATGATTTTTGGCAGTACGGAGATTTTAATATTAAGTCCTCCCGACTATGAACATGGATGTCTTCTTATTTATTTGTGTCTTCTTCAACTTCTTGCATTAGCATGTTGTAGTTTTCAGTGGACAAGGTCTTTCACTTCCTTGGTTAAGTTTATTCATAAGTATTTTTTTGGATGATACTGTAAATGGGACTGTTTTCTTAACAATTTTTAGGTTAGTTTGTAGTATACTGAGAGGCAACTGATATCTGTATGTTAATTCTTGTATCTTACAACTTTAATGAATTTATTAGTTCAAACAGTACTTTGTGGAATCTTTAGGGTTTTTTACACATAATAACATGTTACCTGCAAATATGTAATTTTACTTCTTACTTGCTAATATGGATGCATTTTATTTATTTTCCTTACCTAGTTGCTCTGGCTAGGATTTCCAGTATATTGAATAGAAGTGGTAAGAGTGGCCACCCTTGCCTTATTCTTGATCTTAGAGGACAAGCTTTCAGTTTTCTGCACTGAGTATGACATCAGCTGTGGAATTTTCATATATGATATGTTGACAGGTTTTGTTTTGTTTTGTATTTTAAAAATGAATGATTCTAAACTTTTGTCAAATGCTTTTCTTTTTTTTTTCTTTTAAGTTTATTTTTTATTTTGAGAAAGAGAGAGAACAGGGGAGGGACAGAGAAAGAGGAAGAGAGAAAAAATACGAAGCAGGCTCTGCACTGTCATCATGGAGCCTGATGCGGAGCACAAACTCATGAACCATGAGATCATGACCTGAGCTGAAATCAAGAGTTGGACTCTTAAGTGACTGAGCCACTCAGGTGTCCCTCAAATGCTTTTTCTACGTCTACTGAAAGGACTGTGTGATTTTTATCCTATATTCCATTAATGTGGTATATTGCATTATTTGATTTGCCTATGTTGAATATCCTTGCATCTCAATGATAAATCCTACTTTGTCATTATGTATGATCCTTTAATGTGCTGGTCAATTTGATTTGCTGATTTGTAACCACAAGACACCAAAGTCAAAGCAATCTTGAGAAAAAAGAACAAAGTTGGATGCATCACTTTTTTTGAATTCAAATATATTACAAAGCTACAGTCATTAAAACAGTATGGAGGTGCCTGGCTGGCTCAGTGGTTAAGAGTCCAACTCTTGGTCACGGCTCAGGTCATGATCTCCTGGTTCATGAGACCGAGCTCCAAGTGGGACTCTGTGCTAACAATGTGAAGCCTGCTTGGGATATTCTCTCTCCCATTTTCTCTGCCTCTCTTTCTCTCTCAATATAATAAACATTTTTTAAATAATAAAAACAAAAAAAGACAGTCTGACACTGGAATAAAAATAGACATATAAACCAATTGAACAGAATACAGAAAGGAACTTATGAATATGTGGCCTACTAAACTTTTACAAGATGCCAAGAAGGGGAAAAGGAGTCTCTTCCACAATAGTGTTTGGAAAACTACATATCCACATGCAAAAGAATGTTAATTGGGTCCTTATCTTACAACAAAAATCAACTGAAAATAGATTAAAGATTTAAACTTAAGACCTGAAACTATAAAATTTTGGGAAGAAAACAAAGGGGGGAAATTACATGACGTGGGTCCTGGTAATGATTTCTTGAATATAACGTCAAAAGAACAAGACAAAATGCAAAAATAGGCACATGAAAGTGCCTCAAACTAAAAAGCTTCTGCACAGCACAGGAAACAATTAAGAGTAAAAAAAAAATATCAAAATTGGAGAAAATATTTGCAAATTATGTATCTGATAAGATTAGTCTCCAAAATATATAATTTCTACAACTTAATATCATTAAAAACAAATATCCCTGTTTTAAAAATGTGTAAAGGATATGACCACTAGAGTATAAAATATGCTAAACATGACTACTCATTAAGGAAATGCAAATCAAAGCAATGAGATACCACTTCCAGCTGTTAAAATGGCTGGAAAGAGAAGAGAAGAGAAAAGAAGAGAAAAAAGAAAAGAAGGAAGGAAGGAAATAAGCATTGGTGAGGATGTGGAGAAAATGGCACATTCATACATTCTTGGTGGGAATGTAAAATGGTACAGCTACTGAGAAAATGAGTATGGAAGTTCCCCCCAAATTAAAAGAGACTATCAAATTTTCTAGCAATCTCATTTTGGGGCATATATTAAAAAAATGACAATCAGAATCTCTAAGAGTTATCTGCACTGCCATTTCATTGCAGTATTATTCACAGTAGCCAAAATATTGAATAACTAAATGCCCATCAGTAGATGAATGCATCAAGTAAATGTGGTACAGATATACCATGGAATATAATTTGTACTCTAAAAAGAAGGAAATCCTACCATATATGATAACATGAGTGAATTTGGAGGACATTATGCTAAGTGAAATAAACCACTCATAGGACAAATGCTTAAAAACTGCTGTTTTGTAAATGATCTAAAATATTCAAACTCACATAAACAGACTGTAGAGTTATGGCTTGCCAGGGATGAGGAAGGAGGCAAGGGGCAGTTGCTGTTCAATGTGTTTCTAGATACAGTTATGCAAGATGAGTAAATTCTAGGTAATTACTATACAACACTACATCTATAGTTAGTAATACTGTATTGTATACTTAAAAATTTGTCAAGAGAGTTACTTATTTCAGGTAAGTATTCTATTCATAATAATAATAACAATAATAAAAAAAATCATCCATGCCTAGCCCAGAACAAACATATAATGTTATCCCTATCCATTGAAATTTATGAATGAATATGGTTTTACCAGATAGTGGTCTTTAAGTACCACTAAATGTAAGTACACATCCTAAATTCCATGTTTGCTTAAATATAAATCTCACTGAAAGATCAGTTAATCAATTAAGGTATGTTTCAGAAAGGAGGAGCAATGTGGAAATCAGGCCAACCCTGAGGTAGCTAGTTATAGAATAAAAATTGAACTGTCAATCAGGACAACTGTTTCCTAGAAGTAGCTGAAGCTTATTTCTGAAGTAGGAGTGACCCATGTCCTCACTTACACTTGAGGCTCTTGATCCAACTTACCTTCAATAAGCTTTCCCTTGTGGTGATTTTAGTTTTCTAGAATACTATGTTTGAATAATTCACCCTTGTGTTTTTTGTCAACATAGAAGTCATTTTTTAAAAATCTATATTGAGTTGAGTTTGCTCAACTTCATATTGATCTCTGTCATAATGGAATGTGTTTAGAAACTTTAAATATTTTTCTTCAACAAGTCCTCCATTGAAAGACCATACAGTTATGGGACTATGGAAACCTATGTTTAAACACATGGCTTTACTACTTATCTGTCACTAAATTACACAGAACAACTTACGCTTCTGAGATTTAGGATTTTATCTCCAAACTACAGAAAAGAAACTACATTTTAGAGGTACTAAGCAGACTAGCAGTATTGTATATGTAACGACATAACAGAATTTATGATGTTATAAGTGATTACCAGAATTATTAATCTGGGGTGAATATAGAGAGGTGCCTCGAAGATTAAATAAATAAATAAAACTAAATTTGTTTGGCTTGGATTAAAAAAGTCTATCTTAATACCCTTAATAGCTTTAAGAATATCTATACCAGACAATTTTACCTATATTAACCATACTATCTTATGAGTAGTTATTTGGAATAAAATCAGGAAAAAACAGCAAAGCACCAAATTTAGCTCATCTCCTCAGAGCCTGTCCTCCCTGCTAGAAACTATGTTTATTCACTATCGACAGCCTTCAGGGAGCTGCTTTTTATGCTATGTTCAGAATTTATTGTTGTTATCTGTAAGGTCTGTCGGACAAGACCTTACTAAGCACTCACTGGAGGTACAAGTTACACCAATATCTTCCTAAAATGTAAATCTGATCATTTTTAAAAGACACATCATTCTTAGAATAAAGCTCAAAGTGTTATATTTGCCTCATTCTTAATAAGTCTAATATAGCAGAGGCTTCTGCTTCTTATCACCTCCCCACCCTCCCCCTGAATTGCTCCACATGATTCATTTATGCTGGCTTCTGTCTTGCAATTTCCTTTTGTCTCTCTGTTTAAGGCTTTCACTTATGTAGTTCACATGACAAGATTGCCTTTCCTTTTCTTCTTACCTAACTGGTTTGCTGAAATGTGTTTTCCTCAGAAAAGTCAACACTGTTCTCCCATTCACGATTAGGATCCACTCAAAATTTCCTCATAGCACTTTACAATTTTTTCCTCAGTCTTGCATGGTCACTTAGGGAATCTCTTATATTTACATGGTTAGCTATGGTCAGTCATTTCTAGGAATGTATTATATGCAGTTGTTCTCACATAGTAAAAAGAAAACAAATATTTGTGAAATGAATGGATGAATTATACAATCCTAAATGAGACCACATGATTTTACCTCCATGTTTATTTGTTTGTTCATTTGGTATGGTTTGGTTTTATTTTATATTTCAACATTATTTTTAATGTACTAACACACTTAAAGAACTTTGAATAAAATGACTTATCAAAGCTTCCTTCTAGTTACCTTTCCTCTGAAAGAGATTGAACTAAAATAAGAATTTGACTGTATTCTATATTCTCACATTTTAGTATTCCACTTATATGGAAACTTAGGGCAGAATTAATTATTTTTAGTATAATTTAAATAAAATAAGATTGGTTTCATTATTTTATTAGTAAATTTGGGGGAATAATTTTTACTTCAGTATCACATGTTTTTTCAAAAGTTATCAAATATTCAAGTATGCTACAGGAATTAATTTAAATTAATTAACTCCACTTAAGACTAGAGAAGACTTATCCAAAAAAAATTAAAATATAGTGTGTAAATAGTATATTATGTTATAAAGTTGTGAAAAACTCTGATGAAATCTTCATTTTCAGATTTAACTATTAGTTTATTAATTGATCTTTACATGTATTTCCTACAGACTAGCATAGTTTTTAGCAACAGCTTCTCTATATATCAACATATAGTATATATAAAATACATAAACTGATGGAGTTCCTGGGTGGCTGAGTTTATTGAGCATCTGACTATTGATTTCAGCTTAGATCATGAGCCCAGGGTTATAAGATCAAGCCTGCTGCACATGGACCCTGTTTAAGATTCTCTCTCTGTCTCTCCCTCTGACCCCTCCCCTGTTCATGCACTCTATGAATAAAATATAAAATAAATAAGATGATTCCATTTAAATACACACACACACACACACACACACACACACATAAACTAATTCTCCATTCTGTTCTTTGATAAAGCCATCTCCTAGACCATTATGTAGAATTGGAGTTTGGTGAAGATTCCTCTACTCCCATAGCACCCAGTGCTTCATTTTATTAAGTTCCTATCCTGACTCCTTCCCTCAAAAAGCATGATCTACTTGAATATAACAAAGGATTTTTATTTATCTATCTTAAAATCTAATACTTTCATTGTTATAATAACTGAAATCAGGGCTTATAGGCAAAATCACATAAGAAGATGACAGTTTAAAAAAGGTTTATAGGGGCGCCTGGGTGGCTTAGTTGGTTAAGCGTCCGACTTTCGCTCAAGTCATGATCTCTCAGTTCGTGGGTTCGAGCCCCGCGTCGGGCTCTGTGCTGACTGCCAGCTCGGAGCCTGGAGCCTGTTTCAGTCTGTGACTCCCTCTCTCTCTGACCCTCCCCTGCTCACGCTGTCTCTCTCTCTCTCCTAGAAATAAATAAAAATATTAAAAAAAAAAAAGGTTTATAGAAGTTAAAATACCCTCCAGACATCTATGAGAGCCATTAGTTGGAGGCTCTGTTGAACGTGGATGAGAAGAAAACACAAAAATCTGAGAGCAATTTGGCAGACAACCAGGAAAAGACAGAAGCAAATACAGTTGCTTTAATGATGTGAGATGAAATGAAACCTAACCATGCATAGACTCTCTGTGTCTCAACACTCCTCTCTGCTTCTTCACACTCCTTAATGACACTGTGAGGAACTACACACCAATCTGCTTTGCAAGAAGGTGATCACTACAGACAAAGGAATAAGAGACAATGAACCTTGTGTTTTAAGCCATGATATCTGTGATTACAACATCAATTACCTAAAAGGACATAAAAGCCAGCAAAAAACAAGTTTCCCCACTTGTTTCCCAATGGAAAACTTTGGAGGAAAAAAGGCTAAGATAAATATAAATGTAGAAATTAAAAGTTGCTAGAGGGGAATTTCGGAAAGATGACATTGACAGAGACAGAAGCCTTTTTGTTTTTTTCCCCCAAATGCTGAATTTTTACATAACAAAAAGAGCACAACCCAAAACTCCTGGACCACATTTACAACAACACGAAGTGAAAAATTATTCCAACTCCCCCAAAATATGAGCAGATGTTGGTAAACTAGCAATACATACAAGACGTGTGCAGTTAAAAACATCTGTGTACTAGAGAAGAAAGCATTCAGATAGAATTTGGGGTACCTGAGGAAAGGAAGGTACTAGGATAGCCGACAGATATTCACTAAAAAGCAGGTGAAAATGAGAGGGCTTTCCTACTCCAATGCTAGGTGAAGGCAAGGGGATCGCATGAGAACTGAAGGAGCTAGAGACATGCGGTGTCTTAGGAGTCTTCACTAGGTTCCTTTCTATACAGAAGGGAAGAAGAGATCCAGCCCCATATGGGGTTAAGTAACAGTACCAGAAAATCTGAGGACACAAGCAAAAATATTTTGAAAATACCCAAAATAAATATAACGAGGGAAGTCTGTGACATTAGAAAAATGTCCTGAACCATGCTCCCTTCTGAGAGTTAGAAAACCTAATTTCAAATGGAAATGAGGAACATAATAGTATCAGTGTAAATCTTAAAGAAAAGTGCTATAAGAACAGAGAAGTAAAAGGAAAATTATCTCCCTATGAATGAACAATAAAAGTATGCCAGAAAGATGTTCCCACAAAAATGATTTAAATGATTAACATACTCTCTCAAAATGAGTTACAGAAGATAGCAAAAAAAGAAAAAAAATTAAAGTACAACATAAATCAGAACTAAATAAACTCAGAATGAGATGACAAATAGAAGTAGATACAAAAGAAAATCACTGTAAAAATTAAGATGAACTAGAAGTAATGCAAGAGCAAATAAGCCTAAGAAATGAGAAAAATAAGAGGGGGGAAGAGGAAAATTTAAAAAATCAAAATAAATAAAGAAGATTCCAGCAAGTAGATAACATTGATTACATAGTCCCTCTTACCTGAAACAAACAGAAACAAAGAAATATATACAAAATTGTTTTTCAAAGCATTGGACAACAGGCAAAGGACATTCCTAAGAGATGAGAAATGCATGAGATAAGCAAGCCCTGCGAGTGGTCCAGCCTAGTGCTTAAGACCTTGTAGGATCCACCACGGTGGGGAACCAGCACAGACAACAGCAGAATCCCACAGCTGAAGGGATGAAATTAAGAATGGCACCGTTGCCCAGCAGATTTCTAAAACTTATTCATCTTTATTGCAACCCCCTCCCTCTATCCCTCAGCAACCACCATTATATTATCTGCCTCTGTAAGTTTGACTATTTGATACACCTCATGTAAGAATCACAGGTGTGTGCATATCCATCTCATCAGAACATATACATTATACACATGCAATATTCTGTATATCAATAATACCTCAATAAAAGTGGAACAATGAGGAACTTTGACAATTCGATAGACGAGAGAGAAAGACAGAGAGACAGAGAGAGAGAGACAGAGAGACAGAGACCGGGAACACCAAGAAAGCAAGTCTCACAAAATAAGAGAAACAAAGGTATACAAAGAGAACCCCAAAAGACGTGCAGACAATGTTCAATAGAGTTTTGATCAGCACATGTGGAAATGGCCTAAGGCTGGGTAAATAACTATCTGAAAGGATTAAAGAGAACTATACAGGAGAACCGAAATGGGGCTAAGGATAGTACCTATTCCTACTAATCTTATTGGCAAATCTCAAAATTCACATGACACTGAATATTCATAGTGGTCTTTCTCCAGTAGTGAGGAATAATTAGCCAGACTCAATGCTTAATTAACATGAAGTCCCATCTAACATACACAAAATATGTATGTACCTAATCACAGAGTTTCACAATGAACCTAACAGAGATCCAAAAATCAAGCAAACTGGGGGGAAAAAAGACAAATCAATCACACTCAGGGATTTCAGCATCCTTCTCTCAGTACTTTATAGAATAGTAGATATTGCATTAAATCAGCAAGGTTACAGTAGACCTGAACAGTACCATCAACCAACATGACCTAACAGGCAGTTATAAAAACCCTCCACAACAGAATATATATCCCTTCTAAGGGATAAGTGAATATTAGTAAAGATTGACCATGTTCTGAACCACAAAGCATGTCTCAATGAATTTAACATATAGTATGTAATAGTAAATATGATCCCTGAGACTTATTGAATTAAGCTAGAAATCAGTAACATAAACATAAATTCCCCCTAATATGTGGATAGTAAACAACACACACTTTTAACTAACCAGTGGGTAAAAAAGAAATCAAGAGAAGAAAGTTTCTTTGAAATTAATTAAAATAAAAGCTAAATATATCAAAATTTGTTGGATGCTATTTAAAGAGCCCCTGTGGTGTCTCATAGACTAAATACCTATAGTCACAAAAAAGTCTCAAATCATTATCAGGAAATCAGTAAAGAAATAGATTTAAATAAATCTATCAACCAAGGTGATCTAGTAGATATTTGTAAATACTCTCCCCCAGGCATATAGAGTATGCTACTCTTTCAAGCGCACATGGAGCATTTACTAAGACAGACCATACTGTGACCCATAATATAGATCTTGATGAATTTAAAATAATTTAAGGCACATAGTATGTTTTCTGATCACAATGGAATTACGTAAAAAATTGTAACAGGTGGTAGGAATGCAAACTGGTACAACCACTGTGGAAAACAGTATGAAGCTTTCTCAAAAACTTAAAAATAGAACTACCCTACAATCCAGGAACCATACTACTGGGTATTTACCCAAATAATACAAAGATACTAATTCAAAGGGATACACACACCCCTAGGTTCATGGCAGCATTATTTATAATAATCAAATTATGGAAGCAGTCCAAGTATCTATCAACACACAGATAAAGAAGATGTGGCATATATATACAATGGAATACAATCTGCCATAAAAAAAGAATGAAACCTTGTCATTTGCAACATGGGTAGAGCTAGAGAGTATAATGCTAAGCAAAATAAGTCAAAGAAAGTCAAATACTATGTGATTTCACTCATATCTGGAGTTCAAGAAACGAAACAAATGAGCAAGATGAAAAAAAGAGAGAAACCAAGAAACAGGCTCTTAATTACAGAATACAAATTCATTGTTTCCAGAGGGGAAGTAGATGAGGTTGGAGGAAATAAAGAATGGAGATTAAAGAGTATACTTACCATGATTAAAATAATAATAATAAAATGATAAAATAAAATCTCTATATGATGATTTTCCAGTAATGTTTAGTTAACC
This sequence comes from Crocuta crocuta, assembly GCF_008692635.1. Classification (NCBI taxonomy): domain Eukaryota; kingdom Metazoa; phylum Chordata; class Mammalia; order Carnivora; family Hyaenidae; genus Crocuta; species Crocuta crocuta. Next base: position 479,014 of record NW_027532838.1, on the reverse strand, counting down.
ATTTTCCCAAGCACATATAAAAATTTCACTGTCATTTTCTAGACTTCTATTTGCCCACTTTTTTTCCACACAATTCCAAAAAACATAAACATTGCCACAAACTTTAGACTTCTGTTACATCAGCACCCCACTTCCAGGTATCAATTTTTGGATAGGTTAGATTTGTTTACCAAACCAAGTCAAAATAGCTTTAAACACTTTTTTTTTTAATCATTCAAATTGACTTGGGGTTGGCTAGAGTTAAATGTTCTAGGATGAGCCCAGGATGGAGGCTCTGCTTCAAACTACAGATTATCTGGATCTGCTCTCTTCTTTGAGTCTGGACTCAAGTCTATTTGTAATGTAAATACTCCGGGGCAGAGACTGGGCCCAGGGAACATCTCTGAAAGTTACATGTCAAAGACAAGGACAAGTGGAGGGGCACCTGGGTGACTCAGTTGGTTAAGCTTCTGACTCTGGATCTCCACTCAGGTCATGATTTCATGGTTCTTGAGATCAAGTGCCCTATCAGGCTCTGTGCTGACAGTGCAAAGCCTGCTGGAAATTCTCTCTCTCCCTCTCTCTCTCTGCCCCTTCCCATACTTGCATGTGCTGTCTCTCTGTCTCTCTCTCAAAATAAGTAAACATTTAAAAAATAATAAAAAGATAAGTGGAAACATACAAGAATTCTTAAAGTCTAGCATCTTGACCAGCCCATTTTCACCAAAAGCTACAGGTGACTATTGGATACTCAGACAACTTGTGTCAAAGGACCATCAGGCAAGAAGGTGAAATATCATTCAGGGAGGGTTAACTGAGATGGAACATTAATTAGATGTAAGGCTTCTGTTACACATTGGAGGCAGGGGAAGATGCAAGTTTGGTAACATTTTGGTTCACTTGGACATTCTTAATATTCAGTTGTCCAACTCTGATAGTAAAAGATAAGTGCAGTAATCTTGGCCTGGGAATCACCTAACATTAAGTTCAGGGTCACACCACCAGTTAAGGTACTGAGACCAGGAGAGGTATTTGTTAAGACTGTGGGGATTCTAGATTGGATAGTACAGAATGGATATGTGGAGAAATCTAAGAACATACATGAGAATATGAACAAAATAGGGGAAAAATAGTCCCATATTTATGTAAGAAATTGAATTTGTAGCCAAAACCTGTGTTTTAAAGAGAGCTTTTTTAAATTTTTTGTTTATTTTTGAGAGAGAGAGAGAGAGAGATAGAGTGTATGTGTGAGTGGGGGAAGGGCAAAGAGAGGGGGACACAGAATCCCAACCAGGCTCCACAGCACTATCAGCACAGAGCCTGACATGTGGCTTGATACCAGGAATTATAAGATCATGACCTGAATTGAAATCAAGAGTCAGATGCTTAAACAACTGAGCAATCCTGGTCCACCTCAAAGAGAACTTCTGATCCAAATGGCTTCCTAGTTAATTCTATCCAACATTTAAGTAAGGAATAATAACAATTCTATAAAAATCTTCAATAATTTGATGAGGCTTCCTAACTTATTCTATGAGCATAGCTCTAAACCAGACAGACATTATAAGAAATATCCCTCATGATCCTATAGGCAAAAATCTTAAACAAAAGTTAATGTAGTGAAATCCAGCAAAATATAAAGTGACAATAAATATATCATGTAGAGTTTATGTCATAAATACAAGTTTGGTTTAACATTCAAAACTCTTATCAATATATTTTGCCATGTTAAAATGTTTTAATGAAAAAGATATACTCATCTCCATAGATGCAAGAAAAACGTTTGGCAAAATCAAACATCCATTTCTGATAAATACTCTAAGCAAAGTATGAATAGGGGGAAACCTCCTTGGGGTGCCTGGGTTGCTCAGTCAGTTAAGCCTCCAATTTCAGCTTAGGTCATGATCTAGTGGTCCTCAAGTTCAAGCTCCACATCTGGCTCCATGCTGACAGTTCAGAGCCTGGAGCCTGCTTCAGATTCTGTGTCTCCTCTCTTTCTTTCCCTCCCCCACTCACACTCTGTTTCTCTTTCTATCTCAAGGGAAAAAAAAAAAAAGATAAATAAAAGGAAAGAGAAAAACTTTCTATTTACAGAGGAAAAATAATGTAGGTAGAAAAATCTGATAAAATGGTTGCATTTCTATACAATTATAATGAAACAACAGAAACAGATATCAAAGAATCGATCCCATGTATAATTGCATCAAAAACCATAAAATATCTAGGAATAAACCTAACCAAACAGGTAAATGATCTCTATGCTAAAAACTATAGAAAGCTTATGAAAGAAATTGAAGAAAACACAAAGAAATGGAAAAACATTCCCTGCTCACATATTGGAAGAAAATATTGTTAAAATGTCAATGCTACCCAAAGATATCTATACACTGAATGCAAACCCAATCAAAATAGCACTAGCGTTCTTCACAGAGCTAAAACAAACATTCCTAAAATTTATAAGAATTGCAAAAGACTCCAAATAGCCAAAGTAATGTTGAAAGAGAAAACCAAAGCTGGAGGCATCCCAATCCCAGACTTCAGCCTGTATTACAAAGCTGTAATCATCAAGACAGTATGGTATTGGCACAAAAACAGACACATAGACCAATGGAATAGAGAACCCAGAAATGGGCCCACAAACATATGGCCAACTAATCTTCAACAAAGCAGGAAAAGAGTATCAATGGAAAAAAGAGTGTCTCTTTTGCAAATGGTGCTGAGAGAACTGGACAGCAACATGCAGAAGATTGAAACTGGGCCACTTTATCTTACACCATACACAAAAATAAATTCAAAATGGATGAAAGACCTAAATGTGAGACAGGAAACCATCAAAATCCTACAGGAGAAAACAGGCAGCAACCTCTTTGACCTTGGCCACAGCACCTTCTTACTTGACATGCCTCCAAAGGCAAGAGAAATAAAAGCAAAAATGAACTTTTGGGATCTCGTCAAGATAAGAATCTTTTGCACAACAAAGGAAACAATCAGGAAAACTATAAGACAACCAATGAAATGGGAGAAGATATTTGCAAAAGACATATCAGATAAAGGGTTTGTATCAAAATTCTGTAAATAACTTCTCAAACTCAGCACCAAAAAACAGTTCGGTAAAGAAATGGGTAAAGAAATGAATGGCTACTTTTTCTAAGAAGACATACAGATGGTATACAGACATATGAAAAGATGCTCGACATTATTCATCATCAGGGAGAAACAAATCAAAACCACATTGAGATAACACATCACACTGGTCAAAGTGGCTAAAATTAACAACTCAGGAAACAACAGATTTTGGCAAGGATATGGAGAAAAGGGAACCCTTTGGCACTGTTGGTGGTAATGCAAGCTTTTACAGTCACTTTGGAAAACAATGTGGAGTTTCCTCAAAAAATTAAAAATAGAACTACCCTACAACTCAGCAATTTCACTACTAGAAATTTATCCAAAGGATATAGGAGTGCTGATTCGAAGGGGAACATGCACCCCAATGTTTACAACAATACTATCAATAATAGCCAAATAATGGAAAGACCTCAAATGTCTGTCAACTGATAAATGAATAAAGAAGAGGTGGTATACTAGATACACACACACACACACACACACACACACACACACTAGAATACTATTTGGCAATGAAAAAGAATCAAATCTTGCCATTTGTAACAATGTGGCTGGAACTGCAGGGTATTATCCTAAGCAAAATAAGTCAAAGAAAGACAGATACCATATGATTTCACTAATATGTGGAACTTGAGACACTTAACAGGTGACTATAGGGGGAGGGAAGGAAAAATAAGATACAAACAGAGAGGGAGGCAAACCTTTAGAGACTCTTAAATACAGAGAACAACCTGAAGGCTGAGGAGGGTGGGGTGTTGTGGCAGTGGGGAAAATGGTGATGGGCACTGAGGGCTCTTGTTGGGATGAGCTCGGGCTGGTGTATGTATGTGATAGATCATGAGAATCTACTCTGGAAGCCAAGACTATACTGTATGTTACCTAACTTGAAAATAACTTTAAAAGCCAAAAAAAAAAAAAGGAAAAATCTGATAAAATTAACAAATATTTACTAGATGAGTTTAGTACTGTTGCAGAAAACAAAATCAATATATAGAGATCAATTATATGCCTATACATTACAGACATTTAAAATAAAAATAAAATACTTGAAACAATATTCTTAGGGATATATTTGACACAAATGTTGATAATTTTTCTGACAGTCTTTCATTGAAACTATAAAAGTAGTACTACTCTGAGAACATAAAGAAGACCTAAATAAATGGAGATGTATACTACGTTAATGGGTCAGAACACTCAAGTGTTAAGGTGTTAATTCTCTCACAACTGATCTACATAGAATCAATAAAACCAACCAAAATCCTAGCAGGTTTCTTTATAGAAATCGACAAACTGACCCTAAATTTCATATAAACATACATACAAAAGACATCAAACTACAAATAACTTTTGAAAGATGAACTAACACTACCTAATCTTAAAACATCATAAAACAAATATTTAAGATTGGCACTGGAGTAAACATACCCAAAATGATCAACAAACAAAATGCAGATTTCAAAAACAGACAATGGATGAAGAATTGATTTTTGACAAATGCATAAAGCCAATTCAGTGGTAAATGTATAGAAAATCTTTTCACCAAACAGAGCTGCAACTTTCAAGATATTCATATGTAATGAAATTAACTGTGCTCCACACTTAGCCTAACACTGTATAAAAAATTTAACTCAAATGTATCATAGACCTAAATGTAAAATCTAAAACCATAAAATCTAAAACTATAAAACCATAAAATCTAAAATTCTAGAAGACACCCTTGGAGAAAACTCCTGTTATTTTGGTTAAACAATGATTTTTTAGACAGGCCACCAAAACAAATGGTCCCCAAATGACCAATTCGATAATTGGGCCTCATCAAATTTAAAAACAAAATGAAAAAACAAATCCACAAAACTAGAAGAAGATCTTTGCAAATCATATAATAAAAGACTTGTATCCATACTACATAAAAGGTTCTCAAAACTCAATGAGAAAATAACTAACCAAATACAAATAGACAAAATATATATTTTAGATATGACTATCAAAGGAAATATATAGATGGCAAGGGAGCACACAGAATGATGCTACACCTCATTTGTCATTAACGACATAAAATGAAAAACAAATCGCCTTAATGATTAGAATCATTAGAGTTAAAAAGACAATTCTGATGCTGATGAGGATACACAAGGGCAGAAACTCTTATATAATTCTGGTGGGAACAGAAATGAGAAGGGTACAATCACTTTGGAAAACATTTTGTCTGTTCTTAAGAAGCTAAGCATGCATACTATGTAATATAGCCATTCCACTCCCAGATATTTATTCAAAAAAATTGAAAGCATATGCGCATAAAACACTTATAAACAAGTATTCATAGCAACTTTCCTTGGAACAGCACACACCTGCAAATAACCAAATGCTCATCCACAGGTCAATGAATAAAACTGCGGTATGCTGTGGAATACTGCTCAACAGTGCAAGAGAATGAAATATGTGCATGGAAATATGGAGGAATCTCAAAATGGTTATTATGCTCAGTTAAGGAGGCCAAACAGAAGGAGCACGCTCTATATAATTTCACTGACACAAAACTGTAAGATATGCAAACTAATATATAATGGCAGAAAACAGAGTGACTGGTGAGGGAGAGGAGCAGTTTGGGGCAGGGAGAGGTGAAAGAGGAGTGCAAAGGGGTTTGAGGAAACTTTAGGGAGCTAATGAATGCATTTATCATTTTGATTTTGGTGATGGTTCATAGGTGTATACTTATGTCAAAACATTTCACCTCAATACTTGAAGAAATACTATGCGTTATATTCTCCAACAAGACACACTTTCATAAGAGGGATGAATGTTATGAGATATTTAACCACAAATTCCTTTTGGATATAAAATGCTATCAAAACAATCTATATTGTAGATGCAAAGGCTTAATTAAACATTTCAGTATACGTAGTTAACAAATAAACTCACTGCAAAACAGTGTCAGAACACCAAGTCAAACATAATCTCTAAATCTGAAAAGGTACATACTGTACATTGTCCTCTATAAACAGAAAAGCCCACATTTAATATGGAGTATTTTTCAAATTTAAAGAAACATTGTTTTTTAAGATATTGGGAATTCTGTGTCCTATAAAGAATATGATATATAGTTCAAAAGTCCAAGGAATTAATCCAAAATATTCACTAAAACATTGAAAATTGATCTAATTAAAGTATTAAGTGTGATTAAAATGGTCTTAGAGTAGATTGTATTTTTTTAAATCTTACTTGCAAGTGCTTAAGGAAATTTAATAGTAGGAATTGATACAGGAAAGCATTACTGAAAATCTGAGGCAAATCATAGGTGTTAAGAAGATAGTGCTACAGATTTAGTTACCTAATTTCAATGGAAATATATGCCTTTCGTTTTCCTTGATAAATGCATATTGAATAAAACACATCTGTGTGTCATAAAACTAAAATATTATAACACTGATCTTACCTTTTTGTTTTTTCAGGATTAATAAGGCAGCATAGTAACAGACACACATTCTACCTGATGTTCAAGTACTACTACTCTACAAATACATAAACATACACATATAATCAGGTTAGGAATCAGTAACCAAAAATTGCTTGGTTATAAATATTGCATTATTTTTAGAGAGAAGAAAGGCATTTTCAGATGTGGCCCCAAAAGCAAGTCCGTGAGTTTCTGATACATTTTGCCAAGCGGTTTGAAGAGAAATATACAAAGGTGAATCACCAGAACTCACTTACTTAAAAATCTGTTTTTAACACTGGGATTTTGAAATGATTTTATTTTAATTTTTTATTTTTTTTAATTTTTATTTATTTCTAGGAGAGAGAGAGACAGCGTGAGCAGGGGAGGGTCAGAGAGAGAGGGAGATACAGACTGAAATAGGCTCCAGGCTCTGGGGCCTGGGTTCGACACGGGGCTCAAACCCACAAACCGCGAGATCATGACCCAAGCGAAAGTCGGATGCTTAACTAAGCCACCCAGGTGCCCCGAAATGATTTTAAAATGAGAGGCAACAACATGGAGCTAAAAAACAAAGGTACTACAATTATGGCAATATGTTATAGAATATTATGAATGAAGGGCACTGTTCACATTTACTGTGCTAAAAAAAATACTCTGGTAAACTCCAAAACTATTAACATCCCAAATAAGTGAAAGTTTACTGTTTTTAGTTACAGACTCTGAACAAATTATTGAGAATAGCACTCTCTTTATAAATGTTTATGGATCTATAAAGGATACTTGGTAAAACTTTCAAGCTCAATGTAGCCATATCTCCAGGCATATTCTGAAACCATCTAGTTAGGAGTCCAAGAAATAGTATTAGTTTTGGTTTGGGAAAATGAAAACAAAGACAATTTCCAATTTTTATTCAGGATAATCCTAGTGACAATTTGTTCATTTCTATTTCAAAGATTCCATGGGATTAAACAAGTTGGCTGTGCTAGTTATATATTCCAAACATTCTTTTAAATGTGATTTTAGGAAGTACATTTACAGATAGTAAACACCACAGTAAATTAAAGGAAATAAAACCACTAGTTTAAAATACCTGAAGCTATTTTGTTTGGTTTTGTTTTACTGTTTGTTTCTTCTTTATTATTTCAGACTGTACTTTCAGTTTATTGTAAATATTGCATTTTGGCAGCATAAGTGATTTTATGTTCTTTAAAGAAATGATTACTTTTCAAAGAAAAAAAGAATTACCTTATAAGTTTTTCTCTCACAACTACCTAAGTCACATTTAACTTACTCCATCTTGCCTCTGGATGAATAGAGCAGGTCATACTTTAGAGAAAGGAGGGATGTTGGTTGAAACAGATGGCTTTGTGTCATCCCTGATTCATGGGGAACCATGGCAACAGGCAAAGAGGGGGTGTTGCTTAGCAACTAGAAACAATAATGAAGAGATTTCCAAACTGTATGTAGGAAAAAAAAAGTGCTTTGGAAGAACTTCTGTACTTGGCATAACTGTACACCAAAATTCATTTATGAAACATGTTGAGTACATAATCACCGATCTGGAAAGCACAATGCTTTATAAGAGAAAAATATATCAAATCAGTGGCTTATCAGATATTTTGTCTAAAACATGTTTCTGTATTAATAAATAGCATTTATGACAAAATATAGTTAAAGTACGAAAATCAGAAATGTTTGATCTTGAGATGGAATAATAAGAAATGCTAATTGCAAAATCTATTACTATCAAGTAATATAATACAGCCCGAGATTTTAGATAGGATCAGAAATTTATCTAGTTTGAGCTGCTGTGTGCTGCCACATTTGCAAATATACATGATGCAGTCACCCAAAACATTTCAGGGTAGTCTTTCCCAAGTTACATTAGGCACTGCTGTTACAAACTGTCAACGGCTGTGTTGAAAATGATTTTCTTACTAGCATTTCCCCATGTCTTAAAGTTAATATTGAAAAAATGGCTCATGCAATATTTGTTTATAGTAGTTGTGAAAATAGCACCAAACTGGGTCTTGATGATAGCTATGTAACTATTTTATTATTGTTTGTTTTATGTGTTCCGATATTTAAATATAGGTTTTAATGGACAGGCCACGTTAGGTTTGACATCAAAATGTGTGTATAAACACACACACACACACACAATTTATGTTTTTTCAAGTGTCTGTCATTATATCAACACTTGTTTTATAATAATTATTACATCACCTACTTCATATCTTAAAAGTTTTTCAATGACTTCTAGGCACTTATAATGCACCAACATTTTGCGAGGCCCTATGGTAAATGTTAAACATCTCCTAGAAGAAAAATAACCCTTCTGTGTTTCTCCTCCACTACTACACTCAACACTTCCGTGCTCTGGTCACCAAAAGGTGGACATTTTGCACAAACCGAGCAGTTCTGCAACACCAGCTGGGGGTCCTACAACTGTTTTAACTCCATTCGGATACAACAGTTCCCTCGTATCCGTGGGTAAACGTTCCCAAGGTCCAATTTAAGACAAGATGAAGCCTAAGAAAGGTTAACCACAGGGACATCAGTTCGAAACTCACCTCTGCGTAGTTTTGTGCAAGTTGTTAAACCTCTGGCTCCTCAGTTTCATTTTTTAAAACGCCTACAGGTACTGACTACTGTTGAATTAATGAAACAAGCCCACTAGCCCGAGGTAGCTCTCCTACCCCAGCGGCTGACAGAAACACACCAAATCCAAACCCAAACGCTTTAAAGTTACCGTAGCGAAACCTAAGATCAAACAATCACAAACTGCTGTCTAGGCTGCAGCCAATCAATGAGGCCCTTGCTTTGCACTCATACATACAAAGTTCTCCGTGCTGGCATATGCGTTGTGTTTTCCTGTTGTTGTTGTTGTTGTTGTTGTTGTTGTGCTGGTGTTATTTGTATTCTATTGTATACACTTTCCATATGAGGGGCTCTTCTGGGATTTAGAAGCAGTTAAACTATAGAAGCACTATAAATATCGGTTTACTTCAATACATACTAGTTTAACAATGGAATAGGAAATGTTTAGTATTAAGACGGTTTTAAAGCTTAATTAGTTTAAAATTTTCTTCGTATGTAAAATACATGATTCGTTTAAAGTCAAGGTCTATCTTTTTCTTCTTACCTCATTTTCTTTATTGTATGCTCCATTATGCTATGCATTTCAACCATATTGTCCCTTCTCTGTATTCCCCATAATGTATTAGCTAGACACATTAATTCTCTTTAAGTTACCCTATTTGTGCACCTAAGAAGTGGCAGAAGCTGGATTCATACGTGTATCAGTTTTCTATTTCTATTATCACAAAGTCAAAGGATTAAAGCAATACTCATTTATTGGTTTTATAATTAGGTTAGGATTGGATCAGGTGGACTGAGTTCTCTTACGTTCTCACAAGCTGAAATCAATGTATTGGCAGTTACAGGCACTTGCCTAGAGTCTCTGGAGAAGAATCTGCTTCCACACTTACCTAGATTGCTAACAGAAACCAGTTGCTTGTGGCTATAAATCTGTGGTACCTTTTTATTTCTTTCTTCTTTTTCTTTTTTATTTTTTTTTGGCCCACTGTCTGCCAGGAGGCCATTCTCTCCCACTCCTGGAGGCCGGCCTGTGTTTCTTCTCCCAGGGCCCTCTGCACCTGCAAAGGCAGCAGGGGAGCACTCATACCTACAATCTCTCTCCTTTACATTCTGCAAACAAGCAGAAAAAAACTCTGTTTTTAAAGAGCTTTGTGATTTGATTAGGCTGACCAAAAATCTCACTATTTTAAAGTTAACTGATTAATGATGTTTATTACATCTGCAAAACTACTTGTGCCATGTAATGTAACATAATCACGGAGTAACATCTAGTCATATTCATAAATCCTGTCCACAGATAAAGGGGCAACTATACAAAGGAAGGGCCACTGCGGGTTATTTTTAGAATTCTGCCTATCCCAGCACTCAGGTCCCTGGCATCAGAGACCATTTCTTAGAAACTTTTAATAATGTGGAGCCATATCCATCGTGGTCCTAGTACCTGTTTGAATCCAAGGCATTAGAGGAATCTATTACATTGAATATACAACAAGATTAAATTAGAATTACCCCTGACTTCACAAGTTACTTTGCTCCAAATATCACTTTTTCTTTTTTTAATGCTTTCAGAATGCTGTCAAGATGTCCAAATAAGTTGGGTTTTCTGGCTCCAGATTTAAGATACAAATATATCATTGGAAAATTAATGGAATAAAAAATATAGTCAAGATGACTGAAAACTGCCATTAGTCTCATAAAGCTCCCTTTTTCTGAGTTGTGCAAAATTTATTCTATCATAAAAACAATATGCAATTATATAGTGTGTTGGACATACACAATGAACCCACTTTATTCTCTTAATTTCATATGCTAAATAAAATGTTTTTAGTATTAAAGGAAAATTAATTTTTCATCATTTCTCTTCCTTCAAGTAATTATATCTTTTATTGTGATGGCTTTCAAATAATTCTCAGAATTGATTGATAAAACATTATGAAACTTAAACCCTATAATTAGAAACACTGATTATAATTGGATGGAGAGTTTATTATTACTTTTAATACGTAAGTATAGGAGAGAAATGTCAGTCTCAATTATGTGCCACCAGAACATAATACAGTGGCTAGAGTACATCAGTTGTCCAACAACAACAACAAAGTTTTTAAGTAAAATAACTGGATAAATAAGTAAAATTAGATTTATTTTATAAAGTAATTAAAATGATCATCAAAATTTTGAATGTAGGTGTATATAATTTTCAGAATAAACTATATGATAGTTTAAACATTATTTTCAGAACAATTTACCCAACTAAAATCTTCAACAAAATGAACAGCACTATTTCTTATTTTATCATCTTATTTTAACAACATTTTGGTGTGTATTTGCTGTACTACTATTGTAAATGAAATCTAATTGATTTCAGCTCTATTGTCTATTAAATATTGTTCAAATTATGCTGCTGTATCTGTGAAACAATCAGAGATAAGTATTGGCTATATGTATTAAGAACCATTATGTAGACTTTGTATTTTTCTTGTTTTAATATTTTTAAATTTTTTAATGTTTATTTTAGAGAGAGAGACAGAGAAACAGAGCATGAGTGGGAAAAGGCAGAGAAACAGGGAGACACAGAACCTGAAACAGTCTCCAGTCCGTGAGCCCAATGTCAGGCTTAAACTCACAAACCATGATATCATGACCTGAGCTGAAGTCAGATGCTTAACCGACTGAGCTATCCAGACAACCCAGAATTTAAGATTCTTAAATTCTTAAAATTCTTAAATTCGGGGTGCCTGGGTGGCTCAGTTGGTTGGGTGTCCAAGTTTGGCTCAGGTCATGATCTAACTGTTCGTGGGTGAGCCCCTCAGCGGGCTCTGTGCTGACAACCAGCTCAAAGCCTAGAGCCTGTTTCAGGTTCTTTGCCTCCCTCTCTCTCTGACCCTCCCTATTCACGCTCGCGCTCTCTATCTCTCCCTCTCTCTCTCTCCCTCTCTATTTCTCTCAGAAATAAATAAAAACAGGAGGGGGTAAGATGGCGGAGAAGTAAGGAGCTCCGGACTTGCACTCGCTCCCATACGTCACACGGAAAAGATCTGAAGCCATTGGAACCCTTACAAAACCTGAGAGATTGGGAGACAAAGGACGCAGAATCCACTGAAAAGCCTTCTAACGTGAGTGCAAACTGGGGAAGATAAAATCGGGCCGGGATCGGAGACTCCAGAGTCAGAGGCGATCCCCCTCTACCCTCTATGGGGAGTGAGAGGGGAAAAAGAGAGAGTCCAAAACAGAAAAACCTCTGCTCGGGGGGAAAACCTCCGCTCGAGGCATAGAAAGACCATACTTGCCAAATACCTGCATGCCAGGTCCCCTTGTGCCAACTGGCCGCACAGACTGCTGCTTTGTGCGGGCTCCTGGCCGCTGGACTTCAGAGCACCAGCGCACCTGCCACCACTGTCCTCCCGGGCAGCTGGGGCCCCTGAAAGAGCCGCGCACACACCGGGCATCCGTGCACCTGTCGGGCTGGAACTAGAGAGGGAAGGCAAAGAGCTAAAAACTGGGAAATCTGCCTGTGAGTTCGTGTTTCAGGTGACGAGCCATAGAGGGACATGGGTTTCCTCACTCCAGCGCGCTCAGTGCCCCCGGGAGGCAAGCGCCAGCCCGTGCTCACCAGCCCGACCCAGGNCTGGAAACTAATTTGTCAATAAACTATTTGTAAAAAAAAATAAAAATAATATTAAATAAAAATTAAAAAAAAATAAAAACATTAAGAATTTTTTTAATAAATAAAAAATAAAAGTTTTAAATTGAAAATTGGAACCAAGTCCTGTAAAATGATAGGAGACTATGCAAAATGAAAATTTGTTATAAAATAGAAAACGTCAGAAATATAGGAAATTGAATAAAAAATATTAAAATGACCAAAGCAGCCACAGAAATCATTAAGATCAAGTGTGAAGTCAATATAGTAGAGAAAATTATGTTAAACTATATCACAGTATAGTTCAAAAGAAACAAATAAGGAAAATATGAAAAGAACAATAGTGTCAACCCAAAAGATTCAAAAATACTTTTAATCAGTGTTTCAAAAGTAAAAATAGTGAGGACGGAAGGCAAGAAACCTGTATATAAATAAAGGTCTCAAGTTTTACATAATAAATGTGATGAGTCTTCTGAATTCGATACTACTTCAAACAATAGTTAAAGCAATAATACAAAAATACTTGCAAACAAATTCCAGCAAAAAAAAAAAAAAGCTTCTAGGCATTGTAATGAAACTTCAGTACATTGAGAATAAACAGAGAACCAGAAGAGTTAAAAGAGAAAGAGTGCATTACATACCACAAATGGGAATCAGTTTTGTTTGTTGTTAGCAAATGTTGAATCTTACTATGCCAGGCACCATTCTACATGCATGTCACGTATAAACGATCAGAATGAAGATGGCAGATCTCTGCCAATCTTTTAATCTAGTGTAAGGAGAAGGAGTACAATCTGTAGAGATAACAAGTATATTATATACATTAAACTGTTATGGAAAGTGATTCTGGGTCATGGACTGGGTACACTGGATAAGATTGTAAGAGTCAGGGGCAAGGCAGAAGTTAGGGTGCTCTGCTTTGAGTGTGTAACATTGAATAAAATCATAAAGGTAGTGAGAAAGATATCTATGCAGATACCCTGGTGAAGATTATTCCAAGCCGAAGAAATAGGTGGTGTCAAGGCTCACAATAGATAACCAAGCATAATGGAAGAATAAGAGGCCAGTAGGTTAGAGCAAGTTTGGGGGCAAGGGGACGTGTGAGGGAATATAGGAGGGAGATAAGATAAGAAAAGGATAATGTTTTAAGATCATGACGGTCTTTTTAGGTGGCTATAAATGTCTGTGCTTTTACTCTGAATGAAATAAGGAGTTTGAGGAGGATTCTAGATACAGGCATGGATGTCATCCAACTTAGATTTTTAAAAGGACCACTGTCATTATTTTATTGAGAATAGATTTTGGGAATTGGGCAAAGATGGAAGAAGACGACAACTGTAATTGTGTACCTGAGGGATTAAAGTGACAAACACTGGCAAGGTAGCAGGGGACATAGTAGGAAGTGGCTAAATTCTGGGTTTTAAGGAATGAATTAAATATGTAAGAAGATTCAAGAAGAATTCCATCTTGAAAAACAGAATTGCCATCAAATAGAACAGGAAAGTCTGAGTGGAAAAGATTTGGCACAGAAATCAGAGTTCTATCTTAGACATGTTAAATTAGAAAAGCAATTATTTGAGCCCCTGGATGGCTCAGTCCTTACTCATCTAACTTGGGGTCAGGTCACAATCTCACAGTTCGTGAGTTCAAACCCTGCTCAGGTGAGCTTGTGCCCTCTTAGGGTAAGCAAAGCCTTGCTTCAGATAAAACACAAGCCCCAGGTGAGCCCCACTTCTCTCTCTCTCTCTCTCTCTCTCTCTCTCTCTGCCTCTCATGAGACTCTTCTCCCTCTATCTTCTCTCTGCTCCTTGCTCACTTGAACCCTCTCTTTCTCTCAAAAGAAAGAAACAAACAAACAAACAAACAAACAAAGAAGAAAGAAAAAGAAGGAAAGAAAGAAAAACAATTATTTGATACATATGAGGAAAATTCAGGTGATAAGTATATGTGTTGAGTTTGGGAGAGAGTTTTGTGCTGAAGATATAAATTTGGAAGTTTTGTAAAAATGTGTCTTAGGTGTTAAGTGCATATCAGTCAACTGATGTATGGTTTGAGTGTACATAGCTAAGAAAAAACGCCATGAAGTCATAGTATACTCCAAACTAAAGGTATCTGGAAGAAAAGGGATGAGCCATAAAGCACACTTTGAGGAAGCAGCCAGGGAAATAGAAAACAAAATAATAATATGTGTTATCCTAGTGATTACATTTATTAAGGTGTGTGTGATTAACTTTAATGAATATTGCTATTAGGTTAGATATACTGAGAACTGAGAAGTGGCCTTTGGAAATAGCAACATAGGTATCATTTTGGTAAACCTGAAAAAAGTAAGTTACATTGCTTTGTGATGGAAAAGTGCTTAAAGAGAGAACAGAAAAGAAATTGGAGTAAACGCATACAGTTTTTTTTTTTAATGTTTTATTTATTTCTGAGACAGAGAGAGACAGTGTGAGCAGGGGAGGGTCAGAGAGAGAGGGAGACAAAGAATCCAAAGCAGGCTCCAGGCTCTGAGCTGGCTGTCAGCACAGAGCCCGACGTGAGGCTCGAACCCACGAACCATGAGATCATGACCTGAGCCGAAGTCGGATGCTTAACCGACTGAGCCACCCAGGCGTCCCGTAACTGCATACAGTTTATTCATTTGAGAAGTGCTGTTTGAAGAGAGGGAAGCAAAATGTGACTGTTGGGGGTTATGAAATTCTTCCTCCCTTTCTTCCCCCTCCACTATTTTCCTCCTCTTCCTTCTCCTTCTCCTCCTCTTTTACTTTGGAAGAATAATATTTTATAGCAGTGAAAATGATTTGATGGAAATAAAAAACTGTATTAGAAATATGGGAAGTTAGTCCAGCCCTGTATGCTGGAGTAAGCACAAAAGGAAGCAAATTAATGCCTGAGTTAGGACATCAACTATAAAGAGGATCATGAATGGTTCATATATAATAACAAGCAGTAAAACAGATTACATGAGTAGGGAGATAGGAGATACATTGATATGCAGAAGATTCTGGAAAAATTCTTTTTCAAGGGTTTCAATCTCTTTAATAAAAGTACATTTACCAATTTAGACAAAGGATAGAGAAGTTGGTATAAATCATTGTAGGAGAAAAGAAGAATGGAATAGTTATTTAAGACAACTAGGAAATTTAATGGAATAAAAAATATAGTCAAGATGCCTGGAAACATAAAGACACACTTCAGGTTCCACATTTTGAATTTAAAGTGTATTTTTCAGCATTCCAAAAAGCTGCAGTAACAGAGGTTCAGAAAAAGTGTTTCTATGGTGTGATTTTTTTCCCAAGCAAGTGGGATGGAGTGAGAGATGCAAGGGTGAATGATTATAACAATCAACCACAGAATTTGATCTGGGCAAGGAGAGACAAGATAGTCCCACAGAATTGTGTGAGGGGAATAAGTTGGTTTTCTCAAAGGACTGGAGATTCCAGGGGTATAGAAATTCTTGAGGACTGTGGTACAAGAGGGAATGAACACTACCTGGCTGAGCCCCTTTACTTCATAATCCAGTAGGTCATTTTATTCATCAGCATTCAGCTAGCTTCATTTCTTCGTGCATATGGATGGGGTTATAGTAAATTTTATTTTACCTTGAATTAAAAATTAATATATTACAATATTTGGGGAGAAGGTAAAAAAATGTAATGCAAGATGAATTTGCCGTATTAACATTCTTTTGTTTCACCATTCACAGTCCCTCTCTCTCTCTCTGTCTCAGCTCCAACCCCTCTGTTCTTTTTCCCTCTTTTTCCTTTCTTTCTCTATCTCTCAAGCACACACATGTATCTATAAAGGTGTAATTTCAAAGAGAACTTTTCCTGGTTGAAGAATGTCTAAATCCATAATTATGCTCTGTCAACTTTTTGGTAATTTAATTTAAAGAATTGAATCAAACTTTAAAAACATGTATATCCATGTTTTGATAAGACTGATATTGATTCATCTTTCCTTAAGGTATATAACTAGTTTTCTCATCTCACCTTTTGGTAACAGATTAGGTATTGTAGAGCATATAGTTGCTATTAGAGGGAGATTAACATTGAAACCTATTTATGTCACAAAATTTTAAGGTATAATATTCACGCACATCTTCCAATAGTAGTTTCATTACAGTTGTAAAATTACTAGCCAGAAATTGAAGTGGAGAAATGATGACATCAAGCATACGATATCCCAGGGAGAGAATTAATGTCAAAATAATTACATGGTTCACAGTCAAGGCTGTATGGTTATTAGCAACTCTAGAGAAGCTAATTAAGTAAGTCAAAAATTGTGTTTAAGCCAGTTAAATCGAAGTGTTTCTATGGCTTCTGAACAAATAGGTAACACCTAAGAGCTGAGAATGTACTCATTAATCAAAAGAACTGAAAATTATATCACACTGATTAAAACCACATGTAGTAAAAATGTCTATTTAGTCTTCTTTTAAAATAAGATCTTAGCCAAAGCTGAGCTGCTACTAACTTTAATTCGATCCTACAATCAGACAAGTTTTTCATTTTGTTATTCTCTCACAAGTATTTTTGATAATTACCTAATTTTCTTTAACACCTCAGTCTCTCTCTTTTTTTTATCAATACTTATTTCTAGTTTTTAAATTAGAAAAAAAATCACTCTTTTTTTAAAATATAGACTCAACTTCTTGTTTGAAGACTGAAAACAAGAAAAAAATATAGAATGTGCAGTGGGGTATCAAATTTAACAAAAGAGCTAACATGCAAAATGTCCTCAGCACTGAAATAAAGGTTATTCTAGTTACGTTTAAATCAATTTGCCCTTAAGTATTCCAAAGGTTTTTATTTAGAAAAGAAAAACAACAGAACTCTTTCTCTATACAACCAAGGCAGAATCAAATGCTTCAGGGAAAGGAAAGGCAGAATTTGAAGGATGCAAAAAAACATCATGAATGTCATAAACACAGTGTCAGTGTCAGATTTTAAAACTTGCTGTTTGCAGGTCATGAATCTTGCTCCTTTACCAGACTGCTTCAATGGTTGTGATTTATTTTGGAATACACCACTGCAAAATTTTTAGGAAGGAAATCCTCGGGTTCTCATGAAATAAATACAACATGATAAATTAACTATTCAAATACTTACAAGCTTTACATGCCATAACTTTAGCTCATAACCAGTTGGAGAGAAGACTGCTAGGAATTATTCCAGAAAAATACTTGTTTTCAATAATATTTCATATATATATATTTTTAATTTTTTAATATTTATTTGTTTTTAAGGGAGAGACAGATCATGACTCGGGGAGGGGCAGAGAGAGAGGGAGATAAAGAATCAGCAGCAGACTCCAGGCTCCCAGCTGTCAGCACAGAGCCTGATGTGGGGCTCAAAATCACAAACCTTGAGATCATGACCTGAGCCAAAGTCAGATGCTTAATCGACTGAGGCACCAGTGCCTCTATCTCAAATATTTTTTAAAGTGAAGTGAATCAAATTTTAACCTTGTATATTCAAATAAAAATTGGAAGATAATCTGGAGTTATATTTTTATGTTGAATACTATAAAGATAAAATAAATTAGAAGTGACAGAGGGCATATCTCCTTAAAAGGATATTGTGTGTTAAGGATTTCATGATACTATGGTTCAGTTAGGAAAGCAAACCTGAAGAGTAGAAATGGATATTCTGTAATATTTTTAATGTTTATTTATTTTTGAGAGAGAAAGAGAGGGAAATAGAGAGAGAGCTCACATGCATGCATTAGTGGGTGAGGGGAAGAGATGGAGGGAGAGAGAGAGAATCCTAAGCAGGCTCTCCACTGTCAGCATGGAGCCCAACGTGGGGCTTGATCTCATGAACTGTAAGATCATGACCTGAGTGGAAATCAAGAGTCACCCAAATATCCTTTTTCTATGATTTTATTCTTGAAGTAATATTTTGTTGTCAATCTCTTTAGATATATTTATATTTTTATTTTTAGTGCTATTCCAAATATGAATTTCATTTTTCATAGAATTTGGTGATAAGTAGGTATATTTAAAAATACTAGCACAAACGGATTTGTGGGCAATAGTTTTAATTTGGATTTTAATGGTCCCTAGGTCCCAGAGATTGTGCCAGCTTCTAGAGGTTAGAAAATTGCAAAGGATAAGTTTTGTAATCTGAGACACTTTTCTTCTAACCCTGGTGTTTAAAATTATTAGATGTGTGACTTCGAACATATTACTTTAATTTTCTTAATGTCTGTGTTTCATCTGTAAAGTGGGGATAATGACATCTATCTTACAGAGCCACTTTGACAACTGAAGAGAATTTATTTCAAACAAGTGACAATGTACTTGGTATAGAAGGAAATTAAAACATTCCTAGGGGTTGACATATTCACTGCTTCCTTCCATGGTTTTCTATCTGAGGAGCATACTAGAAGCACCTGAGGAGCTTTTAAAATGCTGAAATTGCCATGCCCTTCTGCAGGCTAATTAGAACCTGTGTGGGAAAAGCCAAAGCACTGGTATCTGTTTAAAACTTCTCAAATGATTACACATTGCAGTCAGATATGAGAATCACTGATTTAGTGCAAAGTAAATTGATCTTGTTGCCTCATTGCACTAGTCATTTCTTCGTTATATATAGAAACAAAAAATAAATTTCCCTCTACCCTCCTAGGTTCTTGACTGAGACACCTACCTAACAAAGAAAAATTAACAGGAGAAAGACACATAAAAGTTTAATAACATGTATAACTTCTAAATCCATGGGAGATACCCAGAAAAACTGAGCAACTCTCTGAAATGACCTAAGCCACCACCTTAAATAACATCTTCAGCTAAAAAGGAAAGGAGAAGGTGAGGGTAAGCAGGAAAACCATGTAAACAAAGGTAGTTGTTATGCAGATTAAGTCCTTGTCTTCTCCACTGAGTTTCTAAAGATTTAGTGATCCCTCCCTTCCTTTTGCAGAAAGGTGGACACTCTTACAAAAAGGAGATTTCTCTTGTAAATGTCTCTTACAAAAGGATCACTTCTACCCAGTTCTCAGAGGTTCTCTGAGAAACTGTGTCTGCAATTTCTTAAAAATAGCCTTAAATATGGCAAAGAGGCATTTTTGGGGTGTTACGTTCTGCTGCCCTTCAGTTATAACAATAACAAATTCAGTGTTAACCATGCTGAACATGGTTAACAACAACACACACAAAAGATCTTTATAGTTAACATATGGAGGAAGAGAGGCTGCTTGGGGAAAAGGCAGAATAAAATTTTAAAAATTAGAGAAAGCAAGATGAATTCATTGCTTTTCACTGAAAAGAAAATAAGAGTCAAGAAGCAGTGTTTTTGTTTTCTGGTTTGTTTGTTTTTGTTGTTTTTGGGTTTTTTTTAGTTTTTTAATGTTTTATTTATTTTTGAGAGAGAAAGACAAAGTGTGGGAAGGAGAGGAGCAGAGAGACAAGAAAACACAGAATCCAAAGCAGGCTCCAGGGTCACAGGGCGTGACCCCACACAGCCTGTGCCTAAGTGGATGCTCAACGGATCCATTCACCAGGTGCCCCAAGAATCAGGGGTTTTTGAAGAAAAATTGAGGCATATTAGTATTAGTGCAATTCTTCCGTATATTTATATATTTCTGATCAAAATAGGCAAATGCTAAGGTTAAATTTCCAAAGTTGTATCTAACGATGCAAAAAAAAAAGGCAAAAAAAACCCATGTAATTACATATGCCAAGTGGGTAATTTTGTTTGCAATCTGTAATTTCCTATTGTTTAATTTGAAGGTTAGCTTAAGTACTTTCTCTGCCTGTAGAGTTTTACGTTGCTATTTTCCCCCCATTTAAGATGTTCTAAAGTTATTCACCTATATTTGCCTTGAAGATTTAAAAACTGATTTTAATGCAATATTTACCTGCTCCAGGTGGATCCAGGTGGATCTTAATAGCCTTTTGAAATGGAAATGGGCTTGACTACAAATTTTTCCTGTATGATTTTGTCAAAGAAATTATGATTTACTAAAGACATGGAGAACAAAGGCAAGAGGAAACACAGATAAAATTAAATTTCCTTTTAACTCACAGCCCATTGACAAATATTTGACACCTGGGGAGTCTGACATTCCTCCAGGAACTCCAACTATCTTAATGTTAATGATTTGCCTAAAGGCAAAAAAACAACCTTAGCTTGACAACAGCCAGGCCTCCAGGATCCCTAAGTCTTCTTTACCATATGAAAATTGTTTTGGAATATTTTGTCTCCACTCCCCTCAACTTAAAACTATATAACCAATCGCTCCTCATCATCTCAGTGCAGCTCTTTAGGCCCAAGTCTCCATCCCCATGCTTTAATAAAATCACCTTTTTTGTACCGAAAATACCTCAAGAACTCTTTCTTGACTGTTTTCTTTTGGACCCCATATCAAATCACATCAAAGACACTGGAACCATGATATGATTAGTTCTTATAAACAGACAGAAGTAACAGTTTTTAGAAAGAGAATATTGTACATCTGCGTTTTGAAATATTCCTGGAAAAAATATATATTCACACATACACACAAGACACCTTTGTTTACTTAGCAATTTGAAGAATAATCTGATTATCTATTTATGTTAAAATTAATAGAAATACATATTTGTGAATGAAATATTTGTTTATGTATAACATTTACTTTAAGGTTGGTATAATATTTATATTGCCATATATTTTGTGTGTATTTTATTCTAATATCCAACCCTGGAGCACCATTTTCTTATAACTTCTCTTCTAACATTCTAATAATATGAAAGAACTAATGCTTATTTAAAGGTAGACCTTCCAGTTCACTGGAGCAGTCATTTATTAAATAGCACCCTGTGGACTTAAAAATCAAACACACTTCTTCCAATTTTTTACTTTCAGGCAAGAATTAGATTCTACACACAAAAACTGTTACCCACTAAATACTTCCAGTTTGCAGATTTTTAAAATGTAGAATACTGCCTGATGTGGGAAACAAAGGCAAAAGAAAAAATTAAATTTCCTTACTGTCTATAGCCCATTAACAAGTTCTTAAAACAGGCAGAGTGGCCTGCCCCTGGGAGCTCAGCTGCCCCTGGGAACTCAGCTGCCTGGATGAGGACACTGTACTAAAGGCAAAAGGCAATCTTAGTTTAACATTATCCTGAACTCCTAGGGTCCTGTATGTCTAGTTTAACATACAAAATTTCCTTTGGAAACTTCTTATATCTCTACCCTTCCCAAGACGCATGTTAGCAATCATACTCCAAGCTTATGCCCCACTGATATACATCTGAAGGGTTTCATGACGGAAGTTTTACTATGTTACACCCAGATCGCAGTATCCTCACCGACCAGAGACCACCAGGGAGACCGAGTCACGCATGCAAAGGCAAAGGGCTTTATTACGGGCTTAAGCTCGGGCTCACAGACTTCACCAGCGTATGGGTCCGTGCTGAGAGCCTCGAACAAGGGCAGAGTAGGGTTTTTATGGGGTTTGAGACGGGGGAGTTACAGAAGTTGTGACATGGGAACAGTGATCCAATCATAATTATTCAACATCATTGACAGCGGGTTTGACCATACACATTGTCTAGAGTATTCATTACTTTTGGCGGGGTCCAATTACAACATTTCGAGTACCTTTAAATTCAACCAATCACAGAGCGAGCCTAGGGTCTTGTTCCGCGACTAACAGGTTAACTTTAACATTAGGTAACAGGGTCCTATCTATAGTTCCTATCTCCAGGCCTCTCGCTTAACAATGTGGAAGGTGGTCGCTGGCCTTTCCTGATTGGGTGTTGCAAGGGTGGTTTCTCCTGCCTTGGGCAACGTGTAACTGCCTGATAGTTTCGGGGAAGCTGAAACTTAGGCTTCTAGTTTAGAGGGGAACCTTGAAGCCTGTCATGGAGTCAGTTTGGTTTAGACATCTAGACTTGTGGCCTTAAAACTACATAGTAATAGATGACCTTTTCCTAACAGCATCTGGCCCCCTCAAGGACCTGGAAACCTTGCTTCCAAAATTCTTTAGAGACTTATGCTACCCATAACCCCCTCCCAACTTGAAAATATAGCCACATGTCACAACCCCAGGGTAGCTCTTTCTGACCATGCACCCTGTCCGTGTGCTTTAACAAAACCACCTTTTGCAACAAAGACTTCTCAAGAACTCTTTCTTGGCCATCAGCTTCAACCCCAACAATTTTCACATCACTGCCCTTATAATATGTCCACATCTTAATTCCTGGAATCTGTGAATATCTTACTTTACACCACAAAAGGAATATTACAGATGTGATTATCATAAGAATTTTGAGGTAGGGAGATTTTCCTGGGCTATTCAGTTTGGCCCAAAGAAATCACAACACATCTTAAAAATGGAAGTGAGAGACAAAAGAATCTATGCCAGAATAATATCATCTGAGACATTAACTATTGCTGACTTTAATGATAGAAGATATGAGTCAAGGAATGTGGGGATCCTCTAGAGATTGGAACAGATGAGAACCAGATCCCTCCCTAGAGGTTCCAGAGGGAGCATAACCCTGCCAAAAGCCTGATTTGGACCCAGTAGAAGCAGTTTTGGCTTTCTGACCTACAGAACTATAAGATAGAAGAATTGTGTAATTTCAAATTGCTTTGTTTTGATAATTTGCTACAGTTGCAAAGAAATATATGTGTATGTATAGTTGTATCTGTATATACATATACATGCCAGATAGTGTCTTGTACACATTTATTTATTTGTACTTATATAGTGATCTTAAAGAACACTTCTCAATATGGAAGATGAAGTCTGACTTACTATTTTATGATGAAACTTTCTCAATTGAAGTCTACGTAGAATTGGGAGCAAAACTCCTAGGAAGCTGGAGGAAGTGTAAGGACACAGGTCTATACGTCTAAACCAAACTGACTCCATGACAGGCTTTAAGTTTCCCCTCTGAACTAGAAGGCCTAAGTTTCAGCCTCCCCGGNTGTGTATGGTTAAACCCATTGTCAGTAATGTTGAATAATTATGATTGGATCACTGTTCCCATGTCACAACCTCTGTAACTCCCCCGTCACAAACCCCATAAAAACCCTACTCTGCCTTTGTTCGGGGCTCTCAGCACGAATCCATGGCGCTGGTGAAGTCTGTGAGCCCGAGCTCGAGCCCGTAATAAAGCCCTTTGCCTTTGCATGTGTGACTCGTTCTCCCCGGTGGTCTCTGGGCTGTGAGGATACTGTGATCTGGGTATAACAGAAGGAGATACATACCATGGTCATATTGTTTATTTTATTATTATTATTATTATTTAATCAAGCATCTGCCTGCATGCAGGAAAGGTTTTTTGAGCAACAGCTCTGCCATCCTCAAAGTTCTAGCATGGTAGAAGAAAACAGAAGCCCACTACCTGATGGGGGTTGAGGGACCAGTAATAGTGAAAACTTGAACTGACATTTATTAAGTCCTTTTGAATTAAAAAAAAAGGTATGAATAGATTCCAGAGTGCTTTTAAAAAATAGTATGCTTGAAAGGCTAGATTCTCAGTCAACAAGTTCTAGTTAGTCTTTTGGGAATGGTGAATTAGTAAGAATGTTTTGCCCTTGAATAAGTTAATCAGCTTCTGCTTTCTCATCTGTAAAATAAAAATGGTAACATCAGTTTTAAAGATAATTGTGAAGATAAAATAAAATGATTATGCTGGTATATAACACATGCCCCAAAACGTTTGATCCCTTTGCTTCTGTATCCTGACAGTGCCTAGTTTTATATTGAGTAGACACAATAAAAATTATATATATATATAGTACGAAAAATAAGCCGCAGTTGGCTGACTTTTAAAGGTGTGTAACTGTTTGAGATTTAATACAATATTCTAAGAGAGTTGAACGTAAGTGATGGGAAGTATTTCAAGTTGAATTCTATCTTTCATTTCAGGAAGTTAGCCGTTCATCTTACCTTCACCTAATATACATGTTACTCAAGGAGTATATTTTTTTCCAGAAATGAGGAACATGAAAACTATCAGATCTATCAAATTGTCAAAGCCTCATTCAGTTTTAAGCTCTATTACACCCCATTTATCATGATGGGATAAAACCAGAAACAGATATAACTGGCAATAGAGAAACACAATTTTGTACTTCAAATAATATTTGTGAAAAACAATATTTGAGAAATGCTTGGAACACCCCATATTTTCTACTTAAGATTCATAGCTCAAAAAAAAATAACATCGTGTCTCTCAGAATAAATATTCAGTTATATAATCCCCAGAATTTATAAAAATAATATTTACAGAACACTGCTGGAAGTTATTAGTTTTACATATCTTTTATTGTCCATCTTTATTTCACAATTAGGAAAATTTTCAAGTAAAAAAATCTTAGCTTATTCTATAAAGTCACAGTGAAAGTCATTTTATTTACTGATTCTGCCATCCATAATTTGTTTATTTACTCATTTATATCTTAGGTTAACTTTTCAATGTGTCCTGGACACTTTACAAATTGCTATTGTGTTCATGTGAGAATAAGAAAAGAATATGAAATCACTGAGAAAAGAAAATAAGAAAATAAAAGAATAAAAAATAAACTTATTCATAAAAAATTATTAGGGGCCTACCACTTATTATATGCTTATATAAACTCTTGGCAAACATCATTTGATGAAAATAGACAAAGATCTTTGTCCTCAAGTCGTAAAATTACAGCAAGAGAAACTGACAATAAAAAATAAGCATAATTAATATTTTAACAGTGTCATATTTTTAAAAATTGGAAAAAAGTGTAGAGCAGGTGAAGAATATAGGATTTTGTTCTTGTAGACTGATACAATTAAAAAATTAAAGATAAAAAGTACTTATCAACTTAGACCCGGAAATATTTTCACATATATCATCTTTTTTGATCTCTAAAACTTCCCAGTTAGATATATGCTTGTCAATAAAGATCTTTGAATTAAAACTTCAAAAATTGAATTAAAATTAAAATAACCTGGCCCAGGACACTCAGTCTTCTATGAACATATTTTTTTGTTTGTATAACACGAAGTTTTATTGCACATTTTGTTGTTGATTTATATTGGTTTGGGAGTTTAATTAAAAAGGGATAGAAAATGATATCTTTTGAATTCCCTTTTTCCATATTTTTATGTTATGAATCCTGCCATCCTGGCAAAGGAATCAAGACTTACATTTCCAATTCCATCCACAGAGTCCTCTGTCATCAGATATGCCCACATGAGACTTCTCTCCAGAAGGGAATAGCATGAGGAAGGAAACTCAGGACAGGATTTTCATTTTTTGCAGACGTGAGAACCATGGTGTTAACTTTTCTATTTAGATGCAACACAAATTTCTAATGGTTACCAGCTTGCAAAATGGTATCTGTCTGGTGACAGTAACTATGGCAGTCTAGTCAACAGACTTGTTTTATGCTCCATAGAGGCAGAGGGGACAGTTTACCCCTTGATGAGTTCTTGCTGTGTGGCTCTGATGAGGGATCTGGAACGGACACAGAATCTCCATTTATCTGTTCCTCCTAATGAATCTGCAAGTTCCCTAATAATCAAGGATGACTTCTTTTTCCACTCTGATAGAATACTTTTTTGGTTATTTAATGAAGAGTAAGAAACCTCCTGACTCTTTCCCTTGTATGAAAGTGGTCCTTTTCCTTCCCCCCCCCACCCTTAAGGATCCCCACTTGAAGGCATGAGTGAGGGAATCTGAATTTATTGTACTTAATCCCATCTCTAAAATCTATCACTGTCCACTTTGCATCTGCTCCTTAACATTACATGTATCGCTCAGCCTCCTTTGTTTCCACCAAGGTACCTACCCAGCTCAACAGTCATCAGTGACCTTTGCTCTGCTCTCCAGGAAAGGAAGATAAAATAGACATTTTACCACTCAGTATGCTTCTCACCAGATTCAAGATTATTTTTTAAGATGCTGTGATGTGGCTTCTTTTGTATGAGGCGCTTTTAGGATCTTTAATGTGATGGATCTGCTTTGTGCCATCTTCTTCCTTCAATCACTAGACTTTAAATTATATTCCATAGAAATGAGCCCATGTCTTCCATAGTTGTTCATGGTAAACTGGTTTTGTGATATTTTGTTGTTATTTAACAAATAATTTAACAATGTTTGCTATATGCCAAAGCTGTTTTCATTCTGAGGACCTTATCAATAGAAATTTATTTAAAATTTATGCAAATATGATGAGGTAGGTAGTATTTTATTCCATTTTGCAAATATCTAGATTGAGATGAAAAAAGGTTAGGTAACTTATCAAAGTCCCACAGGCATTACATGGAGAAGCCATAATCTAAAGCAGAGTATGACCCAGGGTCTACATTGCTCTTAACTATGTTGCCATTTCCCTCCATTATCTCATTAGTAATCAGCAACAAGAAAATAATAATTTAGTCTCATTCTATTTTTACTGCAAAAATTATCTGCATTTTATTTTCCCATATTGATCTTTATCACTTAAGAAATATAAAACTTTCTGTAATTCTCGATTTTTTTTCTCTTCTCTGTCCCAGATGTGCCTTTTCCTCAAATATAGTAAGTATTCTCAAAAGTCATATTAAATCCTAAAGAGTTCATATGATTCTCACTTGCTCTGAGTCTATGACTTGTAACACAGGCTTTTCCCAAGCTCTAATAAGAACATATATGCAACTGATTGAAATAAAGCACCTCTATTTCTTAAGAAATAAGAAAAAAGCACCTTTATAGCTCTTAAGACAAATGCCTCTTTATTGAGGAAGAGTGCATTAATGCATAAATAGTGCCACTAACCACTCATGTAATGGATTTTTTAGTGTGGTCATTTTCTTTGACACAGATTAATCTAGTTCAAACTCCAGCTTGGTTATTTATGTTGGGAAGTTAGAATGCTATGGAGAATTAAGAGCCAAGATATGTTTTAAAGTATCTTCTAAATAAGGAAGATATTCCCTTGAAGCAGCTCAGATCTGTATATAGGTTTTAATCTTATACAAAATTTTCACTGTACATATTAGCTAGTTCTTTTCCCAGTCCAACTTCCACGTTTATTATTTTGCTGGTGGAGATTAATTCCCCATTGGCTCATAGCACCTCAGATTGCCACACTAAAAGAAAAGCACACTCAGTTTTAGTATAAAACTATGTTTCTAATATAGTATATAATATACTTATATAGTACCAATAATTATAGACTAATAGAAGAGTATATTGTATATTAGTAGGACATATAATTATATATACCATTATAATTTGTATAATTTTAGTTTCTAGTATAAACCAAGGTAGGACTCTCTCTAAAGGAAATTAGCAGTCCTTGAATTGTATGGGTCATCTTGCTTTTTGCTAACTGGTGTTTATCAAAGTGAGGCTCCTACTTCTTCACAGAAACAGGGAGGAGATAAGACTCTATAGCTTGATTATTACATTTCAGAGAGATAGTTACTAAGTCCTTATAAAAATAAATACAAAAAAAAAAACAGTCTTGAATTGTAAAACTGGCAAACCTCTGGGAGATGTACAGAGGAGCAGAGAAAAAAAATTACAATGGAGAGGTTGTTTTTTGTTGTTGTTTTGCTTTGCTTTTTGTTTGTTTGTTTTGTTTTTAAGTAAGTGAGATAAGGGAGGGCAGGGACCTGTAACTTGAAGGAAACCTGTCTAGAATTTAGTCAAGTTTAGGGGACTGTTAAGGCCATTTTACTCAATATATGTGAAAAGCCAGCAAGGCACTTACCTCTCCTCTCACGAGCAAACCTAGGAACCTCAGGGTGAGGAATGAACGTCTGGGAGAAAGAACAGAGGCACTTGAGCTTCGTGTCAAACGCAGACCGGTTCTTAGTACATCATGGCTAATTGCTCCGGCAATCCTCTGTCTTGGCTTCTCTTTCACTGCCCATCCCCTGAGTCCTCTGAGGAAGCCTGAGAAGTCTATAAGAAGAAATAAATAAATAGATCATTAAAATAGCTGTGAGATAATGAGTGCTTAGAGCAATTCCAAATTGTTGTCACTGTAACAGAGTGAAATAAAAGCCAGGAATAAAAGAGTTTGCTCTAGTTCACTGGGAACAGAAGGCAGCAGCATTAGAGAACAGAGTGCTGGACAATGAGAAGCATCAAGGACAGGATGGAACAGGAAGTCACAATGCCATTGATAAGGATCTGAGCAGTAAGCCAAGTACATTCTCTGGGAGCAGAGGAGAAGAAAAACAAAGCTAATATAGAACTTACTGGTATGTCAGTGGATTGAAGCCACAAGCCAACTCAGAATTTGAGGTTGATATACATTTGTAATACATACTTAAGGGTGGTCCTTAAAACCATAGACAATTCCTTAGATAGCCCTTGAATCACTCTGCTACCACCCTTATTACACCAGATGAGTTAAATGCAAAGAAATCTGTTACATATATGACTTATTCATCATAGATCAGAGATGTTGAAAATTGATCATCTTTTTACTAATACTGTTTAAAGTGTTTCGCAAAGAATATACACATATGTGTATATTTACCCATGTGTGTGTATCTATATATATGTATACATATGTGTGTTTATATATATATATATATACATGTCTTGAAGTAGTCAAATAAACTACCCTCATTATGGTAGTCTTTGAATGTCTTAGGAACAGAAACATTAAATTGCATGTATTTTAAGCCACAATGAAAAGATCAGGATATGCGTAATGCTAAACTACACAATATTCCCAATAAATCTTGGCTTTTAGGAGAAGTAATTACTAATGCTCTTCTGAACTTTTGGTAGTTGCTATTAACCCAGTAGGAAATTTTAAATTGTAACTTACCCTGAAGTCAACCACTCATAGAAATGAATGCAGTCCTCCTTCTAATAGAAATAATAACATTCTTCTATTCCTTCTTTTGAGCTAAAGGGGCTGAGCATTGCATATAAATAGCATGTGTATTGTTTTCATTTAAGTATTCTTTTTTTTTTTTTGCTATATTATTTCATTTAAACCAGTGTAAAGTAAAAGAGAAAGTAGTGGGCATACTGTTTTCATTATAATCGTTATTTTATACTTGTACTAAAGGTAGACTAAGTGTGATAAGGATCAGGAAAATAGGTATTTGTAAGCTTTTTGTCTAGAACATTTACAAAAGAAACATAAAAGTGTTTGTGTCTGTTCTAAAATAGTACCCACTGGTTAGACACTGCATCTTCTCACTAGTATCACTTTTCATAGATTCATGATTGGATACTTTAGAGAAGTACAACCATACCAGTTACACTTTTTAGGGGACAATTTCAAGTACACATTTCCATCACTTTCTGACTGGATACTTAGGAAAACGCTGAAAAGCTATAATTTGGAGAAAACCACACTTAGGATTTCAGGATATAACCAATGATTTTTGATCTAAGGAAAAAAATCTTGTAAACATCTCACTGAGTATTGTATGTACATATGTGCACATGTCTGAATGATTGCACTTCTACAACCCAAACCAACATCCTACAAACAACATTGTTACATGCCTCATTACATTACTTTTAAAGTAGCTCACATTGACTATATTCTCTGACATAGTCTGAAATTAATTTTTGGTTTGGGCTTATAGGAAGAGATTGATGGTTGAATGAGGAATTGACTATCATTACAGGGAAGAGTCAAAGGATCTAGTTTCAGATAAGTTGCCTGTTCATAATTTGGAAATTGTAATATAGGATTTATCACTAGAAAAAATGTTGCACGTAGGCAACATATATGAAATATATGAACAGCATATATGAAATAAATAGACCCAAGGGAATTTTAATTTGCCCTAATATCTCATTTTCCACCTCTTTATTTGTTCATACGGATGTACAACAACAGCAGAAATCTTACTCAGAAAGTTTTATATTTAAAGTCAGTGTCAATTTCTCATACAGGTCTGATACTAATCACGGTAGAATTTGTCTTCTATACATCAATGAGAAAATTTCACTGAAAGCATATACTATGTCATAAAAAGGAAAAATCTTACATGGGTATGCCAATTTCTTCTCTTTTCTTCCATCCTTATTTAATCAATACTGTGAAATATGTTTTACAGCAACTCTGGGAAAACATCCCCATGTTTCACAGGTACTTGTAAGGAAGTAATAAATTTGCTTAGTGCAGTAAAAGGCATCCTGTGAGAGCTCAATAAATACTTGTTGACTTGCTGACTAAAATAAAATATGCACTTTCTCATGAGAATGCAAGTGCTAAACAGATACTGAAAACATTATAATTGAAATAATTTTAAAAATGTTTTTAATTGGTGGAATTCCAATTTATAGGCAGGAATCTTCATCAAAGTCTTATAGCAGTCAAATTAAGAAACCTATAAAATATATCAAAAAGATTAGACGACATTAGTGGCAGTAGAATAGAGTGGACTTTACTCCAATAATTGTATTATAAAGACTAGTTTTTGAATTAACAATCTATTATGATTGTACAAGTGGGAAAATGGGATTGACTTGAAAATTTTCATTCTTACTTATGTGATTTTCATCACTCATTTTATAATTAAAACTCATGTTGAAAATAAGATGCCAAAAAATTACATTATAACTTTTAACACCATTCTGAATCATCAAATGAAAGGAAAAGAATTTATGCAAAGTTGTGAAATAGTGAAGCATATTTAGTAAGCAATGAATGAATATTAGTACTTTTGAAAATTTAAGTCAACCTTACTGAGGTATAATTTACATGTAAAAACCCACCACCATTTTAAGTTTGCCTTTATAATGAGTTTTGATAAATGCATATACCATGGTTTTCACCACCTTAATTAAAATAGAGAGCATTTTTATAACTTTGAACACTACATGGCTTTGTGCTTGGCTTATTTTGCCCAACATAATATGATCATAAATGCTTTCGAATTTATTGGCAGTTTACTACTTTCTATTGCTGATTAGTATTCTAATCTATTGGATTTATTCCAGTTTGTTTGTCCATTAACCCATTGATTGGTGCTTGGGTCATTACCAGGTTTTGGCTACTGTGAAGAAAGCTGCTATGAACTTTCATGTGAGTTTTTGTGTGCATATGTGTTTTTATTTAGTTTGGATAAATATGTGTGAGTTAAATTGCTAGGACATGTAGTAAGTTTATGTTTAATTATACACACTTTTTTTGCATTTTAAAATTCTTACATGACCTGAGTTTTATTACAGTTTTTTGCTCTAGGCCTTACTAAATATAATTTGCCATCAATAGCTAAGAATTAAAACATTGTAATTAAGTAGCAAATAGACTCATTTTAACCACTTAATATTTTTTGTCTCTGGAGTTTGGAAATAATAACAGAATATGGGGCTCTTAGGTATTACTGGCAGTGGAGGAAGGATTGTCTTCTTTGTAATATGGAACGAAAAAATTACTCCTATATTTCTTGTCCCTCAGAGGACATTCAAAGGCTTTTATGAAATACTTTACACTAGAAAAATTTGGGGAAGCAGATTTGTGTTTACTTAATTTTAAGGGTTTGTGAGTAGCATATAAGTATATGACATTTAATGCAGTCAAGGAGATCTACTCTGAAGACTCAAATTTGCCATCAAGGGCTCTAATATTTTATTATCAGTGCATCTGCTGTGAAGCCAAAAGGCTATTAGTGGGACACTAAAGTTGATCAATAAAGTACCAAAAAAAATGGGAGATAGCTAAAATATTAAAGATACATATTTTTCTTCACTACAATGAGCTTTTCATTAAACGATCGTGGGTGGAATAAATGATTAACACCTAAATACTCATATCATCACATGTATAACATACACCAGGCAACACACTTGAAACAATTATTTAAAATTCTATGGAAAGAATTTGTAGAGTTTACAGCATCTTAACTTTTTTTAAAGGCTAATTATTTATTTTGAGAGAGGTGAAAGAGAGAGAGAGAGAGATCGAGAGAGAGAGAGAATCCCAAGCAGACTCCTTACTGTCAGTGCAGAGCCTGATGAGGGGTTTGATCTCATGAACTGTGATATCATGACCTAAGCCAAAATCAATGTTGGCAGCTTAAACAACTGAGCCATGCAGGCACCCCAAAGCATCTTAACTTTAAAAAATAATGCCTCTAACTTAAAAAAGAAAAATATGTCAACCATTATGGTTAGGTAGGAGAATTTAAAAATTGTCTTTACTATCTTGGTGCCATATCTGGGTACATAAATTAAGCATTTTTTAAAAGAAATAATGTTCTTAACACAAGGTTGATTCTAATTTGGACATCTTACTCTCAATACAAGTATATAGTCGACTTTAGGTAATAATGACTAATCTGAAAAATTTCATATATTTGTTTAGACTGATACTAATTTTATACTCCACTTAAAGCTATATTTGAATTATAAGATGGTAAAGGCTCATATTTGTTTATCTACGACCAATAATGAGCAAAAAAATGGTGGATTAATTAAAACTATATAAAACATACCCTATAAGATATAATTCAAAATATTCAAGGATGACATGATAATATTAACAGGAAAGCTTCCAGAAAAAAACAGTTAATTAGCACTGAATCATGATGTTACTATCTTTGTGTGTGTTTCTTTAGTTGTGAACTGTCCATAGGCTATATGTAAATGATGAATAAAGTGTGATAGCCCTGACACATTTTTAGCTTAATCAAGGATGCAACTGGTCTTATCTTTATCATTAATGAAGTAGTGGAAAAATGTTTTCAACTATATAGTAAAATATAGCTGTTAATTCATTATTGATTACGGTTATATTTATGAGTCATTTAAAGTCTAGGTTATATCATCCAAAAGGGAATTTTGACACATTAGCTAGAACCATTTTCGTTTAATTTTAAAGTATAACCATATATTAATTCAAATGACTGAAAATTGCCAAGTGTGAAAATGTTGAGTGAAGCACATTTTTCAATTTTACCTAGTGCTTTTTTCTGGTAGAAATCAATATTAATAATGTCAATTTGATATGAAATTTTTTATGTAAAAAAGGTGGTTTTATTAAAACACAGGGACAGGATCTGCTGGGCAAAAAGAACTACCTGATATGAAATTATTTAAAAAGTAAAATATTAAAAGCCATAAGCAAAATATGTAAATATAAGATACTAATGACTTTTTTTCTTTGTCTTCTATGTTTTTTCTCTATCTGGTAGTTACCCTAAGTTTAGTTCCAAAATATATAACAAGTCTTGGGCATTTTACAATATCTCAGTTAACTATTTCACTTTAATCTATTATATCTTCATAAAAGTAGGGCCAATGTTTTCTTTTTCTGTAAGAGTAGTTTAACATGTGCATTCACTTGGCTATCATAAAATGTATGAACAAAGAGTTTAAAATATATTTGATCATAATAAGGATATATACAATTTTGTTTGATCAAAAATATTTATATGGGTATCATAATAAATGGATTGATGCAAAATCAGAGGTTTTTTTGCCATCCAAAACAGTTACTTTAGTTTGTAAAACCTAAGCAAATTAGCAGTGCCCTTTTTTCAAATATTTTTATTTATTTTCTAGTCCAATAACAGACATACATAAACACAAATTCACACATATACATACTTGTTATTTCTAATGGGACATGGTTTGGGGCATCAACTTATAAACTCTAATATCCATTAAACAATACTCTAAAATTATGTTTGCATATATACATATACATGTATTTATGTGTGTGTATATGAAGGGGTGTGAAAAGTCAGAATGGGAAAATTAAATTTTATAGGAGGTTAACTTTAATCAAAATTGAGCCTCAAAATGTGTTTAAAATAAATTCTATAAATATTATTAAATAATTTATACAAAAATTTAGATGAATAACAATTATATAATTGATTTCGCATACTTATTTGTATAAATACATTGCATAGTTTCATAATTTGATTCAAAGTAATTCATTATATGTCTCTCATTCTTTTAAAAACAGGAAATAACAGAGTAAAGGATATAATTTGACATTTTAAAATAAAATTAAATAAAGTACATAGTACTATTCTCAAAGATCTGACAGATATTTGAAGAAACAGGTATTAAATAATGCATTGCATAATATTTCAAATATTAGGAAACATTTAGATGCCAACTCCTATTGTCTAGCACTTTGTAACCCACTCATCAGAGCCTCCATCGCATCCTGGAAAAAGGATGTTACATAGGAAAGACAGATTTATTTTTTTCCTTGTCATTCCATCAGAATGGTGTGCAATATGAAATCCAGTTTCATATTATGTACTTATAAAAGCTTATTTCTGTCTCTAAGATCAGGAGCAAGACTGGGAGTTCCTCTCTCACCATTGTTATTTAACACAGTACTGGAAGTCCTAGGCTCAGCAATCAGACAACAAAGAGAAATAAAAGGCATCCAAATCGGCAAGGATGAAGTCAAACTTTCACTATCCGTAGATGACATGATATTCTATGTACAAAATCCAAAGTACTCCAGCCAAATATTACTAGAACTGATACATGAATTCAGTGAAGTCACAAGATATAAAATTCAACATATAAAAATCTGTTGCATTTTTATACACCAATAATGAAGCAGCAGAAACGGAAATCAAGGAATTGATCACATTGACAATTGCACCAAAAACCATAAGATGCCTAGGAATGAACCTAACCAAAAAGGTAAAAGATCTGTACTCTGAAAACTAATGAACCCTTTTGAAAGAAATGGAAGAGAACACAAAGAAATGTAAAAGCATTTCATGTTCATGGTTTGGAAGAACAAATATTGTTAAAATATCTACAGTATCTAAAGTAATCTACACATTTAATGTAATCTCTCTCAAAATGCCACCAGCATTTTTCACAGAGCTAGAACAGGCAATTCTAAAATTTGCATGGAACCACAAAAGACTCCAAATAGCCAAAGCCATCTTGAAAAAGCAAAGCAGAGCTGGAGGCGTTATAATTCCAGACTTCAAGCTATATTATAAAGCTGTAGTCAACAAGACAGTATGGTACTAGCACAAAAACAGACATATAGAATGTCTATATGTCTATAGACATATAGAATATGAATAATTCTATAGACATATAGAATATGAATTCAATGGAACAGAATAGAGAACCCAGAAATTGATCCATAACTCTATGGTCAACTATATTTCAATAAAGCAGGAAAGAATATCCAATGGAAAAAAAAATCTCTTCAACAAATGGTGTTGGGAAAACTAGACAGTAACATGCAGAAGAATGAAACTGGAGTACTTTCTCACACCATACACAAAAATAAATTCAAAATGGATGAAAGGCCTAAATGTGAGGCAGAAAACCATCAGAACTCTAGAGGAGAACATAGGTAGTGACATCTTTGACATAGGCCAAGGCAACTTCTTATTAGACAGATTGCCAAAGGCAAGGGAAACACATGCAAAAATGAAATATTAGGACTTCACAAAGAATAAAAAGCTTCTGCCCAATGAAGGAAAAAATCAACAAAACCAAAAGACAGCTAATGAATTGGGAGAAGATATCTGCAAATGACATATTTGATGAAGGGTTATTATCCAAAATCTGTAAAGAACTTATTAAACTTAGCACCCAAAAAACAATCTGGTTAAGAAATTCGTAGAAACGTGAATAGACATGTTTCAAAGAAGACAACCAGACAGCTAACAGACACATGAAAAGATGTTCAATATCACTCATCATGAGTGAAATGTAAATCAAAACCACAGTGATATCACCTCATACCTGTCAGAATGGCTAAACTTAAAAATACAAGAAATAACAAATGTTGGTGAAAACTTGGAGAAAGAGGAAACCTCTTACACTATTGCTGAGAATGCAAACTGGTGTAGCCATTTTAGAAAATAGTAGGTGTCAGGGGCGCCTGGGTGGCTTAGTCGGTTAAGCGTCCGACTTTCGCTTAGGTCATGATCTCGCGGTTCGTGGGTTCGAGCCCCGCATCGGGCTCTGTGCTGACTGCCAGCTCAGAGCCTGGAGCCTGTTTCAGTCTGTGACTCCCTCTCTCTCTGACCCTCCCCTGCTCACGCTGTCTCTCTCTCTCTCCTAGAAATAAATAAAACATTTAAAAAAAAAAAAAGATACATTAGAAAATAGTACGTGTCAGAGACCAGCTCCGGCTGGGGTCCAGGGGTCCCTGAAGGATGGACGGTGTCAGTGAGGGAGGGGTGAGAGAGGCCCAAGAGTCTTTCTGGTCACCAGGCAGTCATCTCCACTCTGACTGGGGCTCAACTTTATTTTATCATTAAGTGTTTGGGGTACGGCAGAGAAATGGCATTTGCCTTAGACAATGGTTTCTGATAACAAACTTCTTCGATATGTAAGAATTTCCCAGAACATAGATTTGTAGAAGACTCATGCATAACCTTTATCAATAGTGATTGAGGTAGGGGATTTAGATGTTTATCTCACAGGGAAGGAAGGCATCTTTAGCATACCGGACAATGTTTTTAGCATATAAGGGTGAAGTTACTTCTCTGTGAGCAGGGGTCAAACAGGTCTTTCAGGAAACACTTTTGCTCTCATAATCACAAAAGAAGAAGTTCCTCCTCAATAGGTTCCTCCACAGGGAGAAATCAGCATATTTAAGGCCAGAGTAAGTCGCTTCAAATACTTGATAACAAATGCCTTGAGGTGGGGGGCGGCCAGTGCTCCAGGCAGAAACAAAAGGGTGGGGGTGGATATCTGCCCTTAACTCTAAATTAGGCTCTTTGTCTCAGGGCTAGACTCAAGCCCCCTTTATTATGTAAGTCTTGGATCTGCAAGGCCCTTAGGAAGAGCCTTTTCACAATCATCCACAATGTTTTCATCTGAAATCTCTTTGGAAAAGGCAGGAATATCCCTTTCCTTATGAGCAATCTTTGTGGGGAATATCGGTCTGATTTGGAATATTGTGAGGCCTGGTCAATACCAGTAGCCTCATTTCCAACATGAGCCAGTAGTAGCAGAAGGAGATACCAGTTTTCATTTCTCATGGCAGGAGCTGTGTAAACGCTGCCATTTCCTCGCTGTGACTGTCATCCAGCGAGGCTGGTGCAGCGCCCAGCAAGTGCGGAGATTCCACCAAAAGTTAAAACTAGAAATACCAATAGCCCAGCAATAGCACTACTGGACATTTACCCAAAGGATACAAAAATATTGTTTTGAAGGGGAACATGCACCCCAATATTTATAGCAGCTTTACCAATGATAACCAAATTATAGAAAGAACCCAAGTGTTCAGTGTCCATTGAATGATGAATGGATAATGAAATGGTATACACACACACACGCGTGCGCACACGCACACGCACACATGTATACACATACACATACATATGAATGTTACTCAGCCATCAAAAAAAAATCTTGCCATTTGTAATAATGAGAATGGAGCTAGAATGTATTATGCTAAGTAAAATTTCAGAGAAAGACAAATACCATATGATTTTACTTCACTCATGTCTGGACTTTAAGAAATAAAACAGATGAACATAGAGGAGGGGGGAAAAAAGGAAGGAGGCAAACCATAAGCGACTCTTAACTATAGAGAACAAACTGAAGATTGCTGGATGGTGGTAGGCTAAATGGATGTTAGGTATTAAGTAAGGGACTTGTTATGATTAGCCCTGGGTTTTGGGTTGGATATGTAAGTAACGAATCACTAAATTCTACTCCTGAAACCAATATTACACTATATGTTAACTAACTAGAATTTAAATAAAAATAAGCTTATTTCTTGCAAATCTCAGTTGGAAAGCTGGGATCTACTCCCAGTTCACGTGGGGACATGGTAAATCACAGCTAAAAGTTTCTAGAATCACAGATAGGCACAAAGAGCTTATTAACATCTAGAATTATAATCAGTTGCTTTTGAGGTAACAATCAAGAGCCTTTCTCATAACAGATGTATGATAACAAGGTTGTAATGAATTATAGCCATTGTGGGGAGAGAAGTGGATCACTCTGAGATTGAGTTGATAATATTGTGATCAAATGAATGGATGTATTTTAAAATTTTTAAATGTTTATTCATTTTTGAGAGAGTGATGGGGCATGAGTGGGGGAGTGGAAGAGAGAGAGATACAGAATCATCACAGAGCCTGACATGGGGCTCAAACTCATAAACTGCACGATCAAGACCTTGAACGGAAGTAGGATGCTTAACTGACTGAGCCACTCAGGTGCTCCATGAATGCATGTTTTAAAAATCCCTGGGTGAGAATAGTGTGGGTGGGAAAGGAGAAGAGAAGAGAAGAGAAGAGAAGAAGGAAGGAATGAAGGAAGGAAGGAAGGAAGGAAGGAAGGAAAGAAAGAAAGAGAAAGAAGAAAGAAAGAAAGAAAGAAAGAAAGAAAGAAAGAAAGAAAGAAAGAAAGAAAGAGGAAGGAAGGAAGGAAGGAAAACAGAGAGAGGCAGAGAAAGAAAGAGAGAAGGAAGAGTGAAAGAAAGAGAGGGAGGGAGGGAAGGGGGAGGAAGAAAAGGAGGAAGGAACGGAGGAAGGAAGGGAGAAAGAAAAGGAAGGAAAAAGCAAATTGTTTAGATTTGTTAATAAGAATACATTTTCTAGATTATCTCAATAAATTATCTGAAAAGAGAAGGCATAGAATTAGTGTGTGTTTGTTTTTTTTTTAAGACTCCCTACTTTGGAATCAGAATTTTATAGTTGAGTAAAAATCTCCCTAGATGTATAGGGCACAGCTCAAGCTCAAGCTTGACAAGTGCAGATAGAATTTACAAATCTAGCCTGGCTCTTTTGTGTATTCAAGCTACCTATCCATGTGATATAATGTATGTTGGTATCCTTTCTCTAGCCAATATATTACAACACAATACATATATTACACAAATATATTACAACACAATATTTCAAGAGCAATATTACAACACAAATGGACCCTGGGATTTCACCAGGAATATATGTCCATTTGTACTCTGTAGTATGTATACATGAAAGTAGACTATGTCTTAGAGAAGATTAAAATCTAAAGAGGAGCAAGTTCAAAGAGATGTGTACCCTGACTTTGGTTAGTAGGGAAATGATAGGTTTAATTCTAAGTTATCTGTTATGTGTTTAGGGAAAAAAACACTTTTCCTCTTTTTTTGAGGATCATGGTAAACTATGCCTGGTCTGCAGAGGTCAAAACTAATGAAATCTTAACTGAGAAGGAGCAAGCCTAAGTAGTCTTGGAAATCAGACAAGTAAAATAGTTTGCTGTCATTCCAGCCAGGCAAACATGAATGATAAATCAGCATCTGTTTCCATTGTCCAGGCAGGCATGTGTGGTCTAGAAAAGATTCGAGAAAGGGACAAGAAATGTCATCTTGTGATTACAATAGGGAGGTGCTGTTCACATAGTAGCTTTCTGCTTGATCTATTCCCCACCTTGGCAATACATGAACAGAGGTCATTTTGTTTGTTAAATTCGGAGACTACATGCAGAATGATGTTTCAGAAGAGAAACTGTGTATGGCTGGAATCATGGATTAAGGGACCAGATGCTTATATGCAAAATTTAAAATCTGAACAAGCCACTTGTTCAAGCGTTTTCCTGTTTTTCACTTACTAGTCACTTGCTATGGAGCTCATCTATTTTGGGGAACGATGACATCTATGCTAAGGGTAATCTCAGTGATAAATAAAATAATATAAATATAGGAGGATATAGAGATTTAGTCAATATCTAAGTCCATTCTTCAAACACGTAGAGACCATAACGAAAATAATACATACCTTCATAGCATGACACTGCTTTTCGTTTGGAAGCATAAATTAAGATTCTCCATGGAAGGAAGACACAATGAAAGTAACTCAACTCTATTTACTAGATTGAAAGGTTTGCTGTGAGGGACTGTATCTGGCACGCTGCATTGTGATTTGAATACTTTCCCATTGACTCCTTCTTCTCCCTCTTCCATGGAAACATTTTGTTTCCTGTGTGCACAGTTCACAACGTAAATGAGCAGAAGGCAAATACAACTTTGGTGCCAAACACAGACTTATCTAACATCGTTTTCACCAGGCAAGAGAAAATGTATAGAGAAAAAACATACTGCTCAAACACTAGACAGGAAAAGCATATCCCTAGACAGAAAATAGATGTCTGGCTGGGCTGGATGGAGGAAAGGGGAGAGAAAAATCTATGAAATTTAAAAGTAGAGAAAATTTCCTCTCCTTTTTCAAGCAGTGTTGAAAAGAGACAGCATACAAATAAGATGATGAGATGCATCTAGACAGAATCATGCTTAACATTTGAAAATATTTCCCATATACAAATTATAGATATGATGAAACAGAAAGTCTTCTGAACCTGAATTGTGTGAGCATAAGAAATTCTTAGGTGTTAAGAAGAAAGAAACCTTTTGGCTAGTGTTTTTTTTTTTTTTAATTTTTTGTTTGCTTTGTTTTGTTTTGTTTTGTTTTTGTTTTGGCAAATGTATTATAAGAAATGTTTTAGAAAGAAATAGAACCTGAAATGGATAAGTAGCCAACACTGGATTGGTAGAAAAAGGTTACAGCCATCTATGAAGGAATATATTTATGATTTCATTTTTAGCATGGAGAATATGCATACAATGTAAAATATAAATAAATACTTTTCACTTCTTAGTGAAGAACATTTACTTTGAATACAATGATCCTGAAAATGGGTAAGCTTAGGCTCTAGATTTAGAAAACATGGATGAATTTCTGTGTATACTTGTGTGCCTCTGGGGAAATCATTAAACTTTTTAAATCCTCTCCTTTCTCAATCTTATCTACTAAATAAAATGTAGAGTAACTCTAGCAATAGCTTTAAAATTTCTAATATGTAATAAGCAATCAACATACCATACTTTTTATTTTTAATTTTTTTATTATGAAATTTCCTAGATTTTTAGTTTAACCATTATTCTATTGGCAATAAGGAATAACACAAAAGTTTTCAATCTAGCAAATGAAATTACCAAGTTGCTCTCCAGTGAAAAATTTTTAGCTCTAATAAGCAGTGTGAAATTGAATAGAGAATGGATGATATAGTCAGAAAAATCAGTTTATGGCTTTAAAAACATGAATTGCACATTGTTCATATTAATAAATTATTAGATAATATCCTGGTTATGAATGTAGGAAAGACTATAGAAATGCTGAAGAAAGATATTTGCTATCAAGGCACCTGGCTGGCTCAGCTGGTGCAACATATGACTCTAGGTCTCTAAGTCGTAAGTTTAAGCCTCACATTGGGCATGGAGCCTACTTAAAAAGAGAAAGAAACTACAAGTTACTTGCTATCTTTTTTTTTAAACTTTTATTCAGTTTTGAGAGATAGAGAGAGACAGAGTGCGAGCGAGAAAGGAGCAGAGAGAGAGGGAGACACAGAATCTGAAGTAGGCTCCAGGCTCTGAACTGTCAGCACAGAGCTGGACGCAGAGTGAGATCATGACTTGAGCCTAAGCGGCCGGCTTAACTCAGGTCCTGCCTGATACTTGCTATTATAAAGGTAAAATTGCCATTTGATTTTTAAATCTAATTTCTAAATAAAACCTCTGAATAACTCAATATTTTTTGACAGTATATATTTACCAGCTTATTTTATAATTATATAAAATATGTAAATTGTGTTTAAAATATTCAAGTTAATGTTACTTGGTCAGTTTTGAAAATTAAACTACACTTACTTTGTATCAGAAGCATGCTGAGTGATTATATAATGAACACCAGATATACAAATTTGCCTTGAAATTAAGTAATTTACTTTTTAATAACTCATTGTTTAAAATAACAGTATAGAGGTACCTGTTCTGCTTAATCAGAAGAGCATGTGACCCTTGATTTGGGGTCATGGGTTCGAGCTCCATGTTGGGTATAGAGATTCCTAAAAAGTAAATAAATAAATTACAATGTAAAATTACCAAATTGTGTTATCTTTTCATACATAATTATATATAAAGCAATCTTGGATAATAAACATCTTAAGCAGTTAGTCTAGAAGTAATTTCACTTTATCTTCTTTACTGAATGACAAGTGTTTAAATGTGTTTTTTAATACTTTTTTATTTTATTCATCAAAACTTTTCAAAATTGACAAATGAAACATTTGTCGATTCATTTAAAATTTATTTCAAATAATTTTACAATCTTAACAGCATCATGCACAATCTGAAATGTTAGAATCTGAGTCATTTTAATCCAATCTAAGATTGAAGTAAATGCTGTGGTTCTCAAATACGGATCTTTTCATTTAAAAAAAGGACAACATATCACAGAAAACAAAATTTGAAGATTATTATTGATTCATTGGGTGGGGGGGATACCATTAGTTTATTTTAAAAGAGAGACATGGGGATTGTTTACATGATAAATGATTTCACAATTTCAGTGTAATGGGAAGTTTTCACATGATGCTCTTTCAGTAATGATTTATTTCAAACCAACATGCTTTCTGAGAATGTCACCATTTCTACATGAGAAATAATCCTTGTCATCTAGAACTACTTTGGTGTCTCCACATTTTGGGAGAAGACGTTATCTCCAACTTTCATGCTAACTGGTTGAAGCTCTCCATCCTTTCTTTTAGAGCCAGATCCAACAGCTAACTGCTGCTGCTTGCAATAGTTTTCCTTAAGATTTTTCCAGAAGCATGCTGCCTCCTTTGGTTATAGTTAAACTGCACTCTTTTCAACTAAAACTTGGTCAAGGAGGGGAAGAAACTTTTTAAAGGCCTGTCCTGCCATGACTTTGGCCACCACAGTTCATACTCTGCTCTCAAGCTGTTGCGGCCACAAGAAGACCTACAGTTTCACCCCTGAGCCACGTGTCCCTGAAGCTTTTTATTACAGAATGAAATTAGGCATCATAAATTGTACTTTTGAAGACCATTAAATTTTTTTTAATGTTTATTTATTTTTGAGAGAGACAGAGACAGAGCGTGAGCAGAGAAAGGTAGAGAGAGAGGGAGACATAGAATCTGAAGCAGGCTTCTGGCTCTGAGCTGTCAGTAACAGCCCGACGCAGGGCTCGAACTCATGAACCATGAGATCATGACCTGAGCTGAGGTTGGATACTTAACCTACTGAGCCACCCAGGCACCCTTTGAAGACCATTTTAGACTTTACAGATAGCAAATTCAAGACAAGTCAATTTACCCTAAAAGCACTAAGTACAAAATTGTTAATGAAAATATAGATATCTGCCAACATTAATAAGATGGAGTTATTTATAAATGACACACAGGTAGTATGCAAAATAGTACACACTATTTATTCTAAATGACTTCATTTATATAAAGTTCAAATTTTGACAAATCTAATCTATAATCCAGAAATCAGGGTTATTAAGCTAGTCTTTGATATGAGTGTTGGATCTCTGCAAATGATATTTTTCTTTTTACCCGTTGACTTTTTTTGTTAGGTATTAGTATCAGGAAGGTGACACTGAAGGGAGACTGGACAGCAGGAGGAAGGAGAAATGACTTGCTTCATTTTTTTTTTCTTTCCTAATGGACTCAGCATGGAAACACTCTTTACCCAAGCAGTGGTTGTTTCTTTCCTAACACTTCCAGAAATTGCATCATTGTGTGTGTGTGTGAATATAAAGACTGACAGGTCCCAAGATCTGCATTCAGCAAGATGGAGACCCAGGAAAACCTGGTGCCAAGTCGGAAGACCTGAGGCTTTCCAGGACAAGCCAATGGTGGTTTCAGTCCGAAAGGCTGTAGGCTAGAAA
Source organism: Crocuta crocuta (assembly GCF_008692635.1). Lineage (NCBI taxonomy): Eukaryota > Metazoa > Chordata > Mammalia > Carnivora > Hyaenidae > Crocuta > Crocuta crocuta. Next base: position 434,636 of record NW_027532838.1, on the reverse strand, counting down.
CCTAGGAAAAACTGATGTCTCAGCTCAAGGCAGTCAGACAGGAGTTCCCTCTCATTCAGCCTTTTTGTTCTATTCAGATGTTAAATTAATTCTATGAGACCACCCACAATCTGCTGTACTCACTTTATCAATGTAAATGTTAAACTCATTCAAAAACATCCTCACAAAAACATTCAGAAAAATACTGAACTAAACATCTGGGCATGCCATGGCCCAGTAACGCTGGTGCATAAAATTGGTCATTCTTCAAGTTTCTGGATAGTAATAACCAAAAGCTTTGTCCTTTGTCACTCGTAGCAGTAACTTCTTACTGAAGTTACTATGTCAGTGTTCCTTCATGTGCCTGTTTCACATTTCAGTCCTCCAATAACTCATATTAAATCCACATATTAACCTCTCTGGTTTGACATACTTAACTTAGATTTTGCTTTTCTGATGGGACCTAGCTGGCTCATCATATGGTTCAAAGAGTGGTCCCATGAAACAGACCCTTAAAATTGAGATTCAGGAATTCATTTACATTTAATCCTTGGACTTGATATCCATAACAGCCAATGAGAAGGGGGTAATAGCAATTAGTGACTTATAGTAGTAACATTATGAATAATTAATTTTGAAGCATGAGTCTTGATGATCAAAGAATGCCTGTCCTTGCCTGTTCTGGTACGAATAATGACTACCAGGACTGTGAGGTGCAATGGCTTTTCCTGGCCATCCTGGAATGCTTAGAAGTCAGGACAGTGACTGTCCTGAAAAGGATATCAGGAGAATTGCTTAGATTTTTATAAAAGTCATTTCCTTAATCCAATTAACATAAAATATTTATCCCCTTTGTGAAAATGTATCCAGGAGTAAAATTGTTTATGCATTTTTCTTTATGTGTTTCTATTTCAACAACCTATCAAAAAAAATAAGGCATAAGACTAAGATGAAAGGTATGAAAAAGCTGAACAACGATCATTTTGAGGACAATTTGAAAATAAAGAAGAATCAAGGCAGTAATGGATTATAACAAACTAATTAACTAAAAAGTTTCTTGAATCCATAAGGTGAAAGGGAGAAACGAAAGTGAAGAAAGTTTCTTTTTTTGTAGTGAGATGTCAGTTTACAAATGTATAATTGATAGTCTTTAAAAATCATCATTTTTTAAAGATTCAGGTAAGAGATACTAAAAATCATTGTGTGAATGAATGTTTAAGAACAGACATTTACATGGTCTTAAAGAATAATCCTATAGTTTGCTTTTTAATTAAAAATTGAAAAATATACCCTAATAATAATGAAATCTGTCAGTTTCCTCTCTACTTAAACACTCAATTTTCCATCACAAATGTGGGACCTGGTATGCGTGTTGTATAACAGGCATTAAATAGAATCACCTACTTAATGTTCTTTTTAGAAATTATTGACAAAATCAGGGTGACTAGGTGGTCCTGTCAGTTGAATGTCCAACTTTGGCTCAGGTCATGATCTCACAGTTTGTGGGTTTCAGACCTGTGTCGGGCTCTGTGCTGACAGCTGAGAGCCTGGAGCCTGCTTTGAATTCTGGGTCTCCCCTTCGTTCTCTGCCCCTCCCCCGCTTATACTCTGTCTCTCTCTTCTTCAAAAAGAAATAAACATTAAAAAATTTTTTTAAAGTAATTATTGACAGAATCTATAAAGAGGAAATAGATCAATTAACAATGCAGGGCACGTTTTTAGTGTAACTGGTGTGTACTTTTCAAAAGTTCTCTCTCATAAAGAATAGAGAGGACCAATGGAAATGATGTAGGTTGGGCTGGATAAAAGAGACTTCACAGAAACATGTAGTACATGAACGTGGACTGAAAAATTAGAAGATAAAAAGGGAATTGTGGAGCCAGCCAGAGAAAATTGGGAGTGTATATTTTGTTTGGTTTTATTATTATATCACTTGATTTTTGTAGGTAACCTATAATAACTTTATTATGCTTACATAGATCTGGTGGCCTTTTCCTGAGACATCCATGGTGAAGGACCCCGAGGGTGGAAGTTCCTCACATCTGCAGGGATTTGGCAAAAGGAAATATAAAGAGAGGAGGGACAGGTGTGGCAAGATATTAATGTTTCATGCATCTGTTTAAAGGGTATATAGGTGTTAACTGTGCATTTGGAATTTAATAAAATAATAATAAATAATGTAATAAGATATACACACTTATTTTTCCCCTCAGAGGTTTTTTTTTATTTTTTAATGTTTTTAAGTTTATATATTTATTCTGAGAGAGACAGATTCCAGCACAGAGTCTGGGACAGGGCTTGAACTCACAAATCTGTGAGTCCGATGCTTAACCTATTGAGCCACCCCAGCACCCCTCCCTTCAGAGCTTTTTAATTTTATGTGTACTAAGGATAGAAAAGTATTCAACATAAGAGAAAAATACTTAGAAACCAATATTAGTCCTGATAAACTTCTCAGCAATTTCATACTTTAAAAATACCCTAAAACAAACACATTCACTTCACTGGTACATACAAAATTTCTCACATAAAAAAGAAAATGAATGTGCAGAAATAAGAACTGGAGATAAGATGGAAAACTACGTTAGTCTTTTTTGCTAATTTTAACCAGTTAATAAAAATGTAAATGCGTGTAGTAAAATAGCAAAAACAAAACAAATAAACAAACAAAAAAACCTATAATATGCTACCAGGTTTTATATTTGACTTTACCAAGAATTCACTTTTTTTCCTCACATTATTTTTCCTTTGCAGATAGTTCCTTAAAAATATAATGATTAATCGGCTTAGTATTTTCGTATCTCTACCAATAGAGTTTATATATAAGTTCTAGATTTATATAAAGGTTAAATCTCCTGGAAGAAAATATTAGAATGAAACACTTCTCCAGTTCTCAACTGACTATATAAATCGAGAACTTACATTATATATTTATTATTCTGAAAGTACTAAACTAAAGTTATTAAACATTAAGTGATGCATGTCTAAAATTAAACTTTTCACATATGACAGCATCACATATAAAAAATAGAGTAAAAAATAAAATTATGTTGGACATCTTTCTTTGTAAAAAGAGTTTAATATTTATTAAAAATATTTTTGGTATGGTTAGAATGTTATAAGTGACCATCATTCCTACTATGACAAAATTATCAAGCCACATGAATTATAAAGTCACAGCTTTCTCTACCCTGTCAGAACACTAAGCTATTAGAAAATCTACATAAAATCACTTAGTGGTGCCTGGGTGGCTCAATTGGTTAAGCAGCCCATTGTGGCTCAGGTCATGATCTCTCGGTCTGTGAGTTGGAGCCCTGCGTCAGGTTCTGTGCTGACAGCCTGGAGCCTGCTTTGGATTCTATGTCTCCCTTTCTCTCTCTCTCTCTCTCTGTCATATAAATAAATAAAGAAATAAACATTAAAAAATAAATAAAAGAAATTCTAGAAAAAGAATTGCCCTTTGTAGGACATAAGATTCCCTTAGCTACTTATCCCAGAAAATTTTCATTCTGGGAGCAGAACAGAATGAAGAGTGAATGCACGTGGGAAAAGAAAAAGAAAAGAGAAAAAACCCCAGACTTTTAAGGGCTGTTTGGCATACAGGTCTGCATGATGAATTAGAATCCTGAGGATTCCCAATCGTCGAGTATGTGTCTTCCCACTTGGCAACACTTCCCTTGACAGTTTTCACCAAGTAAATGTGAAGAGGATGCCAGTAGGTGGGGGACCAGGAATCAGAGCCGACATAGTTGTCTATAAAGGTGCTTAGGGCACTCCCAGCATATAGGCAACAGTCCAAGTCTCAGGACAAGGCAGAAAAGCTGAGAAACACTTTCAAAGCAAGACTGGCTGTCACTGATTACCGTGCAGCTGCCCGATGACGGCCATGAACAGGTGAGGACATTTGAAACAGCTAAAAACTGAGCAGGAGCAAAGAGCATAGAAAACACCCATACCAAAATTCTAGCAGCTGGTTGAAAAGCAAAAACAATCTCCAACAGTAAGACAAGTTGTGTCAGAGCTATAAGTCCCAGTGAGATACTCAGATCCCATTCCTATGAAAGGACAGATATCGGTCATGTCTTCAAAATATGTGAAGATAGTGGTGAAGTAAATCTAACAAAACTGTGTAAAAAAGGCCAGCAGCTAAGCTACTGAGTAGCTATCACTCATATAATCTAGCAGCTTGATCGAATATAGGGTATATTCTGGAAATCACATTTTTTGTATCAGCCTCCACTGTTCGTTTTTTAAGGACAGCAATCTACATACAATTAACATTGTGAAATTCCAAAGTAGCACAAACATATGTCCATAATCAAGAGACAAAAGTTCAAAAGAAGATTTTGAAATAATCAGAAAAAAACTTTAAATAAGTCTGAAAAATATTAGAGAAAAAGTTGGGGAATAGTTGACACATATTTAAACAGATGGCAATTTTCAATGTAGAATGGAGACTATTAAAAGAAGCAAATGAAAATGCTAAAACTAACAAATATAATAATGTTAAAAACCATTATTGAAATTCAGAATTAGACACAATAGAAAAAAAATGAATCTGTCAGCTTGAAGCCAACCTATAAATTATGTCAAAGTTGAAGAGTAAAAACAATAAAATTAAAGAGAATATCCAAGATTATGTAAAACATCAAATGTTCTAGCATACATTTAATTTGAGTCCCAAGGAAGCAGAAAGGAATTGAACTCAAGACATATTTAAGAAAACAATGGTCAAGAATTTTCCCAAAATGTTAGAGTGACTCAACTAAAAAATCCAGCAAGCTCAGTCTGTCCAAAGCAGGATAAATACAAAGAAAATCAACCTATGCACGTCACAGTCAAAAGCCGGTGCACTAAATACAAAGAAGAAATCACAGGAAATACTGAGACTACTGGAGAAGGACATTATGCAAATATATAAGTAAAGAAAAATGATGCCTAAATTCTCATCAGAAAAAAAAATCTAAGAAGACATTGGAATTACATCTTTAAAGTGCTGGGGGCAACCCAGAATTCTTTTATTTTCTTTTTAATTGGTTAGGTAACAGACAGTGTTATATTAGTTTCAGCTGTACAATATAGTGTTTCAACAATTCCATACATCATCCTATGTGCATCACAGTAAGTGCCCCCCTTAATCTCCATCATTCATTTAAGCCATCCTCCCACGCACCTCCCCTCTGGCAACCGTGAGTTTGTTCTCTATAGTTAAGAGTCTGTTTCTTGGTTTCTCTCTCTCTCTTTCTTTCCCTTTGTTCATTTGTTTTGTTTCTTAAGTTCCACACATGAGTGAGTTCATATAGTAATTGCCTTTCTCCCACTGACTTGTTTCGATTAGCATAGTACACTCTAGCTCCACCCATGTCATTGCAAATTGGCAAGACTCCGTTCCTTATTATGGCTGGGTAATATTCCTTTGTATATATACCACATCTTCTTCAACCATTTGTCAATCAGTGGACACTTGGGCTGCTTCCATATATTTTATATTTTATTTATTATGTAAATAATGCTGCACTAAACATAGGGGTGCATGTATCCCTTTGGATTAGAGTTCTTATGTTCTTTGAGTAAATACCCAGTAGTGTGACTGCTGGATCATAGGGTAGTTCTATTTTTAACATTTTGAGGAAACTCCTTTTTTTTTCACAGTAGCTATGCCAGTTTGCATTCCGACCAACAATACACAAGTAAGCATAGAATTCTTTATCTTTATCTTAGAACATCATTTTCAAAACGAAGCAATATAAGTACATCAAGTTTTAAAAATCCAATTTAATTTGTCTCAGGAGAACTGTGCAACAAATCAATGATGAAAATTTCTTTATTCTGAAGTTAAATGACACTAGATGTGTAGTCTAGTCCAAATGTGTAGAAAGACATAAAGATTAAAATAAAAAGTAAATATATGAATAAGCATAACTAATTTACTCATCAAAAGACACCATAAGAAAAACGAATGTATAAGCTACAGACTGGAAGAAAATATTCATTGTAGGTTTATCTGAAAAAAACACATATTTCCAAAATATAAAGAACTTTTGGAAATCAGTATTTAGTAAACAGCCACTGAATTTAATAAGAAATAAATGAATAAAGAAATAAACAGGTAAACAGTGCAAAACTTGAGCAGATTTCACTAAAAAACATATACAAATGTTGAATAAGCACATGAAAAATTATGAGCATCAGTACTTATCAAGGACATGCAAACTGAACCACAATGGATTATGCTTTCATACCATTAAAACATCTATTATTAAATAAACTTATAATGCAAAGTGTTGGGGGGTGTAGAACAAGTTAACCTCTTATATATTGCTAATGGGTGTGTGAAATGATAAAACTTAGTTTATAAAGGAAATATACTTATATGTTCTGACAAAGGAACAATTTTCATGGAGAAATGAAAACTTCGGTCTATAGGAAATTACTCAGTCTTATTCATAGTAGACCAAAAAAGGAAATGATTAAAATTCCAACAACTGGAGATGAAAAAATTCTAGTGTTTTCATTTAATGTAATGCTACTTAGGTCTAGCAAAATGTCAACTACTGATACATACTATAACATGGATGAATTTCAAATATACATTATCTTGAAAACATGCTGAACAAAAGAAAGACAAAAACATCCATCATGCTTGTCTTAGTTATCTATCATTGCTTATCAAATTACACAAATACTTAGTGGCTTAAAACAGAAATTTATTATTTCACACTTTGTGTGAGTCAGAAATCTGAGCACAACTTACCTGGGTACCTCTGACCTAAAGTTTCTCACTTTGCAGTCAGTATTGACTGGGGATCTGGTATCTGAAGGCTCAATGTGGGGAGGGTCTGTTTTCAAACTCACTCATGAGGATGTTGGGGAGAGTTGCTTCCTGCTGAAATATTGGACTATGAGTCCTTCCTCAGTCTTTGTTCTGTGGAGCTCTGCAGAGGCTGACTTTCTAGGGAGGTGGAAAGAGCTCCCAATGTAGAAGACACAGTCTCTTTATAACCTAATATTAGAAATAACCTTCTTTGACATATTTCAGTCACTAGAAACAAATTACTAAGTCCAGCTTATGCCAAGGGGAGGGAAATACATCAGGGCATGAGTATTAGGAAGTGGGAGTTATTAGTGGTCATGTTAGAGGTGGTCTACTACACCTATGATTCCTTTTATATAAAACAAACAGATGAGCAAACTGATTTATACTGACTAAAATCAGTAAATGGTAATGTTCAATGAATGGCAGGCAAAGTTTAGCTGGAAAGAAGAGGGAAGGAACTTTTTTCTGGATTACAGAAATGATTGCCATCTTGGTAGTAGTAACAGGGTATTTGCAATTTTTGAAATTTAAGACATTGGTGAACCTGAAACATTACATATATATATAATATTTTAATATTATAATATATAATATGTATATAAATATTCTAAGTAATATATATAATTTCTTTTGCCATTTATACTTTAATAAATTATGAGAACAAAAGCAATAAAATTAAATATATGAACTATTTGAATACTGTAGAACTAATAAAATCAAAATTATTTAAATACCAAAATGTCAATATATTACATTTAATTTTCTGCAAAATGTATCCACCAATTTGTTTGTTGAAACATACTTTTACCACAACATTTCTAAGCAGAAATGTTCACTTGGATTCTAGTCTCATCAAGAAAGTATAATAAAAATATCTGTTAAAGAATGTGTGGCAACACTTGGCATATATTGCTGGGTCATACATGTATTATTTAGACTAAACGTGCATGGAGGTGGTGTTCACTGCATGTTTTTGTATGGATAGATGTATATACATATCTGTCACAAAATTCCAAACTACAAATATAAAAAGGTAAATAAATATGCATATGAATAATGTAGCTTTCCTGTTCTTGCCTCATATGTACTTTCTGTTCTTAGCTCATTGCAAAACATCCCTTCCTATCAACCACATACGTGCTTGTGATTTTTTTCCTGATTACCTTTTGTTACCTAACAAATGACCCTGATTTAAAGTATTAAGCGTGGTTTGATTATGGTCATGGTTTCTCTGCATCGGAATTTAGAGAGGACACAGTAGAGACAGCTTGTTCCTGCTCCACAAAGACTGAGTCCTCACCTGAGAGGACTCTCCCACGTGACTGGCACAAATGTGTGGGCTAGAATTAACTGAAGGTTTTTTTCTTTAATATGTCTGATGACTGGGCTGCTGATCAGAGTACCTACATGTGGCTTTTTTCCTGTTGCTTGGAATTTCACAGCCTGAAATGGGGGCCAGAAAGGGAACATCTGAAAAGGCCCATTCAGAGGGACCGTTCTTTTTTTCATTTTCTTTAATGTTTATTTAGTTTTGAGAGAGAGAGAGAGAGAGAGAGAGAGAGAGAGAATGCATGAGCGGTGGAGGGGCAAAGAAGGAGACACAGAATCCAAAGCGGGCTCCAGGCTCTGAGCTGTCAGCACAGATCTCAATGTGGGGAGTCAGAGCATATGGGGCTTGATGTGGGGCTCGATGTGGGGCTCGATGTGGGGCTCGAACCCATGAACCATGAGATCATGATCTGAGCCGAAGTCAGACATTACGTCCCAGCTGGAACCTATGTATAAAGGGCCTTTTTCAGCTCTTTTGTCACCCCCTATAGCCATCAAGGTACTAGGAATATCTAGCTGGATCCATCATTCCAGAGTTAAAACCTGGAATCAAGCCCCAGCAGACACCACAGATGCCTACTCCTGTGAACTCTTCAAAGACTTGAAGCTACTCTTAAAAAATTCTTTATGGGGGTCTGAGTGGCTCATTCAGTTAAGCAACTGAATCTTGATTTTGGCTCAGGTCATACTGACAGCACAGAGTCACAGAGTCTGCTTGATTCTCTCTCTACTCTCTCTCTGCCCCTCTCCCACACATGTTCTCTTTCTCTCAAAGTAAATAAATAAACTTAAAACAAATTCCATGGCAAATATGTCTTCTGTCTTTCTCTGTGCTATCCCATTAAGAAAAGAGCTTTCCAGGGGCACCTGGGTGGCTCAGTCAGTTAAGCCTCTGACTCTGGCTCAGGTCATGATCTCATGGATCACGGGTTTGAGCACTGCATTGGATGCTCAGAGCCTGGAGCCTGCTTCAGATACTGTGTCTCCCTCTATCTCTGCTCCTCCCCCACTCACTCTCTCTCTCAGAAATAAATAAACATTTAAAAAAAAGGATTATAGTTCGCCTTAGCCATCTTGTCCTTTTTACAACTCAATTCTTGTCCCCACTTTGGGATCATTTCTCCTACAAATCCTTTAATCCGTCTTTGCCTTACTTAAACATCTCCATACCAAGGGAACACTTGTCTTCCTGGGTCATCTGTCCACAACTGTGTACAATTGCACCCTTACTCTCTTTAGTCCCCTCCAAGGGGCTTTCTTAATGTTACTCTTTAAACCAAAACTAATCAATATGTTGGTATTCTTTGTCTCCTCTGGGTTAAGTGTAGTCAATTCCAACTACTCCTCTGGCAAATATATCAACCTTAGATGCTTACAGCTCTTTCCCTTTTGGAAGTCTCTTGGTTGGACACCTCTAGCCACCTCCTTCTCTCCTGGACAGTCAGCAAATGATGGGCACATAAAACCTTCACAATACTTCCTAACAGGTTGAAGAAGCCAGAGTTTCATTCCCCATTTCCTAATGATTTGGGGTCCAATCACTTGAGGAGGAAATTTTAGGCAGTTAGTTAGGCATGAGAGAGGAGGGATAAAGCAGGTGCTGGCCATTTCCAAAGGTTCACAGTCACACCTTCTGAGCCACTTCTATGGACTTAACAGAACAGGAAGGACCTAGCCACAGAGTTGGCTTAAAAGCCACAAGAGGACTTCCAAGATCCGAGCATGTACACAAAGGATACAACTTGCCCTAAAGTACCTTTAAGGTCAAGAAGTTCATTAGACAATCATAAGTGTACAATACATAAATAAATGAAATTATAAGAGATGCATCATGGATAGGTGCATGTGCAGAAGTCAAAATGTTCTATAACCACCAGCTGTCAATCAATAATTTCAATCAAAGCCAAATTTACGTGTACATAAAGCAGGCTTAAAAGGAAGAAGATAGAGCTTCTTGGGGCCATTGCCACTATTGCTCTGGCAGTGGCCTGCTTTGGCCTTTGAAAGTGTAACATACTTATATGCTCAATGAACCTTATCTCCTCATTCTTGTCTCAGGTCTCCAATTCTTTGGTGCATCTGGGACAAGCACTAAGCGACCAGGGAACAGAGTCATTATGTGTTGATCAGCATGTAGGTGTTACTTGGAGCTGCTCATTGCTCTTACATCAATTCAAGGATTTTGCTTGATTCTGTGAATCAATATTCTGTGAATATTGTTCACTCTTAGACCCTTTACTACTGATCCACAATTCCTTGAGCTGTCAAATTATTTTGTTTTCTGTATATAATAAAAGTATAACTCATTCCACTATCATATCTCCATCAAAATGGTATCCCTATTATTTTGCATCCTGAATGACCCATGTAGATCTTAGTTTCCTTTTCCCATGCTCCATCCCCTTTCCTCCACTCTATCTTAAAGAGTCCTCCATAAAAACATCTTTGATGTTTGTCCAAATATTCTACATTTTGCCTAATGAAAATAAAAAAAACTGTAGTCTATAGATCCAATTCCTTCCTTTTCATCATCCTTCAGAAAAGGGAAGTCATATGAAAATATATCTAACACTCAAAATAACCTTAAAAACAATTACATTTTCAAAGGATTACTCTGCTCTACTTCCACAACTTCCAGTTCTTTGCATTCTTGCAAAAGGGCATATCTTATGTGTAAGACATCTATAATTTATTTCTATAAGGATTAAAAAGAGGTACATTTCTGTCTACTGAGACTTTTATGCCACCTACCATTCATGGACTTATATCCCAGTGTCATATAGCCTCACAAAATAAACAACACAAAGTTCTATGTGTGTGATTTATATTCTTCCCTCTGACAACACAGCAGTAATAAATATGAGCCTCAATTTGATAAGACTTTATAAGTAAATACAGCAGCTTTTTTTTTTAAATAAAATAGATAAGTGTTTGACAATCTAATAAACAAAAAATGCAAAACTACAAATAGAAACAGAATTAGAAATGAGAACTGCAGAATTAGACATGTGGAAGACAAACTGTAAAAAACAAAACAAGGTGCAATCAATGCCAAAATCGAGCTGATTTTTAAATATAATTTTAATAATCTTAAAGAACAATAGAGACTCTGTGTTAGCTGTGATTTGGGCATGTGGGTGTATAATTTTGAAATATATTTGAGATAAATAAATACTGAGTAGTTCACATTCATTTTGTGGTAATTGCTAAGTTTTCATTCCAAAACTCCTAAAATACTTGAAAAGAACAACACATATAAAGCTAAGTTACAGATGTATCTTTTTACCTTCATATATGTATGAATGCACATATAGTTTCATGCATTATACCTATATAGAAAATTCTAAATAAAATCTTATAAAAGTAATTTAACAGATAATTAAAATATATTCCACTCCAAATTCAGAGGCTCTATTTCAGAAAAGAAATATTTCAGAACAAAGGTAATATTAAATATAGCAGTTTAAAACAATAGATTCAAGTGAAAAAATTATCTGATATATAAGCAAGTATTGAGTATATGTTGCTCAATGGTTCCAATTAAAACAACAAACTTTTAAATAACTGAAGATTAAACTTACAGAGAATATTAATTGTTTATGATAGGTTATTTCCTTCCTTCCTTCCTTCCTTCCTTCCTTCCTTCCTTCCTTCCTGTTTTTATCTTCTTTTTTAAATTCCCCCTTCCCCCACCAGACACACGTCTACTAAAAGAAAACATGTTTTTGAAGTCTCACTTTTAGATACAAGCAGACATGATATTAAATTCTAGATGGAAATGGAAGTTCAACTTCCTGCTAGGGTTTACTTTATCCATGCTTTAAAACTTCCTCCCACATCCTGTTGTTAGCATTACAATAGAAGGAATTTGGATCTCTGAAACCATGGAGCATTAAATCAGCCTTTTACTTTTAAGACAACAAGATAAATACAATTTGTTACATTTTTAAACATTTAAATGGTTGAGAATAAATGAAATGTAAAATCTTGATATAGAAATTATGACGTTGAAACCCAGGAGAAAAGGGAGAAAAGAAAGGAAGAAAAACCTTTAAAAAAGTGGTTTGGATTAATTTTTAAGAACTAGAAACGAGGAAAGTGAACAGTTTCCACTTGAACAAAAAATAGCAATTACTACAAGAAAAAGAAAAGGATAGAGTAAACTATACAATAGTTACTCAACAAAGTTATATCGGTATAGATCATTGACATGCTGTACTTAAAATATAATGTATGTCTAACTTTTAGTCAATCATAATGGTAATTCTTACACTAGTAATCATTCATTATTACCTGGTTTTCATAGAAGTAATTTCAAAATTTAATGCTTGAATACCAAATCATGTTGGATAAAAATGTGATTAAACAGATGACTACTCTTTAGGATGAAGAATTCAAACAAGATTATAGTTTACTTAATAGTAAAATTATATAATGTACATAAAATTTTAAAAGTAACTATTATTCAGGTCAAGTAGATTATAACAAGGTCAATATCATGTTAAAAAACTGATTTATATTATGTATTTTTGAATTACAAAAATAAGAAAACAACTAAGTATACATTCATGACTCCTTCATTGATTTTTTTACTTGTGAAAATACAAACTTTTGGCTAAAATGAAGATTGAGATGCATTATCATAATCCTGGATTAAAATGTTAATAATAAGGGGTGCCTGGGTGACTCAGTCCCTTAAGCGTCCAACTTCAGTTCAGGTCATGATCTCATGGTTCATGGGTTTGAGCCCTGCATCCAGCTCTATGCTGACAACTCAAAAACTGGACGCTGCTTTGGATTTTGTGTCTTCCTCTCTCTCTGCCCCTCTCTCACTCATGCTCCTTTGTGTGTGAGTGTGAGTGTGAGTGTGTGTGTGTGTGCATCAAAAATAAATAAACATTAAAAAAGTTAATAATGATGGTGATAAAAATAAAAAAGAAGAACCTGACAAGCCAGAATTTGGCTAAGATGTGAGATTTCTTTGTGACATGTATGGTGTATGATCAAATGCATTGCTTGGAAACATGATCACAGCTGGGCTAATTATAGTGACAGTCTTTAGAATATTCAAATATCATTTATGATATTTTCTGGAATCTTTAACAGTTGGAATAACTTAATGAAGCATATTTCAAAGACCAGCTTATAACTACTTTCAGACACCCAATGGAAAGAATTACTAAATGCAAAGCAACTAGATTTAATTTAGACATATTCATTAGAACAAATAAAAACAAAAGACCCTTTTAGAAAGTAGCAAATTATGGCCATTGTTGGGAAAAACTTTGAGTATCTCCAGTAGGTTCTCATTTAATGTGAACTGTTTGATATTTGTTAAGACAACATATACTTGCAAAAAACAACCCAATGTAAATTTTATTGTTTGACTCTTAATAGTTTGAAGATATTATTAAAGACGGAAAAAGTTATTTATAACAAAAGGAAAATGCTTATGAAATATTGAACAGAGTTGCATTCCAATAGATTATAAGCAAATTAGAATAAATGAAACCCGTTGCATGACTATGAAACAGAAAATTCACATAAACTAATCCTAAAAGAAATGTTTAGTGAGACTATGATCAAGGTATTGTCTCAACAGAAAGGAGAAGAGATGTGAACACAGAGCAACAATCTGCTTATTAAAAAGTTTTATTTATATCACCCCAGGATTGAAATTCTGAAGGAAAATTAATATTGCATGGATCTAGATGCTATTTCAGGAATCAGTAATAGTTTTGATAAAAGTAAATTTTATCTATATTCTAAAATTAAAACTATAATGATAAATATATGAAATATTTTTATGAAAAATCAGGGTTCATTTGTGAATCTAATTATTGCTTACTAATTCTATGAACAAATCTGATTGTAATCCTCAGCACACAAAATTTCTCCAAACTGAAGTTATTAGACAATTTTTAGAACTACTGTGACACAAGGAATATCTAGCTTGGTGACACATCAGTTTAACCCAATCATATGCAAACCTTATCACAATATAATGAGATTTTGTGAACATTAAGGCAATATAATACCTACTAACATAAATTATATCAATTTTTATTGTGTCACTTATCCAAGTACCCTCTTATCAATAAAACACCTAGGTATGGGCAATAGTTGTTTTTTACTGCCTTCCTTAGCCCAAGAAATACTTCACAAACTGTTAAGAACAGACTAATTTTGTATCAGAGTCATCATATACTTGAATAAGGAAAGCCAATTAATTCAATAATGGTTTTTTTTCTTCCAATTAATATAAACAAATTAAAACTTTTGGAATTCTATTACACCAAAGGAAAAAATCTGACATTTGTGTAAATATTATTTTAACTTACTAAAAGCTAATAGTAAAGAAAAAAAAAAACCCTTATTTTGTGCTAATATGAACACAACTTTTTGTGCGAAGAGGAAAATTTGCATGTGGATGGAACACAGAATCATATTAAAAACTATTTTTAGGGGCGCCTGGGTGGCTCAGTAGGTTAAGCGTCCGACTTCAGCTCAGGTCAGGATCTCACAGTTCGTGGGTTTGAGCCCCACGTCAGGCTCTGTGCTGACAGCCAGCTCAGAGCCTGGAGCCTGTTTCAGATTCTGTATCTTCCTCTCTCTCTGACCCTCCCCTGCTCACACTGTCTCTCTCTCTCAGAAATAAATAAAACATTAAAAAATGTATTTTTATTGAATTAAAGAACTTTTGAAGCAAAAATGTAGTTTGAATTGATAGTGATATAAATATGCAATTCATAATTGTTTCCAAAAAAACATAACCTTTTGATTTTTGAGAGAGTTTTATTATCTCCACTTAATATGTTTCATTGTTAACTATAGACATAACTATTTCTCCCAGATTTCTTGATAAACGTCAGTGAATGGTTTGGATAGTAGACATATATCAATCTAAAATTTTATTATTTTTCATTTATTTTATTTAAAAAATTTTAAATATTTATTTGTTTGTTTGTTTTTGTTTGTTTATAGGAAAAGAAAGAGAGAGAGAGAGAGAGTACATGACCAGGGGAGAAGCAGAGAAAGGGGGAGAGAAAGAAAGAATCTGAAATAGGTTCCACACTCCCAGCACACAGCCTGATATGAGAATTGAACCCATGAACCATAAGATCACAACCTGAGTAGAAATCAAGAGTTGGATGTTTAACCAACTGAGCCTTCCAGGAATCCCTAAAATATTATTTGGAGAGAAGGGGGCACAAATAACATCTTTCTTAATTTCTTATGAAAATAGAAAGTGAAAAAAAAAGGGTTATTTTAAGTTAGCCAGCTCTTATTGTCCTTAGACCGTACTATGGAGATTAGAATTAAAGCACTTTAGATTATAAAGATTCAGACCCCATACCTAATTTTGAGTTTCACATTTTATTGAATCCACTTTGTTTGGAAAGAATGTGGATATTTAAAGTAGAAATATATGAACTAAATATTAACTACCATTACATGGCTTTTGATTACTTTAAATTTTTTAGGACTACAGTCCTAACAAGCGAAAATATTATTTCCCCTCCATATGAATTCTTGTGTTTCTCGTTTATTTTTTTCAATCATTATTTTGTGATCCACATTATATAATTCCGTCATTAATAAAAAAGAAACAAGCATGCATCAAACTTAAAGTCTGGTAAGATATATCATATACTTTACAGTTTTTCTAGACGAAAGCTGTCAACCCTCCCTATAATTCTAATTATTCTATGAAAGATCATGGTAATTACAGAACTCCTGGCATGGCATTTATGTTGCCATTCATCGTGATGGATGTACGTTAATCAAGTTGTCAATTCCAAAATATATAAAGAGTATTTTAATATGTATTTGTTTTAACGATTTCTTCTGCAGCAAGGTATAACATCGTACAAATATTGCACTATAAAGTATTTGTCATGAATAATACAAAGTCACTTGTCTTTCAATCATAGCATTGATTTGAAACAGAAATGAATATGAAATTTTATGCAAATGAAGGCAATTCGTATCACAATTGGGTTTCTTTGCACTATGATGTAGACACCACCCAAATATCTTTTTTCAGGTCTGAATTTAAGTCTGTAGAAAGCTGGTCCTAGGAGAGGGAGTAATATTCAGCGATTACTTTATAATAGGAAGTGGCAGTCTTCCATTGTGTCAAATTTCCTCCTGACATGACTATTCTAATAGTTACCTTCTCTGACTCTCTACATATAAGCTATTAGTACAGATTGTTTTTTACTCGATTGCCTTGGTGCTGTGCTGAGTCTAGATTCCTAGAGAATTACTGAATATTCAAAACCATGACTGCTATTTAATTTAGGACAGTGCTATAGAAGTAGCAAATTTAACATAACATAGCATCGGAGTGGGTTTTTGACTTTACTAGATCCTTGTGATGCTTTTCTAAGTATCCAAAATAGAGTAGACAATTTTTGTTTTTTACCTAGACTGTTGCACTCTCTTTCTAACTATATTCTCACGTCATTCTAAGACATTTTATGCATGACTTCCAAGTTATATTAAATACTTTGGAAATTTAATTGTATTAATTCCCCAGTGTAAGCACTGACAATGACTTCCTCTTTTCTGGGTTTGTGGATTATGGAATGTCAGTGAGAAATTAGCAGAGAGCTTAACCAGAACAGATCAAAGTTGAGAAGTACCAAAATAGCAAAAGACTTGTCTGAAGTAACACAGATGAAAAATGATAGACTCAGACCTTGATTTATGTGATTAAGAAAGCATTATTAGTTTCACCTATTATTCTGCCTTAAACTACTGAATCAATGGCATTTGTTTAGTCTTCAGCTCAGTGTGATACCCTATCTCTATCTAAACTAGTTCATTGTACTGTAATAAGAAATCTCTTTTCTAATCACATTATATTCTTATTTTATCCTTTCATGCTTTAGTTATCTACATGATGGGTTTCTTCCTTATACTCCCACAGAATAAAACCTTCAGTGCCTAAAAGATTCTATTTCCTCAGTAACTATTTAAATATTGTATGGACATACAAGTAAATACTTTTTTAATATTCCCCTAAAAAAGTGTTACTCTAGCAGACCCACCAGTATGAGACTCAGTAATCTTATGTTTAGACTTAATTCTCTTATTCTAGTGGTGGAATAAAATGTAATTCCTGTTTTAATTTTACATGCACTGTGTAAACCTTTTTATTCCCCTTGGAATTACTAAATTAAATTCCTTACCTAGTCAAATTTGAATATAATAGTTAAATATAAAATAGGTCTCACAATGAAAATGAACCTCATATTATGGTACAATTTAAAGGTGAAGGATGACTGCATTGAATCAAAATATATTTTCTTAAATTTATTTATTTATTGTGAGAGAGAGACAGAGAAAGCATGAATGGGGCGGGACAGAGAGAGGAAGAGAGAGAGAATCCCAAGTAGTTTCCACTACGTCAGCATACAGAGTCTGACATGAGGCTTAATCTTGTGAAACCGTGAGATCATAACCTGGAGCCTAAATCAAGAGCTGCATGCTTAACAAACAGACGGAGCCACCCCAAAATATTTTTTTGTCAAACACATTTCTTCAGGTTAGACATGGTTTCATTTAACCTCTACATGTGCCCTGCTTACATTGACAAAAATTAAATATCTGTGAGGGATAAACTAAAAAATCAATTTTAATGTTTATTTATGTAGCTTTAAGAAGTGAAAAATGTCAAGTATTACTGTTATCCAAAGTAGACAAGTTATGAAAATGTTTTTTGGTGTCTAGAATGTAAAAGACAGTGTTCTCTGATCAGTCTTAAATTATTCTGACAAAACACAAAATTGAAGTTGTCCCCACAATAAGTTCTGAAACACAATCTCTACAATAACAGTTAAATACATAAACACAGCAAGTTTCCTAATTTATATTGAAGTCATAAATTCAAATTTAACAGGGAGATACTCAAATTCTACTTAAAGAAGTCACTACTAGTTTGTTTATATTGTTTTGAGCATAATTTAAAGTTAATATGAAATAATACCAATGTAGGGAAAATGGAGTGAAATATTTTATATCAGGGATAAAGTTCAGAAATAAGGACCATAGAACTTTCCCTCTCATCCTCCAGGCCACTGCCCTCTAGAAAGTATGAGTGACCTTGTCAATGTTACATAATCTATCTGGCTCTTGTTGCCTCACTTATAACATACTAATAAAATCCTATGTTTTGTCTGAGCATTTGAAGACTAGAACAAATGGCTTTGTTAAAGATCCCTGTGAATTGCAAAATCACTGATTCTTTGGTTAAATTTATGCTTGCTAAGAAAAACGATTTTAAGCTAATGTAATATAATTTATTTTATTGTCAAGTATTTTTAAGTACCTTTTTTTAAAAGACAGTTTTAAAAATTAATTTGTTTACTTACTTATTATTTATTGCCAGATAACTTTCAATAAAGTTTTTAATTTTTTTAACGTTTATTCATTTTTTGAGAGAGAGAGACAGAGAGACAGAGAGAGAGAGAATGAGCACAGGCAGGGGAGGGGCAGAGAGAGAGGGAGACACAGAATTTGAAGCAGGCTCCAGGCTCTGAGCTGTCAGCACAGAGCCTGATGTGGGGCTTGAACTCATGAGTCATGAGATCATGATCTGAGCCTAAGTTGAATGCTCAACGGACTGAGCCACCCAGATGCCCTTCTCTAAAGTTATTAGAATGCATACTAAGTTGTAGGTTTTCAACAAAACATTTTAAATCTTCATGATAATTCTAATTTAAAATTATTTTACTATATTATATAAATAAAAAAGTTTTGAATTATGACAATACATGTCTACCAGATATAAATGTTGCTTTATTTTTTTAGTGGAGGAGCAATAGAAGAATTTCTTATTTCTTACTTCCATTTGTTTAGAAGAAAATTAGAATTATTTTTAAGAAATTTCTATAGTAGGAAGGTATGATTTATTTTGTGTATAGGACACTTAGGAGAGAGAGTCAAGAGGAAAGAAAAACTCAAAGTATTTCATCCAATGCAGGCATATGTAGAAATATTGGAGATTTGGTTTCATATCACCATGACAAAGTGAATACTGCAATAAAGTCAATATGGCAATAAAGAGAGTCAAGTGGATTTTTTGGCTTCTTAGTGCATTCAAGAGTTATGTTTACACTAGACTATAATTTATTGAGTGTGCAATAGCATGAAGTCTAAAATGTAGATCCTTGATTTAAAAAATGTTTTATTGCTATTACTAACTATGATCTGAGTTTTCATCCAGTTGTAATCTTTCTGCTGATGGACAGTCTTGTCTCCATGTTGATGGCTGCTGACTGATCAGGGTGGTGGTTGCTGAAGGGAGATGGTGGCAATTTCTTAAAAGAAGACAACAATAAAGTTTGTCACATTTCTTGACTCTTCCTTTCATGAATGATTTCTTTGTAGCATGTAATGTTGTTTGACAGCATTTTACCCACAGCAGACCCTCTATCGAAATTGGAGTCAGTGCTCTCAAATTGTGCCACTGCCACTGTGCTAAGTTTATGAAGTATTCTAAATCTTTTGTTGTCATTTCAACAGTCTTCAGAGCATCCTTACCAGAAGTAGATTCCATCTCAGGAAACCAATTTCTCTGCTCATTCATAAGAAGCATCTCTTTATCCATTCCTGTTTTATCATGAGATTGCAGCAACTCAGACACATCTTCTAATTTTAGTCTCTTGCTCTTTCTACCACATCCACTGAAGTCTTGAACACCTCAAAGACATGAATAAGGGCTGAAATCAACTTCTTCCAAATTCTCATTAACATTTATATTTTGACCTTTTCCTATGAATCATAGATTTTCTTTTTTAATTTTTAATGACTCCAGGCTCTCTGAAAGAGAGAGAGAGAGAGAGAGAGAGAGAGAAACAGCCTGAGCAGGGAGGGTCAGAGAGAATGGGAGATACAAAATCCGAAGCAGGCTCCAGGCTCAGAGGTAGCTGTCAGCACAGAGCCCTACACGGGGCTGGAAAACACGAACCATGAGATCATGACCTGAGCCAAAGTCGGATGCTTAATCTACTGAGCCACCCAGGTGCCCCTCATAGATTTTCTTAATGGCATATAGAATGGTGAATCATTTCCAGAAGACTTTAAATTTGCTTTGTGCAGATGCATCCAATGAATCTCTATCAATGTCAGCTATAACCTAGCAAAGTGTACTTCTTAAATAATAAGACTTGAAAGTCACAGTTACTTAATCCCTGAGCTGAAGAATGGACATTGTGTTAGGAGGCTTGAAAACACATTAATCTAATTGTACATCTCCAACAGAGCTCTTGGGTGATCAGGTGCACTGAGGATCAGGAGATCAGATGAACACGAATAGTTTGAAAGGATTTTTTTTTCTGAGCAATAAGACTCAACCATTGGCTTAAAATATTCAGTAAACCATGTTGTAAACAGATGCGCTGTCATCCAGGCTTTGTTGTTCCATTTAGAGAACGTGCACAGAAAAGAATTACCATAATTCTTAAGGGGTCCTTGAAGTTTCAGAATGGTAAATGAGCATTGGTTTCAACTTAAAATCACCACCTGCATTAGCCCCAAACAAGAGAGTCAGCTGGCTCTTTATTGCTCTGAAACCAGGCATTGACTTCTCTCCAGCTATGAAAATCCTAGAAGGCATCTTCTTCCAAAACTGTTTTCTCAGAATGATGAAAATCTGTTGTTTAGTGTATCAATTTTTATTAATTATCTGAGTAGGTCTGGAAGACCTGCTGCAGCTTCTATATCAGTCTTTGCTGCTTCATCTTGCACTTTATGTTAGGAAGAAGGCTTCTCATGAACCAACGTCTGCCACTTTCAAACCTTTCTTTTGCAGGTAAGTTACCTCTCATAGCCTTCATATAATTGAAGAGAGTTAGGGTCTTGCTCTGGATTAGGCTTTGGCTAAGGGAAGTGTTGTGGCTGGTTTGACGTTCTATCCAAACTATTAACCCTTCTCCTGTATCAGCAATTAGGTTATTTCACTTTCCTATCATTGATGAGTTCACTGGAGTAGTACTTTTAATTTCCTTTAAGAACTTTTCCTTTGCATTCACAACTTGGTGAATGGTGTCGACAGACTTGCTCAGTGCAGGGTGGCCACAAACCTTCAGTTTGCAAACAACACAATTATCTGCAAAATGCAAAAGAGTAAAGTGCAATAAAATGAGGTATGCCTTTATAGTCAATTCACATAGATATAAACAATACAAAAAATCAGAAATTTAAGGGAAATGCTGATCTTAATTCTTCTGTAGTCTCAATAGGCATGATTTTCTGAAATCACAGATAAAACTGTAATAATATTTGCAAAGAAAATATTTTTCATGTATTCTTTTTAACAGCACTATGTGTTATTACCTTTAGTAATTTAATATAAATAGTATTATATAAGCATAAATTAATCACTGTCAGTATATCACGGACATACAACACCTAGTGCTCATCACAAATGCCCTCCTTCATGTCCATCATCCATTTAACCCACCTCCCTGCCTACTTCCCCTCCAGCAACCCTCAGTTTGTTCTCTATAGTTAAGAGCCCATTTCCTGGTTTCCCTCTTTTTTTTCCTCTCTATGCTCATCCGTTCTGTTCCTTAAATTCTACATTTAAGTGAAATCATATGGTATTTGTATTTCTCTGACTGACTTATTTCAGTTAGCATAATATATTCTAGTTCCATCCATGATGTTACAAATCCTTGAACTGTATATTTTTAAAAATTTGTTGTAAATTTTGTTTTTCATTCTGAGAGAAAGAAAGGCAGAGAGAGAGGGAGAGAGAGAATCCCAAGCAGACTCCACCCTCTCAGCACAAAACCTCATGCAAGGCTCAAATTCACGAACCATGAGATCATGAACTGAGCCAAATTCAAGAGTCAGATGCTTATCTGACTGAACCACACAGGCATCCCTCTTTTAAAAGAACGACTTTTGGAACCAGATTGCTTAAATTGAAATCTAAGTTGCATCACTTACAATTTCCTCGTTTGAAAATTAATAATAAAAATAGTGCATTCCTGGGGCACCTGGGTGGCTCAGTCGGTTAAGTGTCCGATTTCAGCTCAGGTCACCATCTCACGGTTCATTGGTTCCAGCCCCGTGTTGGGCTCTGTGCTGACAGCCAGCTCAAAGCCTGGAGCCTGTCTTCATATTCTGTATCTCCCCCTCTCTCTAACCCTCCCCTGCTCATGCTGTCTCTATCTCTCTCTCAAAAATAAATTAAAAAAAAATTTAAAAAAATTTTAAAAATAGTGCATTCCTACTATTCTTTCCCTAAACATAAAGGGAAATTGAGGATAAAATGTATGGATACACACACAAGTCACATCACATCACATAAATATATCTTGTTTGGAATATTGCCTGGTGCATAGTAAGTACTATAAAGTGTGTTATTATTTTCTATATTTCTATCAAATGAGATATTATTCCTCAGAAAATATGAAAGGAATATATTGTTTAAGTTTGGTTTAAAATAACTTTTTACATGATTATGGCTAATTAAGAAAGAAATCCTATATTTAGATACATGAAAGTAATTGAAAGCATGTTTATGTCAACACCAACATTTTTGTTTAGACAGAGACTATATATGCTTTTGAATTCACAAATTTAATAAAAAATTAGTTCATGATGACATAACCATTGTGATGCCTCATTGTCTTGATATTATTTTGTTGCTAAAATTGCTTTCATTTTCTTATGCACAACACTGAATATGAGATAGAATAATTTTAGTTTCTGATTATTCTAAAAGTAAATCCTAGGATGCTATTGGCATTTTAATTAAATTTTCTGAATAGTAATACAAAGTTTATGATTTTCCTCCAAGAATTATATAATCAATCACAGTTATACTTATATTGTGTAATGTACAAGTGAAATTCCAATATTATTATTAGAGGACTATGCATTGTGGTGCTATCTTGAGTACATAGATTTCTAAGTCCATCAAATTAGTTGTATTTTTTTTTCTGTTGATAATAAAGCCTTCTTCCTCTCTATTTCTAAATACTTGGATAATGAGTGTACAGAAATAGAAATAAAGATACAATTTAGATAGAGATAAATATAGACATAGAAATAAGGATCAGGACAGGGATAGAGATATATATGCAGTACCAAAAACAATAACATGTCTAATTTTACTTTCCGTCTTGTTTATATTAAATCTCTTTTTGGGGGCGCCTGGGTGGCTTAGTCGGTTAAGCGTCCAACTTTCGCTTGGGTCATGATCTCGCGGTTCGTAGGTTCGAGCCCCGCATCAGGCTCTGTGCTGACTGCCAGCTCAGAGCCTGGAGCCTGTTTCAGTCTGTGACTCCCTCTCTCTCTGACCCTCCCCTGCTCACGCTGTCTCTCTGTCTCTCTCCTAGAAATAAATAAAACATTTAAAAAAAAATCTCTTTATGGACCATTATTTGATGAGTCAATTTTAATGAAAGCTCCATGATTCTTAAAATCTTTAGATGATGATGATTATGTATATTTTGCTGGTCAAGTTACATAAATACAAAGGGACCCTGAAATCTGATGATTCAATATTATATAAAATTACCTGAGATAAAATGCTAAGAACGTATCAGTCCAGGTCGAGGACAGAAAGTAATGTTGTCTTTCTGATGTTCATTTTTTGTTAGTTTCCCAGGGCTTCTATAAGAAAGTATTAACAGGTTGGTGACCTAAAACAACATGAATTTACTGTCTCACAGTTCTGGAGACTAAAAGTACAAAATCAAGGAGTAGGCAGGGTCATGCTCCCTCTGTGATTTGTAGAAGATGTTTTTTTCTTTGCCTACTACAGTTTCTAGTTACCCCAGACATTTCTTGGCTTGTGGAAGCATAATTTCAATCTTTGTCTCCAGCTTCACACGGTATTCTCCTTGTATCTCTTCACATTACCTTCTTTCTATTTGTGTCTGTTCTTTTGTCCAAATGTCCACATTTAGGAAGGATACCAGCCATACAGGATTATAACCCGCCTTAATAACCTAATTTTAACCTGATTACCTCTGTTAAGATCCTATGTTCATATAAGGTCACGTTTTGAGGAACTGTGATTCGGACTTTAACATATCTTTATTGTGGGATAGGAGTCAACCCATGACGGGCTTCAGTGTTCATATAGGAGAATATTTTCCTTTCCAAATAACTGGATCTGGTCAGTTAGACAATTACATTTGAGGCAGAAGGCAAGGATTATTTGTTAAGAAAATGAGACATGGTAAATGCTCAATACGTATTTGTTGAGTGAATGAATTAATCAGCTTCATGTTATCATAAGACAGAATCATAGAATTCTAAAAGCAACTAAATTTTATAGTGTTTCAGGGTTCCTAGGTGGCTCAATCAGTTAAACATCCGACTTCAGCTCAAGTCATGATCTCACAGTTTCTGGGTTCAAGTCCTGCATTTGGCTCTGTGCTGAGCCTGGAGCCTGCTTTAGATTCTGTGTCTCCCTCTCTCTCTGCCCCTCTCCTGCTCACATTCTGTCCTCTCTCAAAAATAAACATTAAAAAAAAAAACTATTGTGTTTCAAAACAAAACAAAAAAAGCTACAACAATAGTTTTGTATTTTAAAAGAATCAAATTCAGAATAGTACTAAATTCACTGGGCACTTGACAAATTTCCAGACAGGCTAAAAAATATATGCATATACACTATTAATTCAGAATATTATTTTAAAGAAAAAAATATAAATTAGATCTTATGTCTGCATGCTTCATACTGGTTGCCAAATTATAAAGTGGTCAGTTGTCAAAGCTTCACTTAATTTTGTGTTGCTTGATTTGATATTTTCTAGGGTTTCTAGGTTGAAAAAAAAGACACACAGTTAAATTTGAAACTTAACTAAACAACATATAATTTTAATATAAAATGTTACATTCCATGTATATTTGATAATCCTTTATTTTCCTTTACTACGAGTGATTTATATTGTTTTATTTTTGTAAGAATAAATTTTAGAAAAGATGTGGTAAAATCAATCTACTGTTGATGAGGTAGAAAAAAGAAAACAGAGAAATATAATTGGTAGGAAATAAACCTCTTTACAATATAAGATAATCTTTTTCTTATGAGCCACTTTAAGTTAAGAATTTAGACTTCATAGGAGCTGTAAACATATACGAAGCAATTAAAATGCATTTTAAAATCACACCTTTAAAGTTTATTTTGATTTAATCATAATCATAATTATTCAATTATATATATATTGTTTTCTATTGTGGCTGTACCAATATTCATTCCCATCAACAGTGCACAAGGGTTCCCTTTTCTTCATATTCTCACCAAGCTCTGTTATCTCTTATCTTTTTGCTCCAGCTATTCCATCTTTTTGCTCCAGCGGGTGTAAAGTGATATCCCTCTGTCTTTATTTGCATTTCCCTGATGATTGGTGATGTTGAGCGCCTTTTCATGTACCTGTGGGCCAGATCCCCAGACTGATGGTACTCTGCCTGGGTTCTTAGACAAGCAAAACGGGAGCTAGGTCATATGGCTATTCCCAGGTCTGCAGTTGGGTCTGCAGATAGCAAGCCCGTGACTAGACATGGACAGATGTGACTGCTGTCAGATCTCCAGGGGGATGAGACTCTTCTGTGGCCATAGACGAGCAGGGCTAGAGCCAGACAAAGGGCCCATTTATGGGGCTGCAGTGGAGTCTATAGACAGTGGGTCTTTTACCAGGGAAAATGGATGGGTGTGGCTCCTCTGGGTCTCTGCACAAGTCTCCTGTCAAGTGCCTGGACAGGCACCTAGCCATGCACGGTTGCCACTGGGACTGAGAGTGGCACAAGATCCAGGTCACAGGGCCATTTCAGGATCTGCTATCAGGACTGCAGACACTGGGCCAATCGCCAAGGGTATGGATAGGTATGACTATTACTGAGTGCCTAAGCGGACGGGATTCATTACAGACCAAAGCACGCAGGGTTGAAGACAGGTCTCCTTATGGTCTGCAGAAGGGACCATTTTGGTAAGCATGCTACTGAAGCATAGGTTTTTTTAAAGCTGCTCTCCTTGTTCTTGGGCTTCACTGAAGTTTTGTGTCTTCCTACCTAGATTGCAAAGCTCCCACCAATGCACTTATGTCCATGTATTATTACCAGATAATTATTTATGTGGGGGAACAGAAGTTGAGGACCTCTTACTAACATCACTCCCTAGGAAGTGATTTTTCATGTACTCACAATATGCAGTTGAATTTTGAAGAGTTAATCACTATATATTTGCCCAAAGAAAATATAAAATGCTTTGGAAAACTCATTTATAATTTCCAGAATTCTTATGCCTTCCAGAGGTTTTCACTCCTTTCCCTAAATAATGCTGGAAGAATCGTTATTCAGATTTTATCGTGAGTTCTCCATTATGTAGACTAAATGAACAACATGTCCAAGCACATTTGTTATTAACCTGGAAAGGTTTCTAAGATCCTTCTCATTTTATATTAATTTACATTTAGATTAATGGGCCTTTGAGAACATTGGTGGGGGCAAAGTGTCCCCATGAGTATCTAATTTACTACACATCACTTGCAATGAAATTATACCTGCAGAAAGCTGATCTCATCTATCTATATTGTTCACTCTTCATGTTGTTATCCAGAAGAAATGACATTTTCTTCAAATTATTAATATATATTGTAAAAGGTGTAAAATATACTATTTAACACACCAAGAGAAAAGGTAGGTTTTAGATATTAAGACTGATTTTATTCAAGCTNAACTATATATATATATATATTTATATATTTATATATAATGTATAATAAATATATATATTTATATATAATGTAAAAAATAAGTTTGGGATAAGAATAGTATGGACTATTAGTATGAACTAATAGTATGGAGTAAAGAAAAGGAATGTATACACCTAAAGAACCAACATAATTATTTTAATTGAACTTCAGTTGTTACTTTGATTTACAGGGTAAAATAAAAAATGATGGAATAAATACCTTCCAATTATTGAATTCATATTCATTTTCTGGTAAAATTTGATACATTATCAGAGACAATTCAGAAAATGGAATAATTTCTGTGGGAGGTATGGAAAAACAGTAAGGGATTATACAGTGATAGAATTTTCTGCAGTGGATGCTTGAGGACATTCCATGATGTTGTTTTTTATATGAGCCTACTGTTAATGATGAGCACAAAACATTAAGCATAACTCAGTGAAGCAATTCTGTAAGGTGCTCGAATTATATAGACCAGATGTGTAGCCTTCTGGTAGTGAAACTAAATTCAAAGACATAATTTAGAATAGGAATAAGTATATATAGCAATTATATCTCTTTGTATATACCCTAGAGTTATTTCCACATATGTGCACAAATTAGCATATATAAGGATAATAATTGTACAATTGTTTGCAACACCAAAAGTAAATTATAAAATAAAATAAATGTATATAAAGTAAGATAAAGATATTTTATATCTTTTGAAAATATTTTGTATTGATAACAAGACAATTTAGTTCTAAATAGATAGATGCATACTAGTAATTAATCAAAACACAGTATTGAGGGGCCCCTGGGTGGCTCAGTCGGTTAAGTGTCTGACTTCAGCTCAGGTCATGATCTCACAGTTTGTGGGTTCGAGCTCTGTGTCGGGCTCTGTGCTGACAGCCAGCTCAGAGCCTGGAGCCTATCCCTCTTTCTCTGACATTCCTCAGCTCACGCTGTCTCTCTCTCTCAGAAATAAATAAAAAACATTAAAAAAAACCCCACAGTATTTTGTAAAATATAAAGACAGGGAGCAGGAAAAAATGATTCTACTCATAATAATTAAGGAAGTACAATTGTCAACATAATCCTTGGGCTTATAGGTTATAATGATTAAATACCAGCATTTTGCCATGGTTCATAAGTTTATTTTATTATATTTAATATATCTAATTTGTAATATGCACATGTTCTTAAAATATTTAAAAAATAAATATGCATCCCTACTAGAATCATTATAACTGAAGTTGAAGTTAGCAGGCAGTACGTGTGAAGGTAAATATTAAAGTGCACTTTACCATTCTTGCGATGCAGTGTTTTCAAACATTTTTTCCCATGTATTATCTTTGAGAGAATCTGAAAAACAGAGTCTTAACGTAATTTTCTGAAGATAGTATGGAGTCAGTATTGCTGATTAACTGTTGAAAGTATATCTACATATAAAAACAGTTAACTTGATATCCATTTCTTATACAAAGTTGAGAAGCTTGACATATGCCCAGATAAAAGCCCGTTCATTTCTGTTATAAAGGTAGAGTTAAATATTTTTTTCAATCAAATAGAAATTTTCCTGATGAATATGTAATAAATGCACTCCTTCAAACTTATAAGAATCAAATAAATTTCAAATTTCTGTATCAAAGAGTATGTGTAAGCCATTTTTTATAAAACTCTGCTTAAAACATACATTCCAGTTGCTAATTCTCTCTGACACATGTATGTACAGGTAAATCATTAGCCTATATGTTTTAAAAAAAATTTTTAATGTTTTATTTATTTCTGAGAGAGAGACAGACAGATAGCATGAGCAGGGGAGGGTCAGAGAAGAGGGAGATACAGAATCCAAAACAGGCTCCAGGCTCTGAGCTGTCAGCACAGAGCAGGGCTGAACCCACGAACCGGGAGATCATGACCTGACCCGAAGTCGGACGCTTAATCGACTAAGCCATCCAGGTGCACCTCAATTATCCTATATTAATCTGCATCTCTGAATAAAAGTCTTTAAAGTCTTAAAATTTCACATTAAACTAACAGAAAATAATTAAAATGACTAAACAATAAAAAGACTTCTTAGGAGTAGGAAAGAAAGTGAGTAGAATCAGTATGGCATAGATATAGAATTTAGCAAACACATTAAAAAAATAGACCAGATCAGATATGAATATTCAGTTTTAGCCCCAGAAACTAACCCATCAAGAAAAAAAGAAAAAGAGAGATTCCACATCTGATTAGGATCAACTGCTTTTCAACATAATTACAACTTGCAACAAATCTAAGTATGTGATCCAGGTATGAAAAGTAAAGCTGCCCATTTTCAGGACATAAGTCCAATTTTTAGTTTACTTTTCAGTGAATTTTATTCTTACAAATGAATTTTATTTTAGCATGCAATCATTCAATATTTAATATTTGATTTTAAAATGTTCTAATGGTATTCTTTGCCAAACAAATTATTGAAGTGGAATATTAGTGTTTACTTGTTTTTTTGTATATAAGTTTTTAAGATTTCCATTGCAGATATCTGAGTCTAATTTACACTTTAAAGAAAATATTCCATGGGCATAAGTTTTTGAGCAATATGGAAATTATGTTAAATAATGCAGTTTTGAGTTATTTCTCTTTTCTTATTTTCTATGAATTTCCTGAATTTGTTTTTAGATACTAAAACTTTAAGATTTATTCTAAGGCTGAAGGAAACACTAAACAATGCCTATTAAAATTTCATTGCTATTATAATCTGGTATCTGTTGCTGAAGCCAAGATTCATTCACAGAAATTTAAAATTTAAGTATAAATTTTATCCTTAACTATTGGATAGGTATTTCAATTATTTTTAAAGGAAACATGTGAACTTACTCATTGTCTTTTTAGCATTAAGCCAACTATTTCACTTATGTTGGATAATTTTATTTTATATAGAGTTTATAAAGTATGATCCATTTTTTTAGATTTGTTTTTTACATTTTATTTATTTTTTGAGACAGAGACAGAGCACAAGTGGGGGAGGGGCAGAGGGAGAAGGATACACAAAATCCAAAGCAGGCTCCAGGCACTGAGCCTTGAGCACAGAGCCTGATGTGGGGCTCGAACCCACAAACTGTGAGATCATGACCTGAGCCAAAGTTGGACACTTAACTAACTGAGCCACCCAGGCGCCCCAATTTTTAAATTATAAAATAAAATCCTTTCATTGCTCCTTTTTCCTCTTTTGCTTCTAATTATCCAATCAAGGTAATTAACATATCTATTAACTAACATATTTACCCACTTCCCTTATTTTTGTGTGGTGAGAACATTTGAAATCTATTCTCCAAAAATTTCAAGTATACAATATATTATTATTGACTATAGTCCTCATTTTTACCTTAAGTTCTATTGATTACTTATCTCATAAAGGGTTAAGTCATCATGTTTAATTAATTTTCATGTTAGTAATTCAAGGATTTATATTTTTACATGCATGATTATATGTGTATATTTGCAAGTACTGTTTCTCAGTATTTTAATATTGAAAAATTCATAAATTATATACAACTTTGAAATACATCAATATATTTTTAAGATCATAGAATGATAATACTTATTTTATGCTTAACCTAAACACAAATTTGATTCTATAAATTATGCCAGTCTAAACATAAAAGAATCATATACAGTATAGTAAACATCTGTCATGTTTCTGATTATCCAGAAGTTTGAACATCCTTAGTTATAACTGGAAGATTCTCAGCCTATGGTTTTGTACACCAAAGCAAATCCCAAAAATAGAAATTCTTAGAATCATTGCCAGCTAGTACACAGACTTGGAAAAAGAGATGCTCAGAATCAGAAACATTACAAACTTAAGTTTGGAAATGAGTAAGGTGTTAAAGGCTTCATAACACTCACTTTAGGCGATGGTCAAATTATCAGCCTTGATGCCAGCAGATGACAATTCTCTTTATTTCAAGATTGAGCAGTTGATGAAAAAATAGCTTCATTTAGAAAACAGCCATTGTGTTGTCTTTGGGTCATCTTTAATATTATGTTCTTAGACACAGTTCCTGGTGATTGTTTTCTACCCCTTGCAACAATTATTTGAACTACCTCATATTATTAAATCCAGTTTTACTTATTCATAGACAGTCAGCTTCTGTTGCTTACAACTGAGACTTCTGCATGAATCAGAAAAATCTCAAATCCATTAAAGAGTTGTGTTTGCTATCAGGTGTAAGTGACAGAAAAAATCTGATAGTAACTTAAAAATGGTTCTACCCTTCACACCCAATGTCCTAAGATATCTAAAAGCAGATTATTGCAATGATTCAAAAACCCAAAGCTGACTGGCCAAGGTTTTTATATTTCTCTCTTAGCTTTTTTTCTGTGGGGCCACATGATGATTGTTACAGATTCAGTCATTAAGTCACATGTCCTGCAGTAGAAGTTAAAAAAAAAATAATGCAAAGGGCAATAGGAAGCAGGCCAATTAGGGACAGAGAACTCATGAAGAATTTTCCAGTAGACTTATACTTACACCTAATTGGCTCATATTGTATCATAGAGTCACTATATTTGCAATATAGACCAATGACTGTAGTTTTATGGCAAAGTACATTGCTGCCCAAATTAAATTGTGACTGATTTTCAAAAAGAATTTAGCCTGACTATATCATCCACAATCAAATGCAGATAATCTAAAGTGCTCCATCTATTTTATACTAAAAGATATATATTCGCTACAGAGCCTATGTTTGTAATAATCACCAAAAGCTAGAGGAATGTGTATATTTTCTTTTTAGGAATGACTTAATTTTTTAAAAATGCTTATTTATTTTGCAAGAAAGAGAGAGAGGCAGAGCTTGAGTGGGGCAGAGACAGACAGAGAGAGAGAGAGAGAGAGAGAGAGAGAAGGAGACACAGAATACGCAGCAGGCTCCAGGCTCTGAGCTGTCATCACAGAGTCCGACGTGGGGCCCTATGTCAGGTACTGCGAGATCATGACCTGGGCTGAAGTCAGAGGCTTAGCTGACTGAGCCACTCAGGAGCCCTTTTAGGAATGACTTTTAAACAATATTTTTGTCAACAGAAGTAGCCCACCGAGGATGTGCTTCTGCTTCAGTCGGAAAACTGCTAACCCAGCTGCTGAGCTATGAGTCATATGTTATTAGTTATAATCTTGGAAATGAGAAATGACTATCTTGTGCTGTGAATATGGATCCAAAAAAATCACACTGTTCCACACTAGTGGATGGCTGGCACTCCTTTTCCAACCATCCACTTGAACTGGTCCTGAATTCTAATCTCATATGGAACCAATGTGATATGATTGGTTCATATCATAAAGACGATCTAAAGAGAAGCTTAGAAATGTAATTTTTAACTTTTAAGCCTCTGTTTTACAGAAAGAAATAGAAAATTGTTGAGAAAAATGTATGACCCTATCTACTACAGTTGTGTAAAATAAAATTATATTTCAATAAGTTCTGTTTAGTGTCATTTAATTACATTTTGCAAAAGATCAAATCACATTATAACTCTTTGAAATCATAGTGACATAAGGAGTAATGGAGAAAACAATCTGCTCTATTTCCACAACCTTTCAATGTAGTTTCTTACCCTTTATAAAGCCATGTCTGAGCTACCAGAACATTCTTCTGATTAATTCCATCTTTTCTTATTTCCTTAAAATTCACCCATCCCCCTTACAGAACTAGAGAAGAAAACAGGTAAACATTAAAAAGTTAATTTTGAAATTCTCCAGTACTCCCTTATCATTACGGATTGAAAATGAGTTCCCAATGAAGCAAATGTGGTTCTGCCAAACTCTTTACTACCAGAATATCTTGCTTCATCTGACAACACTATTGGACACTTTATATTCTAAGTGTGGACATCTTACAGTTGTCTACACAAGCTTCTTTGGCTCCTAAATTCAGAAATTTACTGTTGTAGTACTTTACATGCCTCATATGTTCCCCCAGAGAAATTCGATTCACCACGTAAGATACAACTGGGCCATCACATTCTACTAGATACTACCCTAACATGATATCCTGTCACTTTTCTTTATTTCTTCTTCCCCTTAGGAACATTTCTTAATACCCTTTCAGTATATCTATCATTGCACCTACCACATTTTACTTAATCATCTATTTGGGAAACTTGTCTTTCCTGTGACATTATGAGTTACTTGAAGAATTGTCTTACATTCACTTGTATGTTGGCCACACATTATTTAGCACCAGATCCTTGCAAGTCATCAATAAATGTTCATGATAGAACAGAAACTCAAATGGTAAGGACAACCTCCGGTAACAATATTGAATACAAATTGAAAAGAAAAGCTTTTATTCAAGTGTTGTTTGATCTTTTTGTATATGAAGATTAACTGGAATAAAGTTGGTAATTAAAATCAATGTTTGGACATAGGTTAAAATTTACTTGTATCCCTACAAACAGGAACTAAGATTTGCTGCTGTTGTTTTTATGAACAATAAGTTCAACTTTCTGTAAATGATGTATATGTACTCATGCCATGAAATAGTAGTTACTTGATGAGTTAAATATTTTTTAGTACATTGAATTTATAATGTGATTTTTCCTATGTCTGTTGTGACAGACAATGCCAAAGCAGTTTTTAAATATATTCAAAGGTTTGGAGATTTTCGAGGCAAACTTTCAGAACCTGATTTCACAATTAGAATTTTTTAATTGCTAAAGTTACATACTATGTAAGTAGCATGAGTTTTCAATACTAAGAAATATTTTTTAAGAGATTACACTTTATTTATTTATACCTTATTGCTTTCCCATCACAAATACAGACTTTGTCTACTTTCTTTAGAGACAAGTATAAACATAACTAATTCTTCAATTAAAGTTTCTAAGAAGTAACAAATGAGTTATTGAGAAAGAATGCCTTCTGTGATTAGTTATACCCTTTGGAAGATCTCTATGATTAATTTTCTCACAACAATTACTTGTCTTCATTAATTAGGAATATATTTTTTCTCTATTATCTAAATTCAGTTAAAAGCAAAATACAAGTGCAATATTCATATAGACTTATGGCTACTAGGCTGTCTTTTAGAAAATGCTCTCTAAAAAGAATAACTGTTCAGAAGTTATTTAGTTTGTCTTAAAGTTACTTTGATTAGTAATTTTGAGGATTGATCCCTAAAAAGTTAATCTAATAAACTGCTATCACAATAATGGAAATTTTTGAAAAATTACTAACAAGATATCCCAATATAAAATTATTCTTTGTGTGGCAATCAGTAATCATTTTCATTTAAATACCACCCAACATTTTCTCCCAGGAAGTGGAACCCTGTCCACATTTTTTTTTGCAATCAAAGCTTAGGGATAGTTCTCATTTAAGACACTCATATGGTTCTGTAGATTTTTAGCACTGGTTGCTTTTCCCTGAGCATTTGAATTCTGGACTGGGGTAAAAGCCTAGTATAAGTGTAATTGAGTTTTTAAAGGTTTCTCTAAAGTTCAGCAGGGATTTAAAATGAAGAATTTCAAGCCTGCCTGACTATAAATAAAATATGTTCTTTAATGTTGGAACCAAGCACTTTTTTTTTTCTTGTCAGCAGAAGGAGAAAAAAATCATCATTGGAGAAATATGAAATATGACTGATAAGTCAAAATAGTTTTCATCATTGCCCTGATTTTTTTTTTTACTAGAAGTCAAAGTTCTTATGATATTACCCCTTCTTTCCTTTTGTCATCAGAAGGGTTAGGTGGAACCAGATTAAAGTATCTCAGCTAGAAATTTTTTCAATTATTCCGCTCAAAATGAGTTGGAAAGAAAAAATATATACACACATACATGTGTATACGTACATACATATGTAAAAAACACATTCACACATATGCATATATATATAGTTTCTGTGTTATTATTCTGTATTGTTATATAATAAATATTCAAATATTAATAGCAGGATACAGTTTAAAAAATAGGAAATAATATCCTAAGCAAAAATAAAAAGGCAAAGTACATGTAATAAAAGAAATATTTATAATGTTTATGACCAAATGAAGAATAGAAAACATGTAAAAGAATTAAATAGCTTTATGGGAAGAATATAGAGAACATGAGGGTACCCAGTTATCATTTTTATATAATTAATTTTATATTAAAAAGAAGAAATTAATAGCACTAGAACTCACATAATGTGCCAATTTGTAAGTACAGAATTATATTGATTTCATAAAAGACAGGAACATTATTGAGCATCATTTTCTATTGTACAGGAACAATCATATCAATAGAAAAAACTGATCTCTACTCTTGCATAGAATTTACCTTGTGTGAAGTATGTTAACTCAAATCTGAGTTAAGAAGTCATTCTTCTGTTAACACTAAAGAATACATATGCTGTTGGAAGATCATTTTAATCATCTTGTTATTTTCTTATCTATTCAATGAGGACTTCCATTTATTTTCCAATAATAGTGTACATACTTATATCTAAAATAAATGTCATAAAAAGAATCTGAGTATTAACTTGTTACTGGAAGTGCTATTACTATAGATATACTTCTAATAATGCTATTCTACCAC
This sequence comes from Crocuta crocuta, assembly GCF_008692635.1. Taxonomy (NCBI): domain Eukaryota; kingdom Metazoa; phylum Chordata; class Mammalia; order Carnivora; family Hyaenidae; genus Crocuta; species Crocuta crocuta. Next base: position 399,244 of record NW_027532838.1, on the reverse strand, counting down.
CATTGGGGTGCCTGGGTGTCTCAGTCGGTTAAGCATCTGACTCTTGATTTTGGCTCATGTCATCATCTTGTGGTTTGCGAGATGGAGCCCCACATTGACAGTGCTGACAGTATAGAGCCTACTTTGGATTCCGGATTCTCTCTCTCTCTCTCTCTGCTCCTCCCCAGTTCATGCTATCTTTCTCAAAATAAATAAATAAATGAGTAACTTAAAGGAAAAGACTATCCTACCACCACCACTACCAATATTTAAAGAGAAAGATGAACAATATGGTAATATTTGCTGATAACACTAAGATTTGAATCATCCTAAATATTCTTCATTAATTCCCTCTAATATAGGCACTAAATACTCTTATAATGCAATTAGGTTTGTATATGAGGTCTAGGAGAGAAACATATGGTAAAATAATACCACAAAAATGTCTCTTTCTTTTTTAAAGTTCTAGTTAATTTGACAACTGAATGGTCACAACCACTATTTGTATCTACTGTTAAATAAGAACAACGAAAAAATATATATAACCCCACTTTGTCAAACTCCCAAAATGATTTCTTTTGTCATTTTTGTAGTGTCAACAAATATCTGGACAACAAATATTTCACAGTATAAATTCTCTCCTGCATCAACTTTGCAGCTTGTCGCAAAACTGAAGTTGATACCAACAATGCCATAAGCAGAAGACTGACTTGTTGGAGTTTTTTCAAAAGTACATTTCAAAGCAGAAATAAATTTAGTGTTTTACTAAATGTTGATGACACAAAAGGAGATGAAACATACATTATCAGTCAAAATTTTACTTTGCTATCTAATGAATCTCCAAAAATATTTCTACTAAGAGTAAATATATACAAATTTTTTGCACATTTTTATTTGGTTTGCAAATCAGGAACAATAAGTAAGATATATTATAAATATTTACAGGATGTAAGTCCAGATGTTGAAAAGAAAATTGGGTAAACTTACAGTATATAAGGCAAAAATTTGTGTGAAATGAGATGAATTTATTAAAACATAACATTGAATTTAGTTTGTGTATTTTTTTTAAAGTAGTGGCTCAGCTAAAATTAATTCTTATAACAAATGCATCCTTCACAGTCATGATATATTGTTTCATACATAATCAGAATCGATTTTTTCCTCACTGAATTTCCAGATAGTATTTACCAGATAAGAGTTAATTGTGTAGTTCAATATAACATCAAGTAATCTACAGATATATAATCAAAGGTCTTTAATTCTGCTTCTTCTAACACTTTAAAAATTATTATTGAGACTATGTTTACTAGAAAGTACAATTGGTGGTTTTTAGTTCTCACTTTTTTTACTCCTTCACCTGAGATTAGTGCATAAATACAATCTTTATATTTATTAAATTAAAATCTTTGTAAACAAAAATACTAAGTACTAGTCTCATATGGGAAAATAAAACTCATTTCTTGCTGCTTTTCATTATTTCAGGTATCCATACTGTTGCATTGGATATGGCTTTGGATTTGCCCCATTTCATTATCTAGATAAGGTTTATATTACATTCTTAACCAAATAATTTCATAACCTTTACAAAAGAATTAGAAGGCATGATTCTCTTAACTTCTGTATGGCTAACATAGGATAGAAAAATAGGTCAGGAAAGGCATACAAATCCCCAAGAATAATTATTTGGGTGAGGACTGCCGATTACTGTGGGGTGGGATTTGACCAGCAACCCAGTTGATGGGACATACAAATTGATGAGATTTTCCACTTTACACTACAGAGAATCTTAAATGTTGATCCGTCCTGAGATATCTGTTGTTCCCTTTCTTGCTTCAAATCCTAGCTAAGAATATGGATGGCTGAAATATTTTGTTTGCTTTCACAGCTAGGTTGGATGTCTGGAGCTTCCTTATCTATTCATGTTAAAGGGAAAATATACTGATAACAGCTTATGCACAGGCCTTAGGTAAGTTTAAAAACAGTTTAATTATTTAATTCATTAACTGTTCCAATGTGAATTAATTCTTGATATATCTGCTATCCAAAATAATCAAGGGAAAGAAAACATAGAATAAAAGTATTAACCTAGCAGCACAAAGCAGGTAAAGTTCTAGCTTGAGAGCTGTATGAAAGTCTAGCATGGATTCAGTGTACATGAGAGAACTAGAAAAATAGGATTAAAAAGTTGTATTGTTTTATGTAGATTATAATGAAAGAAAACTAGAAGCTTATTTTACTTAGGCATTCTGATTCAATTGAATTTATAAACTATGCATTCTGAATTTCACAGTGTGTTAAATAATAATACATCATGATCAACTAATATTTATCCATGAGATGTATGGTTATTTTCCCCATCAGAAAACTTAAGAATATAAATCAAAAAAATTAGTTGACAATGCAGAGTCATATAATAATCTCAAATGATGCAAACAAATTATTTGATGTATTCAATGCTTATGATTTAAAATATTTACCAAATAAAGATTTAAAGAAGAAATTTTAACTTGGTAATATTTATTTTATTTTATTTTTTAAAATTTATTTTTAAATGTTTTATTTATTTTTGAGAGATTGAGAGAGACAGCGTAAGCAGGGGAGGGTCGGAGAGAGAGGGAGACACAGAACCCGAAACAGGCTCCAGGCTCTGAACTAGCTGTCAGCACATAGCCTGACAAGGGTCTCAAACCCACAAACCATGAGATCATGACCTGAGCGGAAGTTGGACACTTAACTGACTGAGCCACCAAAGCGCCCCTAACTTGGTAATATTTATAAAGAAAAAAATGACAGCAAATATACTAATTGGAGATATTACATACATTTTAATTTTTTTAATTAAAAAATTATTTAAATCTAAGTTAGTTAACATATAGTGCAATAATGATTTCAGGAGTAGAATTTAGTGATTCATCACTTACATATAACACCCAGTGCTCATTCCAACAAGTATCCTCCTTAATGCCCATCATCTGTTTAGCCCATCCCCCCCCCCAACACCCCACGTGCAACCCTCAGTTGTTCTCTGTATTTCAGCGTCTCTTATGGTTTGCCTCCTCTCTGTTTTTAGAGATATTACATGCATTTTTTGAGAGCAAGAAAATAAATGTTTATTATTAATGAATTTTTTCATTGGAGGTATTTGCAGTTAAAAAAAGGAGAAGTAAAACATTGTGAGGATTATAAGTGGAAGGACGCACTGTCCTTACTTGTTAAGAATAGTATCTTAGAAAATCGACACTAATGAAACAAATGAAAAATGTGGCAAATTTTCCAAATGAAGCCAAATTCACAAATACTGATAGCATATTTCTAATCACCTATAATATTTAAATTGTAAAAATACACCTTTAGGTATCAATAGGGCCCTGAGTATGTAATAATGAATTTAGGCAAGAATACAGAACTTTCTTACAAAAATAAGTTTAGATTCCAGTAAATGCATTATTATTTAAATTAATAGGGAAATATTTCTAAGGCCTAATCTAAACGAGAAAAGACTTTATGACAGACATAATCCTCATGGGGAAAGGGCATGTATCTGCTACTACTCCCCTCTAGGCTTCCTGTCTTGTCTAAAAGGAGAGGAGGAGTGAAGAGCTATGAACATTGTTAAGGTTAAAACTCCACAACAGAGCCTAGTAAAAGACTGAGAATTAATCATAATTACTTCTCCTCCCCAGTGCTTACTTTATTACCACATTAACAATGCTCAAGTGTATTTATTGGGGATCACAGCAGAAAATGAGGTAAGACATACTCTTTCTTAGTAGGTGTCCTTAGTAGATATCCTTAAATAAGAGAAAGGTAATTGGGAAATTCTCCAGATATTAGGAAATTAAATAACACATCTGTAAATAATAATGGTCTCCAGGTACCTGGAGGGCTCAGTGGGTTAAGCGTCCAACTCTTGATTTTGACTCAGGTCATGATCTCACAGTTTGTGGGACTGAGCCCTGTTGGGCTCTGTGTAGACAGTGTGGAGCTTGTTTGGGATTCTCTCTCTCAGTATCTTTCAGCCTCTACTCTGCTTGTGCATGTTCTCTCTTTCAAAATAAATAAATAACATTAAAAAAATAATTGTCTCAAGAGAACTTAACATATATTTTGAAGCAAATGAAATTAAAAATACAACAGATTTAAATCTGTGGAATGCAGTGAAATCAATAGTTAGAAGATCTCTAACCTTAAAAGTGTATTTCGTTAATGAAGAAATATCTAAAATTCATAACCTAAGACCCATATTAGGTTAAAGAAATTAAGCCTAAAGCAAGTAAAAGAAAATAAAAAATGAAAATTAAAAAAGAAATAAATAAAAATGAAAACAGAATAGTGAACATTAATGAAACTAAAATATTTATCTTTTAAGATGTATATACATATCTAGCCAGGCTAAACAATGAAAAAAAGAGAGACATTAAATAATAATTAACATTAGAAATGAAATAAGACCTGATTACCAATCTCATGGACATTAAGAGGATATTAATGGATTACTACAAACAACTCTTAGCTCAAATACAAAAATAGATAGAAATGAAAAGATGTAAATAGTGTTAAAGATATTGAGCAAATGCACTTTTCATACACTGTTACAGGTACACATTAACACATACACTTTGAAAAACTGTTTGGTTACACATCTACTAAAGACAAACTTATAAATGCTCAAGACCAAGTATATACAAGTTAGATATATATGGAACATAAATGAATATATTTGAACACAAATAGAGATGTCAAGATTGATATAGAAGCCGTATTTTTAAAAACATTTTTTAATGTTTTATTTATTTATTTATTTATTTTAACAAATAGTTTATTGTCAAGTTGGTTTCCATATAACACCCAGTGCTCATCCCCACAAGTACCCTCCTCCATGCTCATCACCCCCCCTCCCCCCCACACCCATGAGTCCTCAGTTTGTTCTCAGCATTCAAGAGTCTCTCATGGTTTGCCTCTCTCCCTCTCCCCCACTATTTCCCCCCTTCTTCCTCCCCTTTGTCCTCCATTAAGTTCCTTCTAATCTTCCTATAAGTACAAACATATGATATTTGTCCTTTTCTGCCTGACTTATTTCGCTCAGCATAACACCCTCAAGGTCCATCCATGTTGCTACACATGGCCAGATTTCATTGTTTCTCATTGCCATGTAGTATTCCATGGTATAGATAAACCACATCTTCTTGATCCATTCGTCCGTTGATGGACACTTAGGCTCTTTCCATGTTTTAGCTATTGTTGAGAGTGCTGCTATGAACATTGGGGTCCATGTGCTCCTATGCATCAGCATTTCTGTATCCCTTGGGTAAATTCCTAGCAGTGCTATTGCTGGGTCATAGGGGAGTTCTATTGTTAGTTTCCTGAGGAACCTCCACACTGTTTTCCAGAGGGGCTGTACCAGTTTACATTCCCACCAACAGTGTAGGAGGGTGCCCGTTTCTCCACATCCTCGCCAGCATCTAGAGTTCTCTGATTTGCTCATTTTAGCCACTCTGACTGGCGTGAGGTGGTATCTCAGTGTGGTTTTGATTTGTATTTCCCTGATGAGGAGGGATGCTGAGCATCGTTTCATGTGTCTGTTGGCCATCTGGATGTCCTCTTTGGAGAAGTGTCTGTTCATATCTTCTGCCCATTTCTTCACTGGGTTGTTTGTTTTTCGGGCGTGTAGTTTGGTGAGTTCCTTATAGATTCTGGATATTAACCCTTTATCTGATATGTCATTTGCAACTATCTTTTCCCATTCCGTTGGTTGCCTATTAATTTTCTGGGTTGTTTCCTTGGCTGTGCAGAAGCTTTTAATCTTGATGAGGTCCCAATCATTTATTTTTGCTCTTGATTCCCTTGCTTTTGGGGATGTGTCAAGTAAGAAGTTGCTGCGGTGGAGGTCAAGGAGGCTGTTTCCTGCTTTCTCCTCTAGGGTGTTGATAGTTTCCTGTCTCACGTTCAGGTCCTTTATCCATTTTGAGTTTATTTTTGTGCATGGTGTGAGAAAATGATCTAGTTTCATTCTTCTGCATGTTGCTGTCCAATTCTCCCAACACCATCTGTTAAAAAGGCTGTCTTTTTTCCATTGGATATTCTTTCCTGCTTTGTCAAAGATCAGTTGGCTGTATACTTTTGGGTCCACTTCTGAGTTCTCAATTCTGTTCCATTGGTCTATGTGTCTGTTTTTGTGCCAATACCATACTGTCTTGATGACGACAGCTTTGTAGTAGAGGCTAAAGTCTGGGATGGTGATACCTTCCGTTTTGGTTTTATTCTTCAGTATTACTTTGGCTATTCGGGGTCTTTTGTGGTTCCATACAAATTTGAGAAGAGTTTGTTCTAGTTTTGAGAAGTATGCTGGTGCATTTTGATTGGAATTGCATTTAATGTGTAGATTGCTTTGGATAGTAATGACATTTTAACTATATTTATTCTTCCGATCCATGAGCATGGAATGTTTTTCCATTTCTTTGTTTCTTCTTCAATTTCCTTCATAAGTTTTCTGTAATTTTCATCATACAGATCTCCTGTATCCTTGGTTAGGTTTATTCCTAGGTATTTTATGTTTTTTTGTGCAATTGTGAATGGGGTCAGTTTCTTGATTTCTCTTTCTGTTGCTTCATTATTGGTGTATAAAAATGCAACCGATTTCTGTACCTTGATTTTGTACCCTGCTACGTGGCTGAATTCTTGGATCAGTTCTAGTAGGTAGAAGGCATATTTTTAAAAGCCTCAAAGTGGAAATTATGCAAACGGTCATAAGCAATACGATTTATAAATCCATTGTAATATATTCATAAAATGAATATGAAGAAACTACTTCTTGGACCAGCAGAGTGAATGGATCTTACAATTATGTTGAGCAAAAGTTGCCAGACACTTCTATATCTGAGATAATTTATTCTTCAAAAGCAGGCAAAAATAATTAATGGTGAAAATTGGGAGAACAGAATTAGTGAAGAAGAGATGATTGGTTGTAATATACCATTTTTTTAATATGGAGGGTGTACTTTGTGAAGCTTAATCAATCTCTTTATATAAGATTTGTGTAGTTTTCTACATATAGTTTATTAATTTTTTAATAACATATAAAATACATGCATATATGGGCTAGACAAAATGAATTTTAGCAAAAATAAACAGAGAAGGCATTCACCTGGATTAAGGTAAATTTTAAGTATCAATAGTTAGAGTTGCTTGATATTTATGAATGTAAACACAAAGATAAATGGAGTAGAATGAAAAATTCAGTTTAAAATCATTAGATTTAAACCTTTTTGGAAATTTAGCATATCTAAATCCAATGCTGATTATAGATGATTCACTGAAGTGTAATGTGACAACTGCTTAACCATTTGGGAAAAAAAAAAATAAGGTTATATCTATATCCCACATTGCATAAAGGATAAAATTGATAAGTGAAAAAAAATACTAGAAGAAAATATGTGAGAATTCCTCACTTTTTAGGTGGACATTTCAATTGATTTTGTTTAAATCTGAGGATACAGAAAAGGGTAGTAGCATAATAGAAGAAAATAAATAAACATTCCAACAACTGAAATAGGTAAAGATAGATTACTCTGGGGGACAGGACCCATAAAGGGTGTGAGGGCTGCATGACTTTTAGTTTTTTACTTGTTGGTCACTTTAGGCTTTCATTTTGATAAGTGTATTTTACTTAATGAAAATAAAAAATTCAAATTGCTCTATGGAGATTGTATGCAGACCACATAAAATGCAATCGTGGAGATAAAGAACAATGGAGAATCACAATGCATATTTTGGAATCAGAAAGGATTGTTGGACTATTTGCTTTTACATTTCAATCTCGATAAATGTGTAAAATCAGACATAGTGGACACATCTCAGTTCATGTGTGCACTCTGCTCAATTAGTTAATGGCTGTCAGTAGATGCATTGAGGGAATCTCTGAAATGTTTCTGGGATTAGTAAGAAAGTAAATGAGATAATTTAGCTGTCTTTCAGGAGCTAAGGGAAGTAGAAAGATGATGTGCACCATATTTCTCCTTTCTTTTATCAGCCGACATAATAATATGCAATGTGCATTAATGAGATGATTATGTAAAATAAGTGAATTTTTGAATAAGATGACTCACTTATAGCCTACTCAATTTGAGTGTGGCATATATTAAAAATAGTTTTTCATAACGTTTCAATATAGAATGAATTGTTAATAAGGAATATAGAGATTATCTGTTGATGAACTATATTTGACATGAGACTTGGTATTTTTTAACATATATAATATCCTTTATTATCACTCAGTTCTTTGTTGGTAAGATAATTAGACCTGAAAATATTTTTTTCCATTGTATTAAAAAGGAGTCATGTTAGGTGAAGCTGTCTTGAAATTCCATTTATCCCTTTTAATCTATCCACATCTACCACAAAACAAATTACTACCATCAGGCATAGAAATAATTACCTCTTCCAGTTAACTTGTTTACCTGACTACGGTGCTACTTTAACTTGGCCATACTGTGGCTATTGTTAATCCAAAACTTCCTGTTATTTTGTTTATTTTATATATCTCTCAACCTATATTTGAATATCATTTTCACTCTGAAGTTTTCCTAAATATTATTCTCTTTGATGACTTTGTAAACCAAAGATAGTTGTATTAAATACCTAGTACGATAGAAGTTAAAATTTAATTATACATTTAGTATCATAACTATTTATTTATAAAGTGTGCTCTTCCAGTGAGGGTGCAGCCTACACAATTTGTAAAGTATCTCCAAATCCATGTTTTGTAACCTTAATGTTGCCTATATTAGACGAATATTATATTAACACAGTGATTTGCTATTGGTAATTAGAGGATGTGTATTTAGTGCTATATGGTAAAAAAATGAGAAATCCATGTTTTTCACACTCATTAATTTTAAAATGGTAACTTTATAAAATAAACTATAAGTTTATTTTTAATATATTTTCATGCAATGTAAAGCGGCAGCCCATTATTTATAGAAGGAAGATGGCAAATTCACTGCAGGTTCAAATAAAGTTTGCCACTGTGACCAGTTCTATGATGATTTGCTAAGGTCTTCTGCATTTAAAAACTAAAAACTCATCTGGTTTAAAGTTAAGCTGAGAAGGGCCTAAATTTACAACAAGGAAAATATGGTTTTATAGACAAATTTTAAGAGAACATGTGAGTCACAGCAGAGAAAACTATCATTCTAAATTATACACCTTACTGTGTCCACAGCATTTGGTTTTTTTTTTTTCTCTTCTTGTGTCTATTTTTTTTCCTTTTAAAAATAAAAACACGTAGAATTTCTGGTAAAAAAGCCAAAAGGAGACCAGCATCTTTAAAGAATATCTGAGTTATTGGCAAATACTTAAGTTAAAAATGAAGCTAATGTGAAATAGAATTTGCATTCTAGTCATTTGTGTGGTATGTAATCATGTACTGTATGCAGTTAAATGAGTCTGTTGTCTGGCTGTAATGAATATCTACATCCATCCTAACAGTTAATGAGGAATAAATGACTTATTATCCATGAATGGCTGTGTCTAAATAGCTCTGCAACAAAAACAGAATATTAAAATGTGTAGCTAAAATAGATCTTAAATGATAATGGACTTACTTAGATTATTAATTAATTTTTAAAGCATCATAAGGTTTGCTGTTTTAGGATGAAATCAGCACTAGACAAAGTTCAAGCACAATGACAGATTCAAAGTCTCATTTTTAAATTGGATTTAGACACAGACATATATGTTTGTGTATGTGCAGGTATATATGTATACATATGTGTATATACACCCATACATATGTATGCATACACACACATATACATACTGATACACATTTCAAGGAAAACTGTCTTTTTTGTAAGATATCTTTGCAACCTTAAAAATAACAGCACATAATTAAGTTTACCTTCCCCAAACTGCACTTAATATGTTCATTTATAATGTATAAGTATAATTTTAAACATTATAAATGATAATATATAATACATAAATCTAATATTTAAAGGAGAGAATGTCATACTAGAACTATGTGTTTGTTAAATCTGAAAGTCATGCATAAATTTTGAAATAATGATGGAAATACTTTTTGTGGAAGTTGAGTGTCTTTTAGAAAATAATTTTTAAAAAGAACTTAAAACTTTTATTATTTTTGCATAATCGTTCATTATATTATTTTACTCTACTAATATGAAACAGATTTTTAAAAACAATCTACCTTGCTCTGTGGTGAAAGAGTCAAAGGCAGCTCTTTTAATCTGTAAATGATAAGCTCAGCAACTTCTAAAAATAGCTAAATTAAGGCATTGTCTAAATCATCCTCCAAAACTCAGAAAAGCAACTTACTATTTTATCATCTAAATAGATGTTAGTGTATCCATTCCCTTTATTTTACTGCAACACAACACAATTCCAACTACCTTTATCTCTATTTCGCTCAGGATGCTGAAGGCCCCTCCAAATGACTCGACAAAACTGTATCCTCAACCCATATTTTTACCCTCCAAATCCAATTCTCTCCCTGAAGACAAAGTAATCTATTAAAGTAGCATATCTGAGTGCCCCTCCCCAATCCACTATTTACCATTCAGATCTTCCCATTGCTTTCTGGGTTGGACCCAGATCCATTACTTCCTGTTCTCTCTCTCCTAAGGTATGCCCTCCTTTGCTCTTTTCATCACTGATACAAAATACTTTTGAAATGTTCTCTTACTGAGCCATGCACCATTTCCAGGGGAATTTTTCATATCCTGTTATAATCATACTTTATTTTTTTCCTGAATCATCAGTTTTTCAGGGAAAATTATGCTGTACTTGCAGATTAATTAAATCTCTTTTATGTGTAGTGAATATTTCCGTATACAATCTACACACCTCTGAAGAAGTTTCCATAGTTTTAATTTTACATATATTTGGAAGCAGGAAGCAGAGTTTACCTAAAACTTCAGGACACATTTCTGTAAATCAGAAATTATGAACTGACTCTGTATAGCATTGTGTGGCAAATAGAAATGCATTAAATTTCAGCTACTTCTTGCCACACATAGTAGTAACACAGTAAATAAGTGACATTTGATCACAGTTATCTATGGCTAGCAAATTGTCTTAGTTTTCTGACACTTATTTAGGGAAAGGATAGCAATATTTAAAAGCAGTCTACCAATATCAGTAATATATACTCTAAATTGTTACTATGATTTATTTCATGAGTAAATAATTGAAATATCAGAAATATAGAAAACAGTGCCTTTCAGTTGCTGACCATTTCTGAGATTCATTACATTTGGCCACAGATTTGGCAAATAACTGGATGTCTGGGTTGACTTCAAAGTGATTTCATGCTCTCTCTTCCGTCAAGTGTCAATGTTTTAAGGTATCTCTAATTTGACGCAAATATTACATGATGTTTGTGGATAAATTAACATATATTGTGTCACTGCTAAGTGCTGAGACAATGCTAGAAAAATACAAATGACATTTTCTGTGTTGACACAGTTAACGATCAAGGGGAAATGAATGTAAAATTATACCTGAAACAAAGCCAAATAAATGTTTATGATCATACTTGAAGAAAAAATTTTGGCCAAAAAAAGAATGAATATTTTGTGTATGATTTTTTATTGTAATTTTTATGAGATAAAATGGTCTTGTCATGTTAATTGTTATAGTGGAATGACCTAGTTGAGAAGTAACATTCTTTTTTTAAATCCTCAGATCTGAAAAAGATCAAAATATACAAATTCATTTTAAATCAATTTAAACTTAAAACAGACATATAATTCCTTTTCCATAAATTGATTTTCCCATAAAATATCCTTTTGTCTCTGTGAAAATTTGAGAACAGAAATTGAATTTTCTTTTTATGAGAGAAATGATTGAAATTTCTAAAAGAGACATAATGCATTTAGACATCACTGGCCTGAATGAAAAGTACAAGAGATATTTCTGGGTTAAGCAATGGTGGAAAGGAGGAATTAAAAGTGTAAGGATAACGGGCACATGCCATATTTTTATGAATTTCTATGTGATGACAATAGCTAATGATAGGCATAGATTTGAACCAGTGACCCTGATATGAGAACCTCCCTACCTGTCCAAATTTTTTTTAGGCAAGTCAGTTGTCAAATTAGGTTGAATTTGTATTTTAAAAAATCTAAATGCATTTTAAAATTAAATTATTCATAGGAATATCTGAAAAGTGTAATAGATTCTGAAATGGAACTGCTCACCTTGGCCATGAAACAAAAAGTTAAAACAGAAATGGTAATCTAGGAAAAACCCAGGGAACACAGTCAGCGAGAGATGTTTGGCAAGCATATTTACAAGGCTACTTTAAATCACACAGTGCTGATGATTACAAATAAAATGCTGGTTTTCAATCAGGAATGGGAAACTGTAAGTATTATTTGTGCTTCTAGCTTGTTTTACTCTGAGATGCAATATTTGGTAAAATAATTCTCTTAATATTGGGGAATATCTCATATAGCAAAATACAGAAACCTCTAAATTACTACCTATTTAAAGGCACCAAAACTTCTTATAAATCTCACATACATCATTTGTTTGCATTTAATAATGAAAATAATAAAAATATATTAAGATTTAGTGGTAATAAGAAAACATTCAATCTAGGGTAAATGGTTAAACAATCCCACCATATAATTGCCCTACATACTTTTCCTTGTTTAAAGTCTCCCAAGGTCCATATTTTATAACTATGTTTTGATTATTTTCTCCCAGAAGCATGTTCAATGGAACAAAGTTGTTTTAATTGATGATATGTAAGAGTCCTCTAACCAAATAAGTGTGGGACACACTGCATAACTTATCCCTCTTGAATATTTCAAGAGTTCCTAACTAAATTTAATCATAAAATTTGTTTTCTAAGCCAAATAACATTAAAATCAACAAAAATCTAGCCCGTTGGATAAAGTCTTACCAATTAGCAAGGTATCCACTTACCCAGATCTATCTTGGTATTTTTATGTGCTGTTTATCATCTTCTCTTACTCTATTCTGTATCAGCCACCTAATGTTTTTGTGATTTGCACCATCTTTTGAGCTCTTGAAAAAGTCGGTGTTTCATAGGCTATTCATTCTTTTCTCACTTTTCTAATTGAAATGTTACCTCCTTTTGCAGTCTAGTTAGTCTTCTTCGGAAACAGGAACCATCGGTTGTATAGATATATAAGTTTTCATAGTATCTAGAATATACAACCTCGTAACTTTACCCGATACATGTTAGAATAAATAATTTTTAAAAATAAATAAAAATATGTTAGATTTGTTTCCTTTATAATAATTGTGATATAAAAAGAAAGAGGTTGAAGGAATCTACAATGTCAAGGAAATTGAAGGAGAATGAGAAGAAAATCTAAACACATGTATTTTATGCAATATTCTAATGATTGCTTGAATCACATCCATATAGAAAATCGTTTACTAACAACCTTCATTTGACAGGATGCTTTTTGTGGAATGTACATCTTAAACTTGTGTTAGCACCATCACTTAAATGACATTTTGAGCCAGGCAAAAAGAAGTGAAAGGTTTAAGTAAGTCAATGTATGTGTATCCTTTGGGAAAGTAGATAGGAACAGAAGCCAGAAAGATTGTGTGTGTGTGTGTGTGTGTGTGTGTGTGTGTGTATTTTAATCAATTATTCTATTCCTTTTCTAAAAAATCACTATTGTGTGTGTGTGTGTTTTTTTTTTGTGAACATACAAAAATCATGCATTAACTTATTTTTTAAATGCAAGGGGGATTTTTACATTCCACAAATACTTTGCCTTCCATTTAAGTATATCATATTGTATTCCCACATGAGTTCTAAATTTCTTATATCGCTGTTCATGTTTGATTTAAATCAAATATTAACTGAAGGATTATGACTTGGGAAGTAAGCATTTGGAGATTCTTATTTTGAAACTGTGCTAATTTTAAAGTTTATTTTTTTGTGTGATACGTGTTTATACTGTTAGTGGGGTTTGAATTTTGTTCTCAGTGACAGTGGACACTATTTGCATTAAATTAGAAATGTTTAATAGCAATGAACAATATCTTTCATTTTAGTCACAGCTGGGAGGCAGTATTAAAAAGTGATGTTTCTTTCCCTATAAATGGTGAGAAGAGACATTATGTCTTCAATATTATCTTTAACATTTTTCATTATTTTAATATAAAACATAAAATTATATTTCATTGGACTTGTACTTTGGCATCTGTCTAAACATTTAAGGACCACCAAGAGTTTTTATATATGTGAATTATTTTGATGACCTCACTATCAATTCCTTACTCTTTAAAATATTTTTTCTAAACTTACTAACAACCAATTACTACATAGTAGATCTAATCAACTGTTCATATCTTCAAAGTGAGTTTTAACAAGTTTATTAGTTTTATACATAATTATTTTATATATCTAAACCTTAAAAATAACTAAAAAGAATATCAGCTTCAATGGCTTTAACTATATATATAGTAATATACTCTGTGTATTAAGAAAAAATTGTTAGGAACATTTGATTGATGAGTCTTTGAAGATACTGATAGAGATCTACCTATATTTATATGTAACACTGAAGAGTAATTATACATTAGTTACAAATGTATAATTGTACAAAATCTATACACAGCTACTTATTAACTGCTAACTTTGTAGGATTTAATAGTCTAAAGCCTCTTGCAACACTCTGAGAGAGATCTTTTAATAAAGCATTTTTGTGCCAGGAAAACTGATTATCATTGCAACATGGGAATTCTATCTGCTCTTATCTCACCGCCTGGATGGACCTACTTCCTTTCTGATGTCACACTAAAGAAGATTATATCCAGCAAATTTTTATTTCAATATAAGTTTATTTCTGAAGAAGAGTTCCCAGAATGAATGTAAAAGAGACCTGGAAAAAATGTTCACTTCAATTTGTATACAACAAATAACTCTACCAGAAATGGACCCAGCTGAGATGAATCTTCTGGAATTATTTTCTTGACAGCTACATCAAGAAGATTAGTATCTCCTTTATTCCAATTCTATCTTTGAAAATCAGGATAGTAGGGATGCAGGGCTAGGAGATTTACATTGAAATGTAAATACAGCAGGGCCTTGTCTCTCCAGTCCTATTTCTTTTTATACCATATCTCCCCTCTTCCTTCTTCTCTCCTCCCCTACGTATCATACCAAGTCTAAAACAACACAGAATGGACATAGTTCAGAGCTTCCAGCCTGGTAAACACATGGAGATCTGGAGGGACTGGTGTGTCAGGAGAGGTCCCTGTGTCCTTTCCCCAGGCCTCGTCCTATGTCTCTCTTTATCTGGCTGTTGATTTGTATCTTTTATCATATCCCTTAAAAATCTGGCCAATGTAAAACAAACAAACAAAACCACAATAAAGAAACAAAAAACCAGGCAGAGAATGATTTACAATTTCCCTAAAACCTCACATAGGTCCTTCAATTGAGTTTATTCCCCTTGCCGGGAAACACTTTCAGCCTCAAGTTGATACATCTTGGGTTCACCTTGTTTTAAAAACAAGATAATGATTAATTTATTCACAAGAAATCAGTGGTACAAGTTATAACATCATTTACTTCTCCAATTATTTGAAGAATAATGAAATTTATGTTGAAAAATAAAAGATTCAAGACTCCACACCCCATTTTTATTAAATAGCTTAACATTTTTTAGAGTAAAAAATTTATGTTGGAGTGAAAAATTCTCCAAATCTAAAAATGTATCCATGATGTGTGTGCTTAGACAGTCTCCTTCGCTGCTGCTTCAGTCTCTGTGTTTAGGACTTCCTCTATAGTGTCTTGCCTTCATCCAGAGTGTGTGACATTTTCCAAAAGAGACTATGTTTGCTATTTATAACAACAAAGGCAAAAGGGGTAATAATGCCAGATTATCACACATTGTGTATCATGGGAAAAATTCTGGCTCAACTGCAGACGGGGAGTAAACTTTGGGAACCTAATGTGCGTAATTAATCTAGTCTGAAAAACAATTAATGCAGCAAGGTTGTGGCAAAGAGGAATACAAACATGCACAGATGGACATAAACATTGAGCAAATCAGGTGTGAGTTAAATATAGAAGAACTAAGATTCTTTTACTGAAAATGTGACAAATCCTTCCATAATGAGAGTGAAAACTATTCCAAGATCAGACGAGATCAGGCGCATTCAGGGTGGTATGGCCATAGACAAGAGTGAAAACTATTCCAAAAGTCGTTTCTATATTAGAAAAAAGAAATACTATCTTCTATTGTTAAAGAGAGTCTCCTTACATAAAATGCTCTTGTTAAAATGGAAGATATTATAAGCCAACCAGTAAGGAAAAACATCATGGTAAAAACCATCTGCATGCATTGTGGTGTTTTTAATATATATTGAAAGTAATTTTCACTCTCTAATATACAAAAAAGGCTTCTGTGCTTCTTCAAGTAAGTTAAAGCTTGTATAGAAATGGCAGTATATATAAATTAAAGGGACGCTTTGGTGGCTCAGTTAAGCATCCAACTCCTGATTTTGGCTCAGGTCATGATATCATCTTCATGAGTTTGCATTGGGCTCCATGCGGACGGTGTGGAGCCTGCTTGAGATTCTCTCTCTCTTTCTCTCTGCCCCTCCCCTGCTCTTAGTCTCTCTCTTTCAAAATAAATAAAACTTTAAAAAAATTAAAAAATATATATTCACATGGAAAACTAATCTGTCCAAAATGACCATATGTATCATGGTGGGAATAGCTATGAACTTCTTTATTATGAAAACTAACATGGCTAATTCACAACAGTCATTTATCTTGGGGCATATTTACTTTTATAGAGTAATCTTCTCTAACGTCTTTTTGTCTTTTTCTGTCAGTTACCATCAATCAGTTAAACCTTTTAAAGCAAACTATGCGAGAATTCCTAGGTCACCTTTATTTTGTGCTTTTCAAAAGAAGTATATAAAAAGGACACATGCTTCTGTTGAATGACTGAGTGTCCTGTGTATTAAATATATCTTTTAAATATGCCAGGCACTTTCATTGGCCTTGCATACCTCATAGTTTAAGAAGGTATGTGAGACTAATCTTATTCTTATTTTATTAGAAAGCTGACATTAGTACCTCAGGGACAGAACTTATCATGAAAAAAAATTTCTGAAATTAGAAAAAGTAAATCTGAGTGCCTAGAAATGAACAATTACCTTGATTAAAATAAGAAAATACAACCAGCTTTCATTTTCAATCTTTCTTTACTAGAAGAATGGTTTTCACTTAGTGATTTTAAACTCACCTGTGGAATGCATACAAGAATATTTTGAATCAGTTTGGTTCAACTAAGAGTTCCCAAGTATAATTTATAAAAATACTGGATTTTAGATTTTGTAGACTAAAAAAGAAGAGCAGATGGTGATAATGGAAGAGCCAAATATTTTTAAAAGGTAGCTTTTTAAAATAATTGCCTGCTTTTATTTAAAACAATAAAGCAGCATGAGCACATTAGTTCAATTTTAATATTCTTTAATTTATAAAATTAAAAAATGTATAGTATGTCTATTACAAAACATGATATTTGAGCAAATAAGCTAAAATCAAATGATTACTTAAAACTAAGTGATAGCACAGAAAGTAAAATAAAGTAATTTTATTGTGCCTATTTTAACATTACACACATTTAATGTCTATTGTTATTATTGGCATTATTCCCACATTATAATTAATGAATATTAATTATAAATATAAACACCACACCACCATCAATATTTTTCTTATTCAGTGAGAAGAGCAATGAATCATTCATGCTCAATTACTTTAAAAAAAAACAGCTTTACTAAGGTCTAATTGTGTTACAAAGACCACATATATTTAACGTATACAACTAGATGAGTTTGGATATATGCATACCTCAAGGACTCTATATATACAAATATATATGAGATCATAGAGGTAAATTGAGCATCATAAATTTCTCTACATGTAAAAGAGAACCAAAAATGTGAAACCCTTACATTTAAAGCAACCTACCAATTTTTCCATCAGTCATTAAATATCTATGAGTATTTGAATAATAACGTATCCCAGAGAAAGGAGATATCTTCTGTAGGTATTGGCTTCATCAATAGATAGTCAATTTGATTGAGCCAGATCTTTTGGGGTCTCATGTGATTCTATAATTTTACATTTAAAAAAAGCTTAAATGAACATGTTTAGAGTAAGACACTGGATAAAAAACTGCATAAAACATAATTGACGATTGAGGAACAATTTATTTCCAATCCATGTTCATGACATGACACATAAATATTGCTATACATGGTTATAAAAAGTAAATGTGACCTCAGGACAAATTATGTATTTTTTCCTGTTGGAAACGGAATAAAAAGTAGGTATGTTTAGTTATAGAAAAATAATGATATATTTCTTGTACACTGAATTTTTTAACTGAAATAACTTCCTGCTACTTTTACATAGGATTTACTAAGTAAAGGGGTGCCTGGATGGCTCATTTGGTAAGTGACAGACTCCTGGTTTCAGCTCAGCTGATGATCTCACAGTTCCTGAGACTGAGTCCCGAGTTGGGCTCTGCACTGACATCACAGAGCCTGCTTGGGATTCTCTCTCTCCCTCTCTCTGTTCCTCCCATTCACATTCTCTTTTTCTTTCAAAAAAAAAAAATCTTAACAGTAACACACTGCATATCTAATAAGCAGACAAGCTTTACTTTCAAGGTGAATATAATACATATATCGCTAATCAAAAGCTGATTCCCTGAATTTCAGCAAAGGATTAAAATAATAGCTTTCTTTATATATCAGTCAAAGTAAGAATCACAGATTGTTCTTACATTCATGTGGATGTCTGAAAACCCATATTGGATTATCAGGGCTTGGTACTTGGCTCTGATCTGGAAATTTGCTCACTGCAAAGGGCAGCTATGGATTTATCTTCTAAACTATAGTAGTCCCCAGGTTGCTGGGTATTATAAGAATTAATTCAAACAAGATGTCTTCAAAAATGTTTTTGAGCTGAAGTCGATTTTAGAGCCCTCTGAGAAAGAGATAGATAAAAGGAAGTGGTCCTCGCCTGTCAGTGATATTAACGGATAAATACGAGCACTGAAAATGAAAGTCAGGGTTCGCAAATGGTAAACATGTTGATTCTTAAAACATTGAAATGACGTCATTTCAACTTACTCTATATTATGTTAACTATTTAATATTAAATAGTTGATAACTTTATTCCTTAAATATTCTTAATTACTTCCTTTTTTCCCAAGTAATCTCTATGCCTAACATAAGACTGGAAGTCATTACCCCAAGATCAGGATTGCATGCTCCACTGACTAAACCTGCCAGGCAACACAAAATGTTATTAATTTTCAACACATAATAACCTTACATATTTTTTGGATTAAACATTAAAAATCATATCTATTATCTTGAATAGATTTGTGTTCAACATCAATAGTTGTAAAAGTTATTTCAAAGAAACAACTATATCATAAAATGGTCAAAGACATGTATCAAACTTCAAATTATGGAAATACAGTTTTACAAAAAATATAAAATTAGTTGTTAAAAATCATTAAAATCAAATTTGGTTTCTGACCTCAAATAGTGTATAGCTTAATTTTTTTACTAACATTTTGAACTTGCTACTTATGCATATATATACCAGAATAAAATACCTTATTTTTGTTTTTATTTGCTCACTGGGTGGTCATAAAACAAAAACCAACAGAAAAGGATTCCATTAAAATATTCAATTGAGCATCAAAATTCCCCACTGACTAATTATAATGCAAACTGAATCACATTCAGTGGTAAGGATACTAATAAGTAAAGTGTTTCAATCACTGATAACACACACTTGTCACTAAAATAATTTTGGAATAGTCAACTTGTAGACTACTTATGCTCTTGGTTCTAATATCACTCTCAAGTGAGATAAAGATTATGTAAAACTGCATTTTATTTATTATTGCATTTAATATAATTTGATAGCTGCAGATAAAACTGAAATGCATATGTGTATATTAGTGTTGCATCACAGATTGTTTACCACATTGATGCAATGTGGTAAAACTGCAGTGCAATTAATTGATACTTCTAATTAATTTTAAGTTGATATAATCAAAATGTTTCACTGTATACNAATTTTTTGAGGAATCTCCATACTGTTTTCCAGAGGGCTGTAGCAGTTTACATTCCCAACAACAGTGGAAGAAGATGCCCGTTTCTCCACATCCTTGCCAGCATCTAGAGTCCTCTGATTTGCTCATTTTAGCCACTCTGACTGGCATGAAGTGGTATCTCAGTGTGGTTGATTTGTATTTCCCTGATGAGGAGGAGACTGAGCATCGTTTCATGTGTCTGTTGGCCATCTGGATGTCCTCTTTGGAGAAGTGTCTGTTCATATCTTCTGCCCACTTTTTCACTTGGTTGTTTGTTTTTCGGGTGTAGAGTTTGGTGAGTTCCTTATAGATTTTGGATACTAGCCCTTTATCTGATACGTCATTTGCAACTATCTTTTCCCATTCTATTAGTTGCAAATGACGGTTGCTTATTAGTTTTATGGATTGTTTCTTTTGCCGTGCATAGATTTAGATTTTAAAACCTCAGAACATATCATTGATTTTGCTTGGTTATTTTACTAATAATAGGTGTCCAATGATTATATTTTGAATTTCTCAGAATACATTTAAGATATTTGCTTTGAATAACAGCAGAACAATGTTTCTCCTCAAATGTTCATGTCCTAGTGCCACAAGCCTATGAACATGTTACTCTACTCGACAAAATGGACTTTGCAGATGTAATTAAGTCAAAGACCTTATGATGGGAAAGTTATCTTGGTTATAAGAAGAAGGCAGGAGGATCAGAGTAGAGTTATAACCGTGGAAGCAGAGACTGGAGTGATGAGCTTTGAAGATAGAGAAGGGACTATAAGTCAAGAAATTCAGGCAGGCTCTAAAAACTGGAAAACGCAGGGAAATGAATTCTTCCCTAGAGCTTCCGGAAGAAAATGCAGTCCTGCTGATGCTTTCTAGATATCTGAAACCCAGAATAGTAAGATAATAAGTTCCTGTTATTTCAAGGCTCTAAGTATGTAATCATTTGTTATGGCAGCAATAGGAAACTAATACAGCATCCTGACTGACAGTGTCTGAGGTCAGTTTTGTGGAGTTTTACCCTCTTCAATTTATCATGAATCCTGCTGCCCCTGCTTTTCTCTAAGGCAAAAATATTTATACTCACTTTCCTTCACTCCTTTTTCTCATGTTCCATTATGTTCTTGGCATTAAATATTTTTCACTCTGTCTTCTTGCCTACTTCTTGCCACATTAGGACTGTTAAAGTAATTATTTTCACACATATAATAGTTTTTCCTTTATAACCAAGATTTAATTTTCTCTTTCTTCTTCTTGGAAGCCTTTCTATTTTTCTTTCCCCCATTAAATTTTATTAATTCTTTAATACCCATCTCAGCAATCCAAACAACCTCTCTTCATGGGCATGGGACCCTTCCTTTGCAGTCCATTGATTTTTTTTAGGTATTAGTACAGTGTCTGACTCACTGTAGATACATAATACATCATTTTAAATTATTTTTAAAATTTTTTACGTCTTCTTTTAAATGTGAATTAAAATTATTTTCGGCTAAAAGTTACTGGGAATTATATATATAATGTACTAAAGAATAGCATTTTCTCTTTTTATACAATAAATATACTTCAAAAAATGTTGTACTACAACTACTTTTCAAGGACCATGCTGGTGTCTAATCAGAATAATAATATAAGCATATATATTCAAACACTGTTTGACATGTTCTGGTAACACTTTATACACTTATCTGTCAACAATGTGTAGGATCAAAATTGTCTCCCTAAAAATAAGATAATATTTGCCATTTCTTTCTCATTTTCTAAAGAGTGAATAGTGGAGTGTACTAGCGGCTACATGACATCAATATCCCAATAGATTAAATATGGAAGCAGATTTAAGAATCCGGCTGTCTTCTAATTGTCAGTCATTAAGGAGCTTAGGTAAAAAAAAAAAATGTGCCTACTTTTCTTGTTATTTTTATTGGATTACAGATTATTTTTCTTAAAATCCTACTTTGTTAGCATACAATGGATTTATTACTACAATTTTAAACTGAACAAATAGCTTTAAGTTTTCTCAGTTTTAATTTTTAATACAATAAATGCTCATCTATATAACCAATCTTAATAAAAAACACTTTGGGGTTCTCAATAATTTTTAAGAATTCAAAGGACTTTGAGACCCAAAAGTTTGAGAACTGTTGACACATGTCAAGGCATATATGTAATACCACTGCACATAAGGATCTCCTAGGGAGTGGTTAAAAAATAAAAATATATAGGCTCCATCCACAAAACTTCTGTGAATCTTTGAAAATATTTATGTTCAATTATATATTTCTGGTTTGTATAAGCTAAATGCATTCAGGGGTTCTAGCTGCATAGAAAGAGTGAAAGTGGATATATTTAGTATGTATATTCCATTTTATTTAAACCATGCCAACAATGCTTGCAGCAGACCCTTTGAAAATATAAAATGTAGGGTAGAAGGATTTGCAAGAAAACTGAATGTTGAAGAGAATGCATAGTTTAAACCATGATGCTGAGCAGAAATAACAACAAAAGTGACAAGAAAGGTAGATGAAATAGAGAATCAATTCTGCATTCAGCACCTGAGGATAATTGAAATCACTGAGACTGAGTAATGACTTGACACAGTTTTTATGGGTAATGGTTGATAGATTGAATATATTTGCACAAGCTTGAGGATTTTCCCCCTGGTAATATCTGCGATGTTTCTAAAATGGAAAAATCCTGAAGTCGCGTCATCCATATTGTTATCTGAAGACTCATAGCACTTGAAAATAAACTGTGGAATTCGACTTTAAGGATGATTTTGGTCTTGTATGGAGAATTAAAAATACTAACAAGTAGGAGATATAGGCCAAACAAGTGAATACTTTAAATATTAATTATATTATATATCTGTTAATAATTTATCTTGTTGCTAGTACCAACATAGTAATTGCCTTTTTAGTATGCACTGATAATATTTGTATTTGAGCTACGCTTACATTCCCCTTTATAAAAGAGAGTCAAATAGGCTTTTAAAATATTATTTTGCTAAAAATTATTCTCCACACATCAAATAATATAGTGTCCCCGTTGACAAACTTTAAGTTCAGAGGTTAATAAAAGTAAGAGTTGTAAATCTTTTAAATCTTTTGGTATTTTACTAGATTAAGCCATGGAGAATATCTTAAAACTAGATATTTCTTTGTGTACCTAGTTTACTATCCACCATCAAAGTTAGTATTGTCAATGCAAGTTTATATTTGGATAATGTATAGTTTTCTGGTATGGGAATCAAGAAAAAATTGACATGAAACATTATTTAAATCACCAGACCCATCTCTTCATAAAAGATTCATCTGCAATGCAGTTTATCTTTTTTAAGAGTCATTTAAAAATTGACATAATGTTAGACTTTTGAAATTATAAAACCGGTATAAATGCATTTTGAATACCATTAACTTTATCTTGAATGTTATCTTGCTCTTTATTTATGGACTAGAAAGTAAGGGTATGCTTCCCTATGCCTTCAATTCCAAAACTATTTTTCTATTTATAATAAAAGTCAAAGAAACATTTTTCTTGTGCCTTCTAAGAAGCACAAGAATTTTCTCTAATTAATCCAGGTGTTTAGTTTAAGTGACTTTCATTAGATTATCATGAGATAATCTTCAAATTATCATCATCGAACTATTTTTTAAGTCCCTAGGTTTTCAAATGTTTTGTTACAGGTTAAAAACATATTTGTGTTACTTGCTAAACTTTAAAATATCTAATTACTATTTTGCTAAAATGCTTTAAAATATGTTAATGAATATATTTATTTTTAACCCCTTGGTAGAAAGAAAGAATATTTAGATAATAAAATAAAAATGGGCTTTGTGGAGATGCCAAATATTCAATGGAACCATTACTACAGTATCTCCAGTCTAGGAGAAGGCTTGGCAATCTACTGACCATGGACCAAATCCAATCTGCCACCTGTTTTTGTTAATAATATTTTTCTGGAACACAGCCAGACACATTAGTTTTTGCATTGTCTATGGCTATGTTTTGTGTTTTAATAGTAGAGTTGAGTCATTTCAATAGAGACATATGGCCTACAAAGCTGAAAATATTGACTCTTTACAGATAAAGTTTGCCAGCCGCTATACCATTAGATGATGAGGGCTAAAGTGTATAAAATAGAAAGGAGTAAAACTCTATGATAACCTTGAAATTTCTGGAATATTAAAGGCAGTTGTCACAAACCATATTTGCAAATAGACTAAGACTCCCAAGAGTCCCAACATTTTCCAAGAGAAATCAATATAGAGAGACATTAAAACTGAGAGCTTTCCTGAATGCTGGATTACATTCTTTATCAAGAGTAGATCTAAATGCAGTCTCAATGTTGAAAAAAGGAATGCAATAAAAATCGATTGTAACTGACAAAAATGTAAAGAACAATATCAAGGTGCATAGCCATTGCTTTGTGCTATGGTTTGCTATCTCCCAAGGAATGTAAACTTAAGTTATTAAATATCCCTACACTACCAGTCCCAAAGTTTTTTTCAAAGTTTCTTTTCAAAGTAAACTAATACTTAAAAGCATTATGTGCCTAACAGAGAAATCTATTGAACGTTATATTCATCCTCATTTTTAAGAAATTTTTTAAGCACTCAGGCTTACCACATAAAAAAAAAAAAACCCTGATAGTATTTGCTACCCTTTTGTAACAACTCCCATAAGATATATGGTTGTCAACCAAGAATAATCTTTTACTAACTCCTGGATCTACCACTTTGGCGGACATCGGTGGGGAAAAGGACCTGCACTACCCACGTATCGCCTGGAGTTGTTCAAAGGATGGCAGGGGCGCAGAGTTATGTGAATGCTTACTCACCCACAGGTCTGATGATTTGTCATTGGGTCTTGGCTGGGGCCTCCCAAAAGGGTTATCAGCAAGATCTCTAGGTAGCTGCTTGGCTTCCCCACACCATGATGATTTGGTTCCAAAAGTGAGCACTCTGAGAGAGAACCAAGAAAAGCTACATTGTCTTTTAGCCTCAACAATAATATTTTATCACTTCTGCCATAGTGCAATAGGAAGGTACATATCTTCTGCCATTTGGTAGTAGAGTGTCAAAGTTTTAAAAAATATATGGAGAACTGGAGATGTTGTTTGGCAACATTGGAATATAATCTGACACTCTGAGGGTAAAACATTGTTTTAAGTGTTATTTATGCCACCATTTGTATCCAAATCTTGTTTACATGAGAAAAATTGAATACACCTTACACTATATTGCATCTATAAAAAGTAATTTTTGAAAAAAAAGACAAAAAAAAACTCATGCAAGAGTACCAAAAGTGTTCTAGGTATAAAATTAATTTCTCTTACTAAATTATAGTATTCACTTAACAAATAGGTGAAAAATAAAATGATTCAGAGAGCTTAGTTGCTGATTTTCACACACCATAACCAATGAATGGTTGTTACAAAGGTAAGTAGAAACAGAAGGAGTCATGGTATATAAGTTCTTCTGTAATTGGTGAAGGTACGGCTTACTATTAGCAAATGGCTGGCTGCACAAAAGCATGCCTCAATAGCATTGGTACATACTCTCCTGGCCTTCAATCCCTAATAAAGAGCTCAAGATGCCAAAGATATTGTCTGATTAGGGTTCCTATAGGATAATTCCCATGGTTTCATGAATGTTCTATCTTTTAGTCCAGTTCAATGGATGCTGGCCACCACTAGGGATATGCAAATGAATGCTAACAGCCTCCTCATACTCTTGAGTCCATAGGGAGAAATTGGATGAATCAAAGGTCAAGATTCCTTTGTATTAGCTCCTACAAGGTCAGAGGTTGCTGAAGTTTATTATTGTGGTACAAACACCACAAAACAATACAAACATAAATTAATTAGTTAAGTATTTTTAAAATTCCTGCTCATTTTTAGATAAAACCTCAGGAAACTGAAAAAATGGACATAGGAGATATGAAGCAGGAACTGTTGATGTTTGTAATTTTTCATTCGAAATACCAAATCACATAGTGACCTCATGTACAAAAGCAGAAAGGATAGGGGTTGTATTTTGGAAATAAATTGTGGTACAGTGTCTTACATGTTCTCTTTGACTTAGAGAAAAAGAAACTTTGCTATTTTAGCAAAGTAGGAAAATCAGTAAAGAGATTGACTTAGCTCATAACACATGTATGATACTTGAATCAGTAAGGACATGTGAGGTCATTCTAGCTTCAGCTCACATTATTAGCTCCTTAATTCCACTAATAAAGAATATGTCGGTTTTTTTCCCCAGATATTCTAGTTAATTTTACCAAAACCTAGTCATGGAAAACTGATATTAATCAACATCATAATTTACCGTATGTTACAGGATATCCTCTCTTCTCTATAGCTGTGCTGATCAAGTCCTTGAACATCTGAAAACCTTGGGGATCATTCCATCTCTACTATCATAAAGAGGTAAAATGAAATATTGTCCCAGAAAGCCAGCAACATCATGGAGAAATTTAAAAAGAAATCAAATATTGGAAGAGAAAAGTCGCGCTGCTGAGTGTCTAGTTTGTACAATTTAGGGTAGAGAGGAGTAAAGGAATATACTTAATTTTACGAATATATGGAAGCAGAATAGTGTTTAATATCTGCTTTTGCAGCCAACTTTTTCTACTTACAATGGATATTCTGTAAATTATTATGGCCAGCAACACAAACACAAATTTGAGGCAGGGAGGTCTTTGCCCTGATATACTAAATAAAAAAAAAATTAGTATTGAAAATGAAATCTTTCTCTGAAAACAGAAGAGCCTTTGTACACTGTCAACCATGTTATTTTTTTTTTTTAATCTGGGGACACATGATATTCCTAGGTCTGAATATAAATGTACATTAAATATATATTGAATTGTAAATAGTTGAAATAACATAAAAGATTGCCAGTTAAAAGCAGAGAAATTATATGATTAATTTGCTCTTGCTTGAATGATCTTTTGTAGCTGAATTATAAGTACAGTAACATGGACACATTGACAGAGTATTAACTCCATTTGTGCTGGAGGAAGTACATATTAAAATATTTGTTCTACTTACTTTTCAATGTCATGTTCATATCCTTTATAACTAAAAGGATATTTATGTATTTGTTGGAAGTTTTGTTTATCTAGGTATATGAATTGCTAATTTGGATAGATAAGGAACTGAGAACTGATTCAATTTTGCAAATATTCAGAATTTTTATTAGGGTGCCAAGTATAATAAACTATATGTCTACATTTCTTTAATCTGTTTCTGAGGAGGAGATGATTTTAAAAAATGGACTGTCACTGAATATTTCAGTTTATCTCCATGGATCTCAATGAAATCAAATCATGTAATAAAGGCTGAAACTTCATCTAGCAGCATAATATGCTCCTGTCACCCTTTATTAACATGACAGGGTTTAAACCATAATTCATGTTTGCAGGTTTGTTTCTCATTATTCATAGGTATTTTTTTGTCCTTAAGATTTCTAACTCAAAAATGATATACAAAATTTAGGACAGTCTGTAAATCTCTGACAATTACACCCAAAGCATAATTTGTTTCTTGTTAAGTAATTTATATTTATAGGAAAAGATCTTG
>NW_027532838.1:345078-371291 GCF_008692635.1 Crocuta crocuta | reverse complement strand
ATATTTAAGGTAGATATCTAGAAACAAAGCAAAATATAAAATAACACATTTATTTTACCTTAGCAAATGAATATTAAAAATAAAAATTTATTTATAGTAATGAGAATTTAATATTCATTTTTAATATGTTACATTATAAATTTTCATAAGAATAGTCAAGATAGTTAAGTTCTTGGTTAGAAATATTTGGGGATTAGCAGTCATACTCCCATGAAAAATTCTAATGAATCAACTTGACACAAAGGAAGTAATGTAGTTGCTGTTTTTATATAGATACATAAACTGTAAGGCAATCTGAAGGAAGACTGACCAATTTATCATAAACTTCATGGAAAAAATAAAGTAAATTAATGAAAATCTTGTAAAAAGAAACAGAAAGAAGTGAGGTGTGACCAACGTAGCAAAATACTAAAATACATTTTAAAGCCTAAAAGATTAAAAACATGTACCACTACTACAACGTAACTAAATAGATGAGCAATGAAATAAAATAGAGTGTCCAGAAATTGAATTAAATGTATGTGGAAAGTTACTCCATGAAAAATCTCATCCCAAATCAGTGGTCAGCTATGTAGAAAATTCTACGGTTTTTATAAAAGTTTTATTAGAAATAGGAAGTGAGATAGGCAATGTTATGGGATGCAAAATCAATATATTATTTACAAAAATTGTGAATAAATGGTTTTCTTTCCATCTTTCTTTCTAATCTTTATGTCCTATAGTCATTCTTTTCTAATTTCACTGGCTGGCCTCTCCAACACAATGTTGAATAAAAGCAATGTGAGCTAGTTTTGTTCCTGAGCTCAAAAGAAACCAGTGCAAATTTAGTATTAAATATAATCTTAGCTTTAGTATTTTTTCTGTAATTGTATTTAATCATGTTTAGGAAGTTCTCTTCTCTTTGTTATATACTAGTAATTGAGAGTTTCATCTTTCACATGATTTTTCCTCATCTATTGAGATAATACAATGTTTTTTAAAAAGTTCCTTTATGTTGTGAATTACCACAATTAATTGTTGAATATTAAATCCTGTACTGCTTGAATGAACAGCACTTAATCGCTATATATTTTAATCTTTATATTTTATTGCTTTCAATTCCAGCTGCGTAATTCGTGGGACCCATTGCAAAATGAAAACATTCGACCCCTTCTTCAAAAAGGCAGGAAAAGAGTACATTTAAGTGTACTAAACGACACAGCTTTTCCTTTTCTTCTGCATTTCTCTCAATATTTTATCATTGTGTTTTTTTTTGTTCTTTAATGGTGTTCTACATAAAAAAACCTTAATAACTTAAATCATTAGTATAAAGTTTATTATCATACTTATATTGTGCAATACCAGTTTTAAACGCAAACACATGAGCACTTAACTCTAATGCAGAATCACCAAAATTGCACATTCATATTTTGTGGCTCTTACATGTATATGCATTTCATTCTTAACAGAAAAAAATGAAAACAGTACAGAAATCTTGCTCAACTATTGTTACTTTTGATGTAGTACATACTACCAAAACTCTCTACCTTTGGCTTACTGCTGGGTATGAATGGAAATAAAAGGAAAACAAAATGAAACAAAACACAACAAAAACAAAAACAAAACAAAACTATTGGTTGTTCTATTTTTCTCTTTATTTTTAGCCATGATGTTTAGCATAAGTGGTTGGTCAATACAGAAATGTTTTTATGAAAAGTGCAGCCTTGTAGGACCATCAGTGATCTGGGTTATTCAGTGCTAGCTATTGATGACATGAACCCAGAATCCCCAAGACCCCCAAAGCTTGCTAGTTCAGCAAGATTCAAAGTGCACACATAATGAGCTACCATAACAAGCTTACCTCATATTCCCCTTGACTCTCACTGAACTACTCTGCATTCTGGATTCATCAGAATCCGGTGTTTACTGGATATTTAATGGGGGCATCAAAGAAGTGGGACAGACATATTGTGTGTCGCTCCTCTGCTGACATGCAAAGCTCAGTGGTCATGTTAGACTTTGCTTGCAAAACAATTTCAAAAATAAAATGATTAAGAATTTCAAGATGGTGATATCAGAGCATTAAAGGGCATGATAAATATTGGGTTCTGTGCATTGTACAAGTCACAGGCCCGTGAAGTTTATCCTGTTATATGTGTGAAATACATGTTCATATTTTGCAAGTCTAAATTGTGTTAAAAAGAGAAAACAAGTATTTTCATACTTTGTCCTTCTCTGTGGGAAATCAAATAGCTATGCCCTGGTGGAGGAGATTATAGGGAGTGCATTATACTGCTTTCTGGCCATATTAAAAAGAGCTGACCAGCAGTTAGGTATTTAGGGGCTGGGTCTTGCTTGTGCTCATGAATTCCTTAGACCATGTTATATCTATGGCATATCTTATCTTGTTCTTCACCTTGCTTTCAGCATCTCTTCTTTTGTAGTTTTGAAAATGCCTTGTGTTTTTCATGTTTTCTATACATTCTTACTGGCATGTAGCCAGTGACATATTGTGCATGTTTTCCCTATAATGTGTGTCTAATAAATACGGGAGATTGAGAGGAGCATGGGGAGACTTCCCTTAGCCTCCCTCTCACCTCTCCTGATCTGCATGGAGTAATCTTTTCTGCAATCCTTGGCTTTACTGGACAAAGCCAAAAGTGGAACACACAATTGGTGACCCCAATGTGATTGCCAAACCCACACCTCTTTTTAAAAATTAAATATATAAACACATCTTATTCTAGTTACATTTCTTCAATTATACATTTTACTTTTTATGTATTTTACATTGACTTTTCTTATTTGAACATCACTAGGGAATCAATCTTT
This sequence comes from Crocuta crocuta, assembly GCF_008692635.1. NCBI lineage: Eukaryota > Metazoa > Chordata > Mammalia > Carnivora > Hyaenidae > Crocuta > Crocuta crocuta. The sequence continues at coordinate 368,480 of NW_027532838.1, read as the reverse complement.
CACAGATTTAACTTGTTGCAGCATTATTATTATCATTGTTACTGCTTACATCACTGTTACAACTATTGACATTTCCAAATATTGGATAATGAGAGTCATTTAACTATCTCTTCTGTACTGCATCTATTACCTTTTATAGTACCCATGTTTTCTAACAACAACTGTGTTACCAGATCCAACCTGACATTTTCCTTGCTTTCTAGGGACATGACATGGAAGATCAGTGACATTCAAGGTGTACCCGTAGGGCACATTAGAGTAGAGAGACATGTTAAAAATACTACAGATGGACTTGAGAGTAGGCAGTAAGCAAAAGTGCTCCGGATATTTTTCAGCCATGAATAATAAGGACTGAATAGATGGAAATATCTTATAACAGATATGGATTCATATTGATTAGTCCAATCTATTTTTCTCTCAGAGAATATTTTTCATCTCTCACTAACACTTTCTATAATAGTGACATTCAAAAATCCTACACATTACAGAAGATAATTTTTAAATTTTCTTTAGATTTAATTAGAAATGGGTTCATATTTCTTACTTCTTTACCTCTTTTTTACTGCCACTCCTGAAGTATTGAAGAACTAATCTGCATTTTAGCCATATATAATTTTTATCTTTGTATAATATATTCAACTCTTGAACGTTAGTTAAGGTGTTTGTATTGTTTTGATCTGAATTTATAAGTGGAATCTCTCAAGTCAAATAGTTATAATTACCTTATTTATGTATTTATTTATTTTAAATTTTTTATTAGTTTATTTATTTTCTGAGAGAGACAGAGAGTGAGCAAGGGAGGGCAAGAGAAAGAGGGAGAGAGAAAAATCCCAAGCAGACTCCACACTGTCAGCACAGAGCCCTATGTGGGGCTTAAACACATGAACCATGGGATCATGACCTGAACCAAAATCAAGAGTTGGATGGTTAGCCAACTGAGCCACCCAGTGTCCCTATAATTACACAATGTGATGAAAGGTGAAGTTACACAAACAAACAAACAAACAAAAACACACTTCATTTTAATGTCAGATTTATTAGAAACCAAGCTCTTAATATCTATAGCCCTATGAAGGAATTAATCCTTTGATTAGCCTACAAAGACAGAGCAAGATCCCCTTCTGGGTCTTGACATAATGACAAACATAACTTAGTGTTTTAAACAGTGTACCAAGTACTCAGACACATTTGCTACTTCTCACTTTCTTAAAAGAGATCCTAAAGGCATTGCTGTATCTGTAACTCCTATCAAGATGTAGAATTTTCTGGTCAGCAGCCTTAAGACTATCGTTTACTTAGGAGTTGTTCATGTTATCTTCTAGTGGCTGTGAAGTGGAAGTCAGCCAAAAACAGGGTAATAAAAAGGAACGAGGCAATTATCTAAAGAATGAAAGTAACAATATGCACTTGTGACAAGAGGGAAGAAAATGGATGTTTGTCTCAAATAAAGAGATTGCATTATGAGTTCAAGGCAAGAGGCAGTAATATATTGCTTTATGCCTTATATATATGCACCATAAAGAGAAAGTAGTGTGATACTAGGGAATGAGAGAATGAGAATTTGTAGGGAGTCAGCTTTGGACATTTTAAGACAGTCTCTTTAAAATGATGCACATCTTCTCAAGAACAGGCTTTGCATACCAGATATATATCAGAGAACAAAAGATTTAATCCCTTAGTAACACAATCCTGGAATAATGCCTTTCCATATTCCCATATTTACATAATTAGGAGGATGATCTTTTCCAGGTGAACAGTGCTATGCATGCATGGGTGAGGTTGGCATTTTAATTACTCCTCATAATGACAAGCATAACTTAGGCATCTCTCTTAATCTTAATAGATTTTTGTTGTTTTTTCCCTTTAGAATAATAACTAATTTGTGTGGAAATCCTCAGATACTCTATAAATATGTGGCTCCCATTATGGCGATATTATATTTTCCAAAGACTGATGCAGCAATGTCTCTGGCCCCATGTGCTCTTTTATTTACCTTGTTCCCTAGCTAAGCTCCCATTATAGGTGGAATCTAAAAACTTCTCACTAATCTGTTTGGACTTGTATATGCTTTGATGGATACTGGTGGTAGCTGTAACACTGTGTGATTTCCAAATAATAGATGATGTAAGCCTTTCCGTGTTTTACTGGGACATGATCACTTAGGGTGGCGAACTACAATATAAGGAGTCTAACTTCCTGAAGCCACCCTGCTGTGAGGAATTGAACTAGTACAAAGAGACTCTATGTAGTGATTTTGCTTCTAGGAGATTCCAATAGTGATGGCATCTCATTGTGGTGTCAATTTTCATGTTTCTAATGTCTAATGATGTTGAGTATCTTTCTGTATGCTTATATGTCATCCATACATTCTTTGTGATGTGTCTATTTAAATCTTCTACCTTTCTTATTAAGTATAAGAAGTTCTTTATGTGTTCTGAATATAAATGCATTATCAGATATAGGAATTGCAAATATATCTCCCAGTCTTATGTTATTTCATTCTTTTAGCAGTGTTTTTCAAAGGGCAGATACTACCAATTTTGATGAAGTCCAAAGTGTAAGTTCTACTTAGTTTTATGAAATGGACTTCTGGTATTGTAACTAAAAATATCTCTCACTAGCCCAGGATTACAGATACTTTTTCTAGTTTTACTTTCAGGAGTGTACAGTTTTAGGTTTTATATTTAGGATCATGACCCATTGTCAGTTAATTTTTGTTTATAATGCAAGGTATCGAGCAAAATTCATTGTTTTTCCAGGATCTTTTTTTTTTTAAGTTTCTTTATTTACTTTGAGAGGGAGAGCGCAAACAGGGAAGGGGCAGAGAGAGAGGCAGAGAGAGAGAATCTCAAGCAGGCGCCACACTGACAGCACAGGGCCCGAGGTGGAGCTTGATCTCACAAACCATGAGATCATGACCTGAGACTAAACCAAGAGTCTATCCCTTAACCAAATGAGCCATGGAAGCATCCCTGCAGAGTCATTTCTTTAGAATGTATACTTTCTCCACTGAATTGCCTTGGCAACTTTGTTGAAAATAAGCAAGTAGATCTATTTCCTTTTTTTTTTAATGTTTATTTATTTTTGAGAGAGGGGAGAGAGAGAGAGAGACAGAGAGACAGAGAGACAGAGAATGGGGTAAGGGCAGAGAGAAAGGGAGACACAGAATCTGAATCAGCCTCCAGGGTCAGAGCTGTCAGCACAGAACCCGGTGGGGGCTCAAGCCCATAAACCGTGAGGTCATGACCTGAGTCAAAGTCAGATGCTTAACCAACTGAGCCACCCAGGCACCCCAAAGTTGGTCTATTTCTTGACCTGATCCATTGGGTGATGTACCCAAGTTGATGACAGTAAGGCACTATCTTGCATATTCTACTCATTTAGTAACTTCTCAGGGAAGTCCTCCTACTTCTTTTTTCAGAATTGTTTTGTTAATTCTAGTGACTTTGCATTTAAATGGTTTTTGGAGTCACATTTTTAATTTCTACACTCTAGCTTGTATTTTGATTATTAATGCTTTACATCGATAGGTGGTTTAGAAAAAAGCCTGGAATCTTAAGTCATTGAGTTTTCCAATCTATAAACATGGTATATCTCTCCATTTATCTAGGTCTTCTTTATTTCATAGTTAATGGTTTGAATTCTTCAGAAAAAAAAACTAAACAATTTGAGTTTGGTCCTTAAATGTTTTATATTTTTGTGGTATTGTAAATGTCATTCTCCAAATTTCAATTTCCAAGATTTTATCTTTAGTTTTGGAGCAATTAGTGGTATTTACATATTAATCTTGTATCCTGAAACTTTACAAAACTAATATTCTTTTTTTATTTTATTTTATTTTATTTTTAATAGTTTATTGTCAAATTAGTTTCCACATAACACTCAGTGCTCATCCCCACAAGTGTCCTCCTCCATACCCATCCCCCCTCCCCCCACATCCATCAGTCCTCAGTTTTTGTCAGCATTCAAGAGTCTCTCATGGTTTGCCTCTCTCCCTTTCCCCCACCATTTCCGCCCTTCTTCTCCCAATATTCTTTTTTTTAATTTAAAATTTTTTCGTGTTTATTTTTTGAGAGAGAGAGAGACAGAGCACAGTCAAGGGAGGGGTAGAGAGAGAGAGGGAAACACAGAATCTGAGACAGGCTCCAGGCTCTGAGCTGTCAGCACAGAGCTAGATGCGGAGCTTAGACCCACAAACCATGAGATAATGACCTGAGCCAAAGTTGGATGCTTAACTGACTGTCATCTGGTTCCTCACAAAACTAATATTCAGATTCTTGTTCCCTCTCTTTCTCTATCTCTCTCTTAGTCTTTTCAGGAGCATTTTTGGAGATTGCATTGGATATTTTTACATCAACAATCACAGCATCTGAAAGATACTTTTCTTTTCTCTTTTGCAATTTGGGTACCATTCTTCTTCTTCTTCTTCTTTTTTAGTTTCAAACACTTTATTTTGTAGAGCAGTTGTTTCAGTATTCTAAAAAAAATAGAGAAGACAGTGCCAAAAGTTCCCATCCTGCATAGTTTTCTCTATTAACATTTTATATCCATATGTTGTATTTGTACCAATTAATACCATACATGATTCAGGTTTTCTACTTTTTACCTAGTTTTTACATTTTCCTATTACATGATACCATCTATGAAACTGTATTACATAAAATAGTAATATTTCCTATATTACTCTTGGCTGTGACAGCTTCTCAGACATGAATGATATCTAAATAGAATGATATAATTTAAAAAGTTGTTATATTCCAACTACATATATTTTGAGTGCCCTTCAGACTTTTAATGAAGTACAAGAAATCCCATAGGCATTATTTTCCCTATTCTTAATAGGACCCCCTTTAAGTTTTTTTGAACAGTTCAGTTATATGTATATATATTTTTTGAATGGTATTTCATTGTATATATAAACTATATATTCTTAATCTAATCACCATTGATAGACAAATAGGTTGTTGTCATATCTTGGCCATTGTTAATAATGTTGCAATGAACACAAGGGTGTAGATATCTCTTTGAGTTAGTAATTTTAATTTTTTTGATATATATACATATATATATATCAAAGAAGGATTGTTAGATCATATTTTTTGAAGAAACTTCAAAAGGTTTTCCATAGTGGTTATATTAATTTACAATCCCATTAAGAGTGTACAAGGGTTCCCTTTTATTTTTTGATGATAGCCATTCTAACAGGTATGAAGTAGTATCTCATTGTGGCTTTAACTTGCATTTCCTGGATAATTAGTGATTTGAGGACCTTTGTGTATATATATTGGTCATTTGTATGTCTTTTTTAGAAACAAATATCTATTTGATCCACCTGCTCATTAAGAATTTGCCCATGTTTTTCTGACTACTTTTCCACAAAGGATTTTTTATTCTTGCATTTGAGTATAAAACTTAGGGAATCAAAATTTGTTTCTTTCTTCTTTGAATGCCAGAAGAAGCAGGTAATGTTCATCAATTACCTGTTTCCATAATTACCTAATTGTGCCACTCAAAGTTAATGTAAACTTAATTTGTTTAAAATTTATGGTTTATGTTGTATCATAAATTTTTATCCAATTATGCTTTAAAGACTAGGTCTAAGGAAGTTCTTTGCTAGCTATCAATCTTAGTCTTTAATGCTTCTTGATTATATCTTTCAGAATTTTTTATATTCATTTATTTAATCTGCATTTATATGTTTCTTTAAGTTTTAAAATCATATCTATTGCATCTTTGACGTAATAATTTTATAAATTATTGAGCAGATTAATAATTTACTATACATATTACTTAATTTGTATTTAATACTTCTGATATATATAACATAAAAATTATCTTTCTCTCTAGTTGCAAATACAAGTTATCTGCTTAGGTTTAACCACTATTTAACAATTCTTTGTGGGATTTCTTTTTCCAGAAAATTTCCACTTACATGCAAATATGTATTATACATATGCATATATATATACTGATAAATAAAGGAATTATTCTATTATTCCTTGTATTTGTTAATCTTGCTTCATCACTAACAATCAGTTCTGAATATCATAGATACCTAATTTATTTCAGGTACAAAATAATATTCCATTTGAAATATATTAAAACAAATAAAGCTCGCATTCTGAGAAATAGTTAAATTGTCTATCGTTTTACCAGGACAAAAAATACTGTTTTGAAAATTTCGTGTAGATTTGTTTGAGTATTTTTATAGGATGAAATTCATAAAATAGGAATTACTAGATCAAAGTCTATATTATATACTTTTTAAATGTGATAAGGTGCTCAGTAATGTAGTTCATTTAATTTACCCTAGACTTAAAGATGTTAAATTGTCCCAACCATTATGTGTTTACCATGTGGCAATGAGGGGCTGAATATTTTAAGCTACAAGTCTTTCAAACATGGCCTACACAACACAACTAAACAAAACTGTCACAGAATGTTAACTGGGATTCTTCCTGGTTTGGTGTTTCAGCTGAGAACACGCAGTTGAAAGAAGCATGGGCTTTGTACCTCTAGTTTTAAAATGGGTAACTAAATTGATAAACAGTTTAGTTTATCAGTATCTCCACAGTGGTTTTACCACCCTTAAGTCATAATCAGACTTGATATAGGGTACATGAGGAATCAATAAAAAAGACAGTTGAATGAGTTCTGAAGCTCCTTGTCATATGGCCCTGCGAGGAAAGTGGAGTTTCCTCCACACAACTGTAAGCACAGTGAAGAAGGTGCCATGTGATGACTTTGGAGGGCAACATCTCTGAAATATTCAACTGACAAGTTCCAAAAGTAAGTGACTGACTGGAGATGACACAGTAAAACTTAAGAGAGAGAGAGAGATGGATTTGGACCCGTCCTTCATGGTTTTCAGTATAAGTATGCTAGAGTTTTCCCCATGTCCAAGTAAAATCTTTGGAGACACATGGCAGTTTTAAACTCTAAAGGTAGCTAGCCCCCATGGTTTGCCTGAAGGTATAAGATTACTGCTCAGAAAAAGTTTCTGTGGAATTAACTGCTAGAAACCAGGGGTAAAGATGTATTGCTAAGAGGAATGTCATCTAGATGAGACATAGCCTGCCGTGAATATCTGCCAGTGGGTGAGCCCAAGGATTTGAATTAACCAAGGCACCAAAGAAGTGACAGAGGGGACAAGACAGCTTAGTCCCCCTGAGCAAGATTTAAAGCAAATAAGCTGTACATTTTTTTCTCTTCTTTTCTTCTAAAATAACTTTCTCCTGTTCCCAACAGAAGAGAAGACATAAAAGCAACTACTGAGTTCTGTAGAGTGTGAAATTACAAAGATTAAAGAAAACAACTATAACCTTTTCCTTCTCCACTATAATCTTCTAATTTGTAGTGAGAATTAAAGGATTTTTTGAACAACTAATAGACAATATTTGAAAAAAATGCAACTAATTTATCTTAATAGAATTCTTATTTAATTTTAATGTATGTTCTCAAATATAATTAATGTATTAATATGGGGACTATAAATTTTGCTGTTACACTATAAAAAATATTTACCATATGCTTAGGTCTGTTTTAAATACTTTACGTGTTGTGATCATTGAAGAAAGTGTGGTCCTAGCTGCCATTTTCCCTTCCCCAGCAAGCCACATGCAGTGGCAGATTTTGGTGGAACATAAAGGCCTGGATATTTCAGGTCAACTAGAGAAAACTTTGAAAGGCTTTTCATGATCCAAAGTTCCCCCAACTGATCCACCGAAGTGGTTGCCAGGCATGCTTTGCAGCTGAACTACTCCCTTTGGTGCATTTTTACTTTCTCCCCCTTGCACAGGTGTTAATCCTAAGAGTACTTAAAACATCATGCCAGCTAAATTGTATCCCAAAATCAGCCACCAGAAGCACCCAACCATCAATACATATTACAATTCAGTTAATATTACAACAACTCTCTGATGGGGGAACTATTACTATTCTCATTTGAAGATAATGAAATATAGAAATATATACATTTTTAAATAAATAAATAAACATAAGTGAATGCTTCAAAAAAAACCCTCAAAGACTCTTATTTTAATAAATTTTAAAAAGTACTCTAGAGAGCATACCTAGGAAGGACAATGACACATTTAAACATATTTTTAAACCAAATCATCAGGATATCTATGGAATAAGCAATATTGTTTTACCACATAAGACTTCTTATTTTCCTCTCTGAGAATTTTTGAAAAACCAAACATCTTTCTGTTATGTCAAACATCATGACTTGACCATTTTTCTATACTTTTGATCTATCTGCATTTTGATACTTTTGATCTATCTGCATTTTGATCTTGTGTGTCTTCATAGGATCAAGGTCTTACTTCCCAGCTCTCAAAGATTTTCTCTAGTTTAAACCCTGTTCCACTGTCTATATTTAAATATCTATGTTTTTCAATATAATATACATTACCCTAAAGTGACAATCAAATCAAGAAATTCCATTGATTTAACATAGCAAAAGATTATTTATTGATGTGACAACGTCTCCTATAAGCTGGTGGCTCTTTAGAGACTCATGGGCCTCGTTCGTGTCCACTGTACAGCACAATCATTTCAAGATGTGACTTCCAACTCTCATTAGGATGGAAAGAGAAAGAAAAAATATTTAGGCCAGGAACGAGGATATATATGCCAGGAATCAGGCATATCATTTCTGTTTAAAATTCTTTAGGAAGAACCAGCTTCTACCTTAAGTACAAGAGGCTTGGAAAACAGCCTGCTGTGCTTCCTGTAAGAAGTGGCACACCAGGTATTGATGAACACTGGTAATGTTCATATTCTCAGTGTGGACCAACCCTATGACTAAAATGGCTGTCTACTATGACTTTGTATTTAGAATGCTCCAGTCACTTTCCAGACAATAAAAGAATAGGATATGATTATATCAGCCCAAATTCTGCGACTCACTCTAAAGAAAACATATGGATTCAGAACACTCACTATTCTGACCTACTTTTTCTCTTATCCATTGCATCATAGGTATGTTTGGGAGTATTCAAAAATTGTTACGTCACATTCAAATAGTTGAAAAGATGCTGGAGGTCGGCTCCAGCAGGTCCAGGGGTCCGTCAAGGATGGATGGCAAGGGAGGGAGTGAGAGAGCCAGGAGATTCTTTCTGATCACCAGGCAGGCATCTCTGCCCTGTCGGTTTTGGTGTCTTTATTTATAGATCAATGTTAACATGGCATCAGAAAATGGAATTTTTACAATGGATAGTTCTCTGTGATAAGATGTTTTGGAAAATGTACAGAAACAGGTTTTACAGAAGTCGTCTTGCAGAACTGCCCCAATTATAGTGAGGTTGAGTAACTAAGAAAATAACAGGGGGTTCACATTTTAATAACACTAAGATTAAGTCATAGATTTGTAGATACTCTTATCCATCCTCATCACAGATGCCATGGTAAGGGAAGGTGTTTGTGGAATGTAGGCCTTAGGCAAGGGGCTGCTATACATCATCAGTTAGCAAAGGTATATGTAGGAACTTATATTATGCTCTTATCTGTTCCTTCTCTCTGAGTTAGGCTCTTTGTCTCCAGGCAAGACTTGATTTTCCAGTTATATGCTTTATGGCACCGGGGAGCCAACCATACCTTTAAAGAGTCTAGTTCATTTCCAATACATAGAATAGCCTCTTCAAGTGCATTTACCTTTGTGTCTAGTTTTATGATTTCTCAAATAGCTAGGGCATGAGAGACAGTTTTGGTTAGCTGATTTACATGTTGAGCTGTATGAACCTCTTTGACTAATGCAATGGTAGAAACAGAATTGTACATGAAAGGTCAATCTTTTATGAGTAAGGGTCTTTAGCCTGTTCATACTCAAGGGAAAGTATGGAAAAAAACAGGACCTGCTGGAGACACGATGTCTGTTCCCAAAATTGAAAGAAGTTCCCAAATAAGTTCCTTCACAAGGTGCAATCATCATAACAGGGCCATAATAAGGGGGCAAGTCACTCCCAATATTGATCAACAAGGTATCTTGGGGGGTCGGTGCTCAAGCAGAAATAACTGAGTGGGGGTGGATATCGGTCATCATCTGATTGGCAAGAGACCGTGCAAACTTGCTTTAACCTCACCAGGGTTTTTCTCGACTAGTGGGCTCAGAATGGCTCCCAACAAAAAGAGCTAGTTTTAAAAATGTTATCGACCTTTGAGTAGACCTTACAAAACATCATTCTGTGTTGATTATCTTTTAATAATCTTTGGAAAGTTTCATAGTGTCATAGAAACAGATAGTATTTTGAAAATGGTGGGTTCTTAATAGCTATTTGCTTAAGGATTAAATATTACAGTGTGTCTTGAAATTACAGTTAAAATTGCAGAACATATGTCCCCTTTCCCAGAGACTGGTTAGCTTTTCAATGCATTTATATTTGTAATTGTGCATTTCAACAATTAGAAGTAGTTACCATTTCAAAAATGAAAAATATTGCCAATGCACCTTATAGGATTAATTCAATTCAATAATACAAGCTGTATCAGCTATATCCAAAGTACAAAGTATCAAGGTTATAAGAACAAAACAAAATGATTAAAATACATGCTGTCAATTATACCTTTTTCTTAAAGACAAAAGATTTCTTACTAAAGCAACAAGATTATAGAAGAAAATAATTAAAAATTATCCAGGTTTACATTTTTTTTTTTAAGCAATAGAATGAGAGTGCATGAGCAGGGGAGTAGGACAGAGAGAGAGAGAAAAAGAAAATCTCAAGCAGTTTCCTCACTCACTGCAGAGCCCAATGTAGGGTTTGATACTACAACCCTGGGATCATGACCTATGACCTGAGCTGAAATCAAAAGTCATATGTTCAACCAACTTAGCCACCCATGAGCTATCACAGGTTAATATTAACTACATATTTTATTTTCCAAAACATTAAAAAAATTAAAACAAACACTACATTAAGACTCAAATAGTTGCTTGTTTATTTGATCTAAGTTCTATTTAGTCAATGTTCGATGATTAAGTACCTAAGGTAAATATATTAAATCTATGCATCTCAGACATATTAGAATGGCTGATTTATAAGGTCACTTCTTGTTCTAAACAGTTCAATTGTAAAATTCCAACAATCCATATGCCTAGCCTTATTGCAAGAATCATAGACTAAACTGAAACTTTTCTTATGGGTCAGAGGATGCCTTGGGCACATATGCTACATACCAGCAATTCTATTATTGACTCAGCTATAGATCATTTTGATTTGGCATGAAAACTAGCCACTTAATCTTTTCTGCTCTAGTTCCCTCAGTTGAGGATCAAAAAAATGTTTGTTTGATTGTCTTATAGAGAGGACATTTATGTCATGCTGTTAGCTCTAATCACCTATAGAAAAAACTTGGCTGGCAATACATGACTTCCTGTTTCCCAGCTGTGTTTTCCAACTGTTCCTTCTGCTAAGGTATTTTTGGGGGTATAGCAGGTAACTAAGAAACCTTATGATGAAAACAAATGATGATAATATGATAGAAGTAAAGCAATTTCTTGACAAACATAAACCTGGGATAAAAGAAAAAGGTTAGGTGGTGACAGATAGAAGCCAACTGTATTGAAGTAAGTGACCAGGGAAACAAAAACGGACCACAGTCAAGATTTGGATCCAAATAAGAGCCTGACGATAAATAGCAAATAGGACTGCAAAATTTGAGTGGACTGCAGCTACCCTATACCCTACCAGGATTATTAAAGAAAAATTAAGTGTGTACAAATTATTTTGATTCATGAGCATATATTATATTGCATATATATATGTTGAGCATATATATGATATTGCTAATATATTGATGGGGCCAAAAAGTTTATGCTTAAAAATTTTTTTTTAAAAATAGTTTATTGTCAAGTGGGTTTCCATATAACANACTGTTTTCCAGAGGGGCTTCAACAGTTTACACTCCCACCAAGAGTGTAGGAGGGTGCCCCTTTCTCTATATCCTCACCAGCATCTAGAATTCTCTGATTTACTCATTTTAGCCACTCTGACTGGCGTGAGGTGGTATCTCAGTGTGGTTTTGATTTGTATTTCCCTGATGAGGAGGGATGCTGAGCAATGTTTCATGTGTCTGTTGGCCATCTGGATGTCCTCTTTGGAGAAGTGTCTGTTCATATCTTCTGCCCATTTCTTTACTGGGTTGTTTGTTTCTCAAGTGTGGAGTTTGGTGAGTTCCTTATAGATTGGGGATATTAACCCTTTATCTGATATGTCATTTGCAACTATCTTTTCCCATTCCGTTGGTTGTCTACTAGTTTTGTGGATTGTTTCCTTTGCCGTGCAGAAGANGGTTCCATACAAATTTTAGGAGAGTTTGCTCTAATTTTGAGAAGTATGCTGGTGCAATTTTGATTGGAATTGCATTGAATGTGTAGATTTCTTTGGGTAGTAGTGACATTTTAACTATATTTATTCTTCCTATCCATGAGCATGGAAGGTTTTTCCATTTCTTTGTGTCTTCTTCAATTTCCTTCATAAGTTTTCTGTAGTTTTCATCATACAGATCTCTTGTATCCTTGGTTAGGTTTATTCCTAGATATTTTATGTTTTTTTTTGTGCAATTGTGAATGGGATCAGTTTCTTGATTTCTCTTTCTGTTGCTTCATTATTGGTGTATAAAAATGCAACCGATTTCTGTACGTTGATTTTATACCCTGCAACTTTGCTGAATTCTTGGAACAGTTCTAGTAGGCTTCTAGTGGAGAATTTCAGGTTTTCTATGTAGATTGTTATGTCGTCTGCGAAAAGTGAAAGTTTGACTCCCTCTTTGCCAATTCTGATGCCTTTGATTTCCTTTGTTGTCTGATGCCTGATGCTAGGACTTCCAGCACTATGTTAAACAACAGTGGTGAGAGTGGACATCCCTGTCGTTTTGCTAATCTCAGGGGGAAAGCTCTCAGTTTTTCCCCATTGAGGATGATGTTAGCTAAAGGCTTCTCATAGATGGCTTTGATGATGTTTAAGTAAGTGCCTTCTATCCTGACACTCTTGAAGGTCTTTATTAAGAAGGGATGCTATATATTGTCAAATGCTTTTTCTTCAACTATCGACAGGATCAATGGTTTTTATCTTTTCTTTTGTTGATGTGATGCATCACACTGATTGATTTGCGAATATTGAACCAGCCCTGTAACCCAGGAATGAATCCCACTTCATCTTCGGGATAATTTTTTTTATGTGCTGTTGCAGTCGATTTGCAAGTATCTTGTTGANCATGCCCACTTGAGAAGAAAGTGAATTCCCTGGCCTCAGGATGTAGAGTTCTAAATATATCTGTCAGATCCATCTGGTCCAATGTGTCTTTCAAGTCCATGGTTTCTTTAGTGATTTTCTGTCTGATTGACCTATCCATTGCTGTAAGTGGAGTATTAACATCCCCTGTTATTAGCACATTCTTATCTATAAGATTGTTTTTGTTTGTGATTAATTGTTTTAAATATTTAGGTGCTCCCATTTTCCATGCATAGACATTTATGATTGTTAGTTCTTCCTGCTGGATGGACCCTGTAATGATTATGTAGTGCTCTTCTTCATCTCTTGTTATTATCTTTAATTTAAAGTCCAGTTTGTCTGATATAAGTATAGCTACTCCGGCTTTCTTTTGATTTCCTGTAGCATGATATATATTTCTCCATCTCCATACTTTTAGTCTGAAAATATTTTCCAGTCTAAAATAAGTTTCTTGTAGACAGCAAATAGAGGGATTTTGTTTTTTTATCCATTCTGCTACCCTATGTCTTTTGATCGGAGCATTCAGCCCTTTTACATTCAGTGTTATTATTGAAATATGTGGGTTTAGAGTCTTTGTGTCCTTTGTGGGGTTCATGCTTGTGGTGGTGTCCCTGGTATCTTTGTTCCTTGCAACACTTGCCTCAAATCCCTCAGGATTTCTTGTAGGGCTGGCTTAGTGGTGACAAATTCTTTCAATTTCTGTTTATTTGGAAAGACTTTTATCTCTCCTTCTATTTTGAATGACAGGCTTGCTGGATAGAGGATTCTTGGCTGCATATTTTTTTCTGTTCATCACATTGAAGATCTCCTGCCATTCCTTTCTGGCCTGCCAAGTTTCAGTGGATAGATCTGTCACCACTCTGATAGGTTTCCCTTTGTATGTGAGGGCCCTTTTCTCCCTAGCTGCTTTCAAAATTCTCTCTTTGTCCTTATATTTTGTCATTTTTACTATGATATGCCATGCAGAAGATCGATTCAAATTCCGTCTGAGGGGAGTTCTCTGTGCCTCTTGTATTTCAAAGTTACTTCTTTCCCGAGGTTGGGGAAGTTCTCTGCTATAATTTGTTCCAGGACTCCTTCAGCACCTTTCCCTCTCACTTCTTCTTCTAGGATTCCTATGATATGGATATTGTTGCATTTGACCATATCACTGAGCTCTCGAACTCTTCTTTCATGCTCCTGGATCGGTTAGTCTCTCTTTTTCTCAGTTTCTTCTTTTTCTATAATGGTGTCTTCTAAATCACTTATTCTCCTTTCTGCCTCTTCAATTCGTGCATTGGAGGCCTCCAATTTATTATGTATCTCATTTATCGCATTTTGTAATTCATCATGCCTATTTTTATGTTCCATGTTGTTTGTAGCTGTAGTTTCTTTGATGTCCTCTATGCTTTTTTCAAGCCCAGCTATTAATTTTATGATTACTGTTCTAAAACCTTGTTCAGTTATGCTCCTTATATCTGTTTTGATCAATTCTTTAGCTGTCAGTTCTTCTTGGAATTTCTTTGGAGGAGAGCTCTTTCATTTCATCATTTTGGTTAGCTTTCTGTCTCTTGTTAGTTTTAAAGACTTGTTATGCTGTCTGCACCTGTGAGCTTTGCTGTACCCAAGAAGACTCCTTGACTGTCCAGGGCCTATCTTTTCAGAGAGTGTTTTTTGAATGGTATCTCTTGGTCTGTCTTGTTGAGACCTTGGTTATTTTATTTTCCTACTTGTAGTGATATTTGGGACTCTCTACCATGTGTACTTAGGCTTATTTCTTGAGGTAGCCCTGGAGAAGAAAACAGACTGACAAACACACAGGGTGCAGAGGCACACAAATGCACAGACAAATCCAACAAACATGCAAACTGAGAGGGAAAACAAAAAATTTAAGAGAACAGACGAAGGAGGGTAGGCTAATAATAGAAAAAAATACATTAAAAAGTCAGAAAGAAGAAAAGAAACAGAAATAAGAAGAAAACCAATGGATAAAGAATGGTTTAAAGCATGTAACCAGATTTCCCAGCTTCAATTAAATAGCTGGGTGTATGCAGTGCTGGTTGAAGAGCATAGAGAAAGAGAGAGAAGACAGGGAGGGGATGAGGCAAAATTAGAAGTTGAGTGAACAGGCAGAAGGGATAAGAGCTAAAGGGTAGAATATGGTTGGATAGGAGAGAGAAGGATGCTGGTTTTATCCAGAGAAACTATATAGTCTAATTACTCCTGAGAGAAAGAGATGAAGAGGTAGGCAGGTGTAGAATTTACATCTACTGAATGGACTAAATGTGACTGTTTTAGCAAGCCAGTGACCAGAGTTAATCAGGTCAGTGTTGGGGAGGGGCGGGGGGAGAGGAGGAGGGCAGCTCTCTAGCAGCGATGGGTGTGGTTAGATCCAATGCCTCAGGCAGGAGTTCTGCCTTGGCAGTTGTGGGGAGGAGAGTGGCGGCGCTCCAGTCCTTTCTTGAACCAAGCGCAGCACCTCACATTTTTGGGTGTGTAAACTCCCCGTGCTGGGGACGCAGCCAATGTGGGTCACACTCTTTAACCCAGGCCAAGCTTAGTTTCCAAATCCCAGTCCCCGTGCCCCACTGAAATAACCATAGACACAACTTCGCAGGCGATCCCCTCAGGGCAATTCCAAGCCTCTTGCCTAGCCCTGGGGGTGGAGCCAGAATCACTGCTCCCTTCTCCTCCAGGTCAGGTTGACAAGCAAGGACAAGGATTTGCCGGGGGGGTGCACCTGGGTCCGCTGGAGAGTGGGAAACTGGGTCCCTCTGTGTCTCGTCACCCAAAACACTAACTCGCGGGCAAATCTCCCAGTTTTAAGCCCTTTGCCTCCCCTCTAGAGGTCCATCCAAGCCAGGAACACAGATGTCCAGTCCACACGCGGCTCCTGTAGGGATCCAGCCAAGCCAGGAACACAAAGGAGAGGCGGCGCATGGCCCCTCCAGGACGAGTTGGCACGTGGGGATTTGGCGTGCAGGCATTTGGCGCACAGAGTCCTTCTGTGCCCCGAGCTGAGGTTTCCCTGTTCCCCAGCGACAGGGACCATGTCTTGAGTAGTTTCAGCCTCTCTCTTTCCCCTCTCACTCCCCGCAGAGGGGGATCGCCCCCATCCCTGTGAGTCTCCAATCCCGGCCTAATTTTATCTTCCCCAGTTCGCACTCACGTTAGAAGTCTTTCTCAGTGGATTCTGCCTCCTTTTTCTCCCAGTCTCTTGGGATCTGTAAGGTTTCCTATGGCTTCAGATCTTTTCCATGTGAGATATGGGGGCGAGTGCAATGCACGGAGCTCCCTACTTCTCTGCCATCTTGCACCCTCCCCTTTAAAATATTTTTTTAACATTTATTCATTTTTGAGAGACAGAGAGAGACAGAGTATGAGTGGGGAAGGGGCATAAAGAGAGAAGGAAACAGAGAATCTGAAGCAGGCTCCAGATTCTGAGCTGTCAGCACAGAGCCCAACACAGGGCTCAAACTTATGAACTGTGAGTTCATGACCTGAGCCAAAGTCGGAAGCTTAACTAACTGAGCCACCCATTTGCTCCCCCAAATATATGCTTTTTAAATAAGAAAAAAGAACACTCAAAAATGGTGATGAACACTTCCTCAACGACTCCAACTTTTATATTTGCCCTTACATATGAATATTGGCAGCCTATTATTAAAGAAAGTCAATAAAAGGCTTAGAGCTTATTAACCTTTTGCAGAATGTATTTATATCACTTTGGACTTCATTAACTGGATGAGCACTAACTGGACCTACAAGTAGCTAAGGACATGGTTTCAATCTGGCCAGGCATGTCATCCAGCTGTATTAAGTGGAAATTCACCTCCACTGGGATACAAAAGTGTCATAAAAGAGAAGACGAGGGAAAACCAGGGACTTACCAAGGGAAGTGGTTTTTCTGGTAGCAAAGGAAGAAGTAGGAACCAGCTAAGGATACTCCAATGAGAGGAGATAAGAGAATTTGCTAAAATTGGAAGCTTGAAGGAAGTACCTGTTCACCAAGGTCTTGTGTCTTATAGTATCTCACTGTAAATTATCCCTTCAACAGTAGTTGAATAAACAACAACAACAACAAACAAACTCTACTTTCCCATCCTAGTCTTCACTGATACACCTCATTACAAAAAAAAAAACTTAAAAATTAAAAAAAATAATCCAAAGAGTAAGTCCTGTTCAAATGATAGTTCTTTAACTATTATTATGAGTGAATAACCTGTAAAAGGCATGCAGGAAATAATTTTTTAATGATTATTTATTTTTGAGAAAGAGGTAGAGAATGAGTTTTGGGGGTCGGCAGAGAGAAAGGGAGACAAAATCCCAAGTAGGTTTCATGCTATCAGCACAGAGACTGATGCAGCACTTGAACCCACAAACTCTGAGAACATGACCTGAGCTGAAAGTAGGAGGTGGATGCTGAGCCATCCAGGTGCCCCAGGAAATAATATGTTTTAAGTTTATTTATTTATCTTGAGAAAGAGAGTGAGAGAGAGTGAGCATGCATGTATGCAAGCAGGGGAAGGATACAGAGACAAAATCCCAAACAGGCTCCACAGCATCAGCCCAGAGCTCCACATGATGCTCGATCCCAGGAACCATGAGATCATGACCTTAGCCTATTTCAAGAGTTAGATGCTTAACAGATTGAGCCACCCAGGTGCTCACCAGAAACAAAAGATTGGGGGAAGGACACCAGGTTTACAGCGATAGAGATTTTGTCTAGATTTGTTATTGCTGTATATATTATGATAACTTTAATTTGGAAAAAATAAAATTTACAGAAAATTATAAGAGAATATTGCAAAGAATACCTACAAGCTTTTATCTAGTATATTACTTCTGTATCCATCCATACATATAGTTTTGATCCCTCAATCTCTCTCTGTCTCTCTCTCCATACACACACACACACACACACACACACACACACACACACACTCACTCACTCTCTCACACACAAGCACATGATTTTTGATATATCTGTGAAGTTAAACACATTGTGGCCCTCTGTTCCTAAACATATAAATATATGTTTTTTTAAAAATATTTTTTATTTATTTCTAGGAGAGAGAGAGAGACAGCGTGAGCAGGGGAGGGTCAGAGAGAGAGGGAGATACAGACTCTGAAATTGGCTCTAGGCTCTGAGCTGGCAGTCAGCACAGAGCCCAATGCTGGGCTCTAACCCACGAACTGCGAGATCATGACCTAAGTGAAAGTCGGATGCCTAGCCGACTAAGCCACCCAGGAGCCCCTAAATATGTGGTTTTTAATAGTAGTGAAATTCACACTGCAGTTATCAACCTGAGTACATTTACAAATAATATATTATCTAATTACTTCCCATAATACAATTATGTTGTTTGAACCAATGATGTCCTTTATAGTGTTTTGCCTTCCACTAATGATCCCATCTAAAATTAGGTATCATATGGTATAATGTTGATAGAGGTAAATGGAGATTTGGGGCTTGATGTGAAAAGGAATGCTATTAAAATCAATTGTGTAAATACCACTCTAATTACATCTAGGATATACTTAGGGTGATAGGAAAAAGGAGACAACATCATCTTTTTATATAACATTGTTTTTAATATTACATTAGTTTTTTTCAACAAATGCATTAGTGACTTTAAATATTTTATATTAACTAACCCATTTATTTATATAGCATGCATTCTAATAAGTGCTTACTATATGTTGGGAATTTCATTGACAACCTGGGGATATGCAGATGAACTCAAAGGAAACCTCCTTACTAAGAGTAGTAGAAAATGAGATCAGAGAAGGCAGAAATGATATTAAAAAAGGCATTGTAAATCTTCTTTTTTTTCGTAAATAGTTTATTGTCAAGTTGTATAACACCCAGTGCTCATCCCCACAAGTGCCCTCCTCCATGCCCATCCCCCCTACCCCCCACATCCATCAGTCCTCAGTTTGTCACAGCATTCAAGAGTCTCTCATGGTTTGCCTCTCTCCCTCTCCCCCAACATTTACCCCCTTCTCCTCCCCCATGGTCCTCCGTTAAGTTCCTCCTAATCCTCCTATACGTGCAAACATATGGTATCTGTCCTCTGCCTGACTTATTTCGCTCAGCATAACACCCTCAAGTTCCATCCATGTTGCTACACATGGCCAGATTTCATTGTTTCTCATTGCCATATAGTATTCCATTGTATAGATAAACCATATCTTCTTGATCCATTCGTCATTTGATGGACACACTTAGACTCTTTCCATGTTTTGGCTATTGTTGAGAGTGCTGCTATGAACATTGGGGTACGTGTGCCCCTATGCATCAGCACTTCTGTATCCCTTGGGTAAATTCCTAGCAGTGCTATTGTTGGGTCATAGGGGAGTTCTATTGTTAATTTTTTGAGAAATTTCCACACTGTTTTCCAGAGGGGCTGCACCAGTTTATATTCCCACCAACAGTGTAGGAGGGTGCCCATTTCTCCACATCCTCGCCAGCACCTAGAGTCTCCTGATTTGTTCATTTTAGCCACCCTGATAGGCCTGAGGTGGTATCCCACTGTGGTTTTGACTTGTATTTCCCTGAGGAGGAGGGACGCTGAGCATCATTTCATGTTTCTGTTGGCCATCTCGATGTCCTCTCTTGAGAAACGTCTGTTCATGTGTTCTGCCCATTTTTTCACTGGAATATTTGTTCTTCAGATGTTGAGTTTGGTGAGTTCCTTATAGATTTTGGATCTTAGTCCTTTATCTGATATATCATTTGCAATTGTCTTTTCCCATTCTGTTGGTTGCCTATTAGTTTTATTGATTGTTCCCTTTACCATGCAGAAGATTTTTATCTTGATAAGGTACCAACAGTTCATTTTTGCTCCTGATTCCCTTGCTTTTTGGGGATGTGTCAAGTAAGAAATTGCTGCGGTAAAGGTCAAGGAGGTTGTTTCCTGCTTTCTCCTCTAGGGTTTTGATGGTTCCCTGTCTCACATTCAAGTCCTTCATCCATTCTGAATTTATTTTTGTGTATGGTGTGAGAAAGTGATGTAGTTTCATTCTTCTGCATGTTGCTGTCCAGTTCTCCCAGCACCATCTGGTAAAGAGACTGTCTTTTTTCCTTTGGATACTCTTTCCTGCTTTGTCAAAGATTAGTTGGCCATATGTTTATGGGTCCAATTCTGAGTTCTCTATTCTATTCCATTGGTCTCAGTGTCTGCTTTTGTGTCAGTAGCATACTGTCCTAATGAATATAGCTTTGTAGTAGAAGCTAAAGTCTGGGATGGTGATACCTCCCATTTTGGTTTTCTTCTTCCATATTACTTTGGTTATTTGGGGTCTTTTGTGGTTCCATACAAATTTTAGGATCATTTCTTCTAGCTTTGAGAAGAATGCTGGTACAATTTTGATTGGGATTGCATTGAATGTGCAGATTGCTATGGGTAGTAATGACATGTTAATAATATTTATTCTTCTGATCCATGAGCATGGAATGTTTTCCCATTTCTTCAATTTCCTTCATGAGTTTTCTATAGTTTTTATCATACAGATCTCCTATATCTTTGGTTAGGTTTATTCCTAGGTATTTTATGGTTTTTTGTGCAATTGTGAATGGGATCAGTTCCTTGATATCTCTTTCTGTTGCTTCACTATTGGTGTATAAAAATGCAACCGATTTCTGTACGTTGATTTTATACCCTGCAACTTTGCTAAATTCATAGATCAATTCTAATAGGCTTCTGGTGTGGTCTGTCGGGTTTTCTATGTAGAGTATCATGACTGTAAAAAGTGAAAGTTTGACTCCTTCTTTGCCAATTCTAATGCCTTTAATTTCCTTTTGTTGTCTGATGGCTGATGCTAGGACTTCCAGCACTATGTTAAACAACAGTGGTGAGAGAGGACATCCCTGTCGTGTTCCTGATCTCAGGGGGAAAGCTCTCAGGTTTTCCCCAGTGAGGATGATGTTAGCTGAGGGCTTCTTATAGATGGCTTTTATGATGTTTAAGTAAGTGCTTTCTATCCTGACTTTCAAGAAGGGATGCTATGTTTTGTCAAATGCTTTTTCTGCATTTATTGACAGGATAACATGGTTTTTATCTTTTCTTTTGTTAATGTGATGTATCACATTGATTGATTTGTGAATATTGAACCAGACCTGTAACCCAGGAATGAATCCCACTTGATCATGGTGGATATTTCTTTTTATGTGCTGTTGCAATAGATTTGCCAGTATCTTGTTGAGGATTTTTGCATCTGTATTCATCAAGGATATTGGCCTGTAGTTCTCTTTTTTTTTGCTGAGTCTCTATCTGGCTTGGGAATCAAAGTGATGCTGGTTTTGTAGAATGAGTCCAGAAGTTTTCCTTCGATTTCTACTGTTTGGAATAGCTTGAGAAGAATGGGTATTAACTGATTTAAATGTCTGGTAGAATTCCATTGGAAAGCCATCTGGCCCAGGGCTCTTATTTGTTGGGAGATTTTTGATAACTGATTCAATTTCTTTACTAGTTATGGTTCTATTCAGATTTTCTATCTCTTCTTGTGTGAATGTTGTTAGTGCGTGTGTGTTTAGGAATTTGTCCATTTCTACTAAGTTGCTCAGGTTGTTGGCATATAATTTTTCATACTATTCCCTGATAATTGCTTGTATTTCTGAGGGGTTGGTTGTAATAAGTCCATTTTCATTCATGATTTTGTCTGTTTGGGTGCTCTCTCTTTTCTTTTTGAGAAGTCTGGCTAGAGGTTTCTCAATTTTGTTTATTTTTTCAAAAAACCGAACCTTGGTTTCATTGATCTGTTCAATTATTTTTTTGGATTCTATATTTTTTATTTCTTTCTTGATTTTATCATTTTTATTCTCCCACTGGTTTTGGAGTGCTTTTGTTGCTCTCCTTTTAGTTCCTTTAGGTGCGTAGTTAGATTTTGTACTTGTGCTTTTTCTAATTTCTTGAAATAGGCCTGGAGTGCAATGGACTTTCCTCTTAGGACTGCCTTTGCCACATCCCATAGAGTTTGAATTGTATTTTCACTTTCATTCGTTTTCATGTAATTTTTAATTTCTTCTCTAATTGCCTGATCAGCCCATTCGTTCTTTAGTAGGGTGTTCTTAAACGTCCATATTTTTGGAGGTTTTCCAAACTTCTTCCTGGTTGATTTCAAGTTTCATAGCATTGTGATTTGAAAGCGTGCATGGTACGATCTCAATTCTTTTATATTTACTGAGGGCTGCTTTATGCCCCACTATATGTTCTGTCTTGGAGAATGTACCATGTGCACTTGAGAAGAAAATGAATTCCATAGCCTCAGGATGTAGAGTTCTAAATATATCTGTCCAATCCATCTGGTCCAATGTGTCATTCAAGTCCATTGTTAATTTAGTGTTTTTCTATCTAGTTGATGTATCCATTGCTGTAAGTGGAGTATTAAAATTTCCTGCTAGTAGTACATTCTTATTTAGAAGATTGTTTCTGCTTGTGATTGTTTCATGTATTTGGGTGCCTCCATATTCGGTGCGTAGATATTTATAATTGTTAGCTCTTTCTGATTTATAGACCCTTTAATTATTATATAATACTTTTTCATCCCTTGTTACTGCCTTTACTTTAAAGTCCAGCTTGTCTGATATAAGTATGGCTACTTTGGCTTTCTTTTGACTTCCAGTAGTATGATAGATATTTCTCCTTTCCCTTACTTTCAATCTGAGGATGTCCTCAGGTCTAAAATGAGTCTCTTGTAGACAGCAAATAGATGGATTTTTTAAAAAATCCATTCTGCTACCCATGTCTTTTGATTGGAGCATTTAGTCCATTTACATTCAGTGTTATTATTGAAAAATATGGGTTTAGAGTCATTGTGTTCTTTGTAGGATTCATGTTTGTTGTGGTGTCTCTGGTACCTTCTATTCCTTACAACTTTTCCCTTATAGAGTTCCCCCTTAGGATTTCTTGCCAGGCTGGTTTAGTGGTGATGAATTTGTTCAATTTTTGTTTATTTGTGAAGACTTTTATCTCTCCTTCTATTTTGAACGACAGCTTCCTGGATAGAGGATTCTTGGCTGTATATTTTTTTCTGTTCATCACATTGAAGATTTCCTGCCATTCCTTTCTGTCCTGGCAAGCTTCAATAGATAGGTCTGTCACCACTCTGATAGGTTTGCCTTTGTATATTAGGGCCCTGTTATACTTAGTTGCTTTCAGAATTCTCTCTTTGTCCTTATATTTTGCC
>NW_027532838.1:268299-344365 GCF_008692635.1 Crocuta crocuta | reverse complement strand
AAACCATATCTTCTTGATCCATTCGTCATTTGATGGACACACTTAGACTCTTTCCATGTTTTGGCTATTGTTGAGAGTGCTGCTATGAACATTGGGGTACGTGTGCCCCTATGCATCAGCACTCCTGTATCCCTTGGGTAAATTCCTAGCAGTGCTATTGTTGGGTCATAGGGGAGTTCTATTGTTAATTTTTTGAGAAATTTCCACACTGTTTTCCAGAGGGGCTGCACCAGTTTATATTCCCACCAACAGTGTAGGAGGGTGCCCATTTCTCCACATCCTCGCCAGCACCTAGAGTCTCCTGATTTGTTCATTTTAGCCACCCTGATAGGCCTGAGGTGGTATCCCACTGTGGTTTTGACTTGTATTTCCCTGAGGAGGAGGGACGCTGAGCATCATTTCATGTTTCTGTTGGCCATCTCGATGTCCTCTCTTGAGAAACGTCTGTTCATGTGTTCTGCCCATTTTTTCACTGGAATATTTGTTCTTCAGATTTTGAGTTTGGTGAGTTCCTTATAGATTTTGGATCTTAGTCCTTTATCTGATATATCATTTGCAATTGTCTTTTCCCATTCTGTTGGTTGCCTATTAGTTTTATTGATTGTTCCCTTTACCATGCAGAAGATTTTTATCTTGATAAGGTACCAACAGTTCATTTTTGCTCCTGATTCCCTTGCTTTTTGGGGATGTGTCAAGTAAGAAATTGCTGCGGTAAAGGTCAAGGAGGTTGTTTCCTGCTTTCTCCTCTAGGGTTTTGATGGTTCCCTGTCTCACATTCAAGTCCTTCATCCATTCTGAATTTATTTTTGTGTATGGTGTGAGAAAGTGATGTAGTTTCATTCTTCTGCATGTTGCTGTCCAGTTCTCCCAGCACCATCTGGTAAAGAGACTGTCTTTTTTCCTTTGGATACTCTTTCCTGCTTTGTCAAAGATTAGTTGGCCATATGTTTATGGGTCCAATTCTGAGTTCTCTATTCTATTCCATTGGTCTCAGTGTCTGCTTTTGTGTCAGTAGCATACTGTCCTAATGAATATAGCTTTGTAGTAGAAGCTAAAGTCTGGGATGGTGATACCTCCCATTTTGGTTTTCTTCTTCCATATTACTTTGGTTATTTGGGGTCTTTTGTGGTTCCATACAAATTTTAGGATCATTTCTTCTAGCTTTGAGAAGAATGCTGGTACAATTTTGATTGGGATTGCATTGAATGTGCAGATTGCTATGGGTAGTAATGACATGTTAATAATATTTATTCTTCTGATCCATGAGCATGGAATGTTTTCCCATTTCTTCAATTTCCTTCATGAGTTTTCTATAGTTTTTATCATACAGATCTCCTATATCTTTGGTTAGGTTTATTCCTAGGTATTTTATGGTTTTTTGTGCAATTGTGAATGGGATCAGTTCCTTGATATCTCTTTCTGTTGCTTCACTATTGGTGTATAAAAATGCAACCGATTTCTGTACGTTGATTTTATACCCTGCAACTTTGCTAAATTCATAGATCAATTCTAATAGGCTTCTGGTGTGGTCTGTCGGGTTTTCTATGTAGAGTATCATGACTGTAAAAAGTGAAAGTTTGACTCCTTCTTTGCCAATTCTAATGCCTTTAATTTCCTTTTGTTGTCTGATGGCTGATGCTAGGACTTCCAGCACTATGTTAAACAACAGTGGTGAGAGAGGACATCCCTGTCGTGTTCCTGATCTCAGGGGGAAAGCTCTCAGGTTTTCCCCATTGAGGATGATGTTAGCTGAGGGCTTCTTATAGATGGCTTTTATGATGTTTAAGTAAGTGCTTTCTATCCTGACTTTCAAGAAGGGATGCTATGTTTTGTCAAATGCTTTTTCTGCATTTATTGACAGGATAACATGGTTTTTATCTTTTCTTTTGTTAATGTGATGTATCACATTGATTGATTTGTGAATATTGAACCAGCCCTGTAACCCAGGAATGAATCCCACTTGATCATGGTGGATATTTCTTTTTATGTGCTGTTGCAATAGATTTGCCAGTATCTTGTTGAGGATTTTTGCATCTGTATTCATCAAGGATATTGGCCTGTAGTTCTCTTTTTTTTTGCTGAGTCTCTATCTGGCTTGGGAATCAAAGTGATGCTGGTTTTGTAGAATGAGTCCAGAAGTTTTCCTTCGATTTCTACTGTTTGGAATAGCTTGAGAAGAATGGGTATTAACTGATTTAAATGTCTGGTAGAATTCCATTGGAAAGCCATCTGGCCCAGGGCTCTTATTTGTTGGGAGATTTTTGATAACTGATTCAATTTCTTTACTAGTTATGGTTCTATTCAGATTTTCTATCTCTTCTTGTGTGAATGTTGTTAGTGCGTGTGTGTTTAGGAATTTGTCCATTTCTACTAAGTTGCTCAGGTTGTTGGCATATAATTTTTCATACTATTCCCTGATAATTGCTTGTATTTCTGAGGGGTTGGTTGTAATAAGTCCATTTTCATTCATGATTTTGTCTGTTTGGGTGCTCTCTCTTTTCTTTTTGAGAAGTCTGGCTAGAGGTTTCTCAATTTTGTTTATTTTTTCAAAAAACCGAACCTTGGTTTCATTGATCTGTTCAATTATTTTTTTGGATTCTATATTTTTTATTTCTTTCTTGATTTTATCATTTTTATTCTCCCACTGGTTTTGGAGTGCTTTTGTTGCTCTCCTTTTAGTTCCTTTAGGTGCGTAGTTAGATTTTGTACTTGTGCTTTTTCTAATTTCTTGAAATAGGCCTGGAGTGCAATGGACTTTCCTCTTAGGACTGCCTTTGCCACATCCCATAGAGTTTGAATTGTATTTTCACTTTCATTCGTTTTCATGTAATTTTTAATTTCTTCTCTAATTGCCTGATCAGCCCATTCGTTCTTTAGTAGGGTGTTCTTAAACGTCCATATTTTTGGAGGTTTTCCAAACTTCTTCCTGGTTGATTTCAAGTTTCATAGCATTGTGATTTGAAAGCGTGCATGGTACGATCTCAATTCTTTTATATTTACTGAGGGCTGCTTTATGCCCCACTATATGTTCTGTCTTGGAGAATGTACCATGTGCACTTGAGAAGAAAATGAATTCCATAGCCTCAGGATGTAGAGTTCTAAATATATCTGTCCAATCCATCTGGTCCAATGTGTCATTCAAGTCCATTGTTAATTTAGTGTTTTTCTATCTAGTTGATGTATCCATTGCTGTAAGTGGAGTATTAAAATTTCCTGCTAGTAGTACATTCTTATTTAGAAGATTGTTTCTGCTTGTGATTGTTTCATGTATTTGGGTGCCTCCATATTCGGTGCGTAGATATTTATAATTGTTAGCTCTTTCTGATTTATAGACCCTTTAATTATTATATAATACTTTTTCATCCCTTGTTACTGCCTTTACTTTAAAGTCCAGCTTGTCTGATATAAGTATGGCTACTTTGGCTTTCTTTTGACTTCCAGTAGTATGATAGATATTTCTCCTTTCCCTTACTTTCAATCTGAGNTTTTCTATCTAGTTGATGTATCCATTGCTGTAAGTGGAGTATTAAAATTTCCTGCTAGTAGTACATTCTTATTTAGAAGATTGTTTCTGCTTGTGATTGTTTCATGTATTTGGGTGCCTCCATATTCGGTGCGTAGATATTTATAATTGTTAGCTCTTTCTGATTTATAGACCCTTTAATTATTATATAATACTTTTTCATCCCTTGTTACTGCCTTTACTTTAAAGTCCAGCTTGTCTGATATAAGTATGGCTACTTTGGCTTTCTTTTGACTTCCAGTAGTATGATAGATATTTCTCCTTTCCCTTACTTTCAATCTGAGGATGTCCTCAGGTCTAAAATGAGTCTCTTGTAGACAGCAAATAGATGGATTTTTTAAAAAATCCATTCTGCTACCCATGTCTTTTGATTGGAGCATTTAGTCCATTTACATTCAGTGTTATTATTGAAAAATATGGGTTTAGAGTCATTGTGTTCTTTGTAGGATTCATGTTTGTTGTGGTGTCTCTGGTACCTTCTATTCCTTACAACTTTTCCCTTATAGAGTTCCCCCTTAGGATTTCTTGCCAGGCTGGTTTAGTGGTGATGAATTTGTTCAATTTTTGTTTATTTGTGAAGACTTTTATCTCTCCTTCTATTTTGAACGACAGCTTCCTGGATAGAGGATTCTTGGCTGTATATTTTTTTCTGTTCATCACATTGAAGATTTCCTGCCATTCCTTTCTGTCCTGGCAAGCTTCAATAGATAGGTCTGTCACCACTCTGATAGGTTTGCCTTTGTATATTAGGGCCCTGTTATACTTAGTTGCTTTCAGAATTCTCTCTTTGTCCTTATATTTTGCCAGTTTCACTATGATATATCATGTAGAAGATCGAATCAAATTACATCTGAGAGGAGTTCTATGTGCCTTTTGGATTTCAGTGTCTGTTTCCTTTCCCAGATGGGGGAATTTCTCAGCTGTAATTTGTTCAGGGACTCCTTCAGTGCCTTTCCATCTCTCTTCCTCTTCTGGAATTCCTTTGATACAGATATTGTTCATTTGATTGTATCGCTGAGCTCTTGAACTCTCCTTTCATGTTCCTGTTTCAGTTTATTTCTCTTTTTCTCAGCTTCCTCTTTTTCTATAATTGTGTCTTCTAATTCACCTATTCTCCTCTCTGCCTCTTCAATCCATGCATTGGATGGCTAGATTTTATTATGCACCTCATGTATAGCATTTTTAATTCATCATAACTATTTTTAAGCTTTATAGTCTCTGTAGCAATAGCTTCTCTCATGTCTTCCATGCCTTTTTCAAGCACAGCGATTAATTTTATGACTATTGTTCTAAATTCTTGTTCAGTTATGTTGCTTATATCTGTGTTGAGCAACTCTTTAGCTGTCATTTCTTCCTGGAATTTCTTTAAAGGAGAGTTCTTCTGTTTCCTCATTTTGGCTAGCTTTCTATCTCTTGTTAGTTTTAAAAGCTTCTTATGTGCTCTGCACCTGCAAGTACTGCTATACTAAGGAAGGTTCATTAACTGTCCAGGGCATGTCCATTTAGGAAGCGTTCTTTTAAGGGTTTCTCTTGGTATCTCTTGTTGAGACTTTGGTTATTTTTTTTCCCTACTCGTAGTGGTATTTGGGACTCTCCACCATGTGTCCTTTGGCTTGTTTCTTGAGGTAGCCCTATGAGGTTGTTTTCTCAGTGGACTCTATCTCTTTTCCTCTCAAACTCCTGCGGTTCAGTGTCCTGTGGCATAAGGCCTTCTCCATTTGAGACATGGAGGCAAAAGAAATGTATAGAGCTCTCTACGTCTCTGCCATCTTGCCTTTCATTTCTGTCTACATTATTTTAAATATTTTGCTTTCAATTTATTCTATCTCTTCTTAACTTTATCTTAACTTTCAATATTATTTATTTGTTTATTTATTTAATCCTTGCAAGAGCAGTGGTGGGACAGACCGTGGGCCTTAGCCCATGTCCGTTCCCCCAGTCACGTCGCAGGGTGGTTGGCAGCCCGGCGGGACTGTGAGAGATGAAGTCTTGGTGAACCACTGTCTGCCGTCCGACCACCAGCTCTACCGCTCCTGGGCCTGGCCACATCAGCAGTCCCAGTCAGCCTCTGCAATACTGTATGTGCAAGACTAGCTTGGGTTGCTGTGTCCCACTCTTGGCTCAAAGTGGATAGGCAGTCATCCACAGAAGGAGAAGTCCAACTCAGTGCACTCAGATCATCTGCATTTGGGTCGTGGGCATCTGAGGGAGATGGGGGTCTTATGAAGGCAGGGTTACAGGCCGAGATCGCTGGCTAAGTATATAAGGAGTTAACTCAGGAACAGCCAGAAGGAAGAGATCCATAGGTTGAGGTCTAGAGGACAGGCACATGGCTCCTCTCTCCTCTCCAGGTCATCACTCTGACACCACCTCTACATTTCACCACTGACTATATGTCTTGATAAGGTGTTTGGAATGTATTACACATATACTAATAAGTCATTAATGGCTTGAGCGAGTGTAATGACTTATTTTCTAGAAATAAAAATCTGGATACTATTTTTAAAACAGATTTTAGAGTGTTTGGTAATCTGGCTGTAAAGGTGAATACAATTCTCCACTCTTTTCACCCCACGTCCCCAAACCCTTATATCATGTCCCCAATCCTTGCAACTTTTGGCCAATAGAATGTGGCAGGAGTGACAGTGTTCCAGATCTGAGCCCAAGCCTCATAAGGCACAGCACACTTCTGTTCTTTCACTTGCAGCTCTTAGATTATCATGAAAAGATGCTCAGGCTGGTCTGCTGGATAAAGTGATGTATGAAGTGGAACCAGTATTCCAAGCTGAGGTTTTCTCACATCAGCAAACAGCCAGCTGACTGTCAGACATGTGAGTGTGCCCAAGCCAAGCCCAGAACCTCTCTGCCAAACCTAGTCAAGACCTTTTATTTTCTACTCATCAACAATATTAATGTCCTAATGTTTGTGATAATTTGAATTAGCCAATGGAAATATTTCTAGAACAATTACCGCTTATTCTAACAAAGCTCTACTTGGGAAAAAGAAATTGGCATTCTTTATTTCTTTTATTTTCAATTTGATGTAAAAGTTCTTTGTCTATCTTTTAATTTAAATTTATTTTGAAAACAAAGTATTGAGAAATGATTAAATACATGTTTAAATAAAGACATTTCCTTGTGGTTTTGTTATACAATGCTACAATATTAGAAGCATAGTGTAAAGCAATATGCTACTCATTTTAAGCTGCTTTTATTTTATTTATTTATTTATTTTTTAAAAAATGTTTATTCATTTATTTATTTATTTCTAGGAGAGAGAGAGAGAGAGCGTGAGCAGGGGAGGGTCAGAGAGAGAGGGAGTCACAGACTGAAACAGGCTTCAGGCTCTGAGCTGGCAGTCAGCACAGAGCCCGATGCGGGGCTCGAACCCAGGAACCACGAGATCATGACCTAAGTGAAAGTCGGACGCTTAACCGACTAAGCCACCCAGGCGACCCTAAGCTGCTTTTAAATATCAGGGATTGCTTTTTAAAGCTTTTTTTTTTATTTAATAAAGAACAATTACCATTTCATTTTTTCTTATTGATGAGCATAACAGGAGAGTTTATGTGTATAATTTTTTATTGTTGTTGAAACTTTATAAAATGTCATTCATATAGCATATGAACTTTTACAAAGTAGAAAATAAAGCATGAATAAAGCTTTAGAAAATGCCTTCCTGATACATCGAAGAATATCACAATTACCTTTGAAGAGTTAGGGAAATGATGAAGGGGTTTGATGAGCTATTTAATTATAAATTAATCATAACACTGATATAACATTTTATTTTAATGTCCACTATGGTTAATTTTCTGTACCAGCTGAACTGGGCTATGGAGTAGCAGATATTTAATTAAACTTTATTCTGGGCGTGTCTGTAAGGGCGTTTCTGGAAAAGCTTAACATTTGAATTGGTGAAATATATAAACTAAATTATGCTCCACAATATGGGTGGGCTTCATTCAATCCATTCAAAGCCTGAATAGAAGTAAATTTAGAATAAGAGAGAATCTTCTCTACTCTCTTTGTCTTTTGCTGGGACATTGGTCTTCTCTTGCCTTTGGACCAGAAATTACACCATCAGATCTTCTTCCTTTAGGTCTTTGTCCTCAGACTACAATTATACCATTTCTTTCTAAGCTTAAAGTAAGGTGCAGTATAAAGTGCCAGAAATGCATTCACTCATTCATTCAGCAAAATAGACTGAAAGTCTGTTAGATGGCATAAAATATGCTACATACTATAAAAGAAAATGTTAAAAAAATAAAACAACTCCCCTCTTAAAGTTTTTTATTTTGTTAGAGAAGGCAACTTAAAAATATATTAATAAAGTCTGTGATATGTCATATAGTTCTAGGAAAATATATTTTTATTGAAAATGTGGCATTTGAATAAAAACCTGAAAGAGGTGCATAAATGATCAGTTTAGGTGTTTGAAGAGCGATCCCTCAGGCTGATGAAAGAGTAGAAATATAGCCCTTGAGGGGAGTACATATTGTCAGTGCATAAGGAACGACTATTAAGTAATGTTTCATGCATTGTAGATCATTTTAAAGCTTTTGATTTTTACTATGAATGAGATGGGAATAGAATGGAGGATTCTGTGTAGTGATTAGCATGAACTGACCTCTATTTTAACAATGTCCTTTTAGCTTTTGGGTTAGGAATAGATAAGATGGAACACATGTAAAAGCAGGGAGGCTGTCTATTGTAATCACCCAAAAGCGTGATGATGATGGCTTGTACCAGGGTATCAGTCAGAGGTTGTCTAAGAACTAAGTGGTTTAGGGGCTCCTGGCTGGCTCAGTCGGTTAAGTGTCTGACTTTAGCTCAGGTCATGATCTCATAGTTCACGAGTTTGAGCCCCACATCAGGCTCTCTGCTATCAGCATGGAACATGCTTCAGATCTCTTGTTCCCCCTCTCTCTCTGCCCCTCCCCAACTTGTGCTCATTCTCTCTCTCAAAAATAAACATTAAAAAAAACTCTCTAAAAACCTAAGTGGGTTTTAGATATATTTTGAAAGTAGAGATAGGGTTTTGAGGTACAATGGCATGAGAATATTCAAAGATGATTCCATGTTTCTATAAGCTGTGTAACTGGGAAAGTAAACTTGACATTTACTGTTATCAGAAAGACTGTAGGAAGATCAGGTAATCTGTAAAATACCTTTTGGTATTAATACCAAATCTTTTGGACATAAGTCTGATTTCTCTTGGAATTTAATAGATATAAAGCAGTCAGTTAAATATAAGATTTGGGAACTTACAAGAGAGCTATGGCTGGAAATACGTATTTGGAATTTTCTGTGTGCAAATAGTACATAAAAAACTACAAATTAGACAAGACTAAAGAGGCCCCAGATACATATAAAAAGACAATTCTTCTAAATAACTGAATTTGGAACATTTCAACATTAAGAAATGATTAATGAGGAATCTTTAAAGGAGACCAAGGACAAGTGGTTAATGAGATAGGAGAAAACCTTGAGAGTGTACTGTTCTCAAGTCTACATGAAATGAGTATTTATCTGAAGAAAACAAAAACCCTGGATTAATACAAGGAAAACTGAGAAATGACTAATATGTTTATCATCCATGCTGGCAGAATACTGAAAAGGTAAAATTTTATTTGGAATGGTTTAAAAAGTATTAGATAAGAAAAAAATTGAGTCGAGGCAACTTTTTTTCAAGAAATTAAATTCCAAGGTGAAAAAGAAAATTGAGCAATAGGTGGAAGAGAAAATGGCATCAAAAGAGAGTTTTATGAAATTTGTAGAAGTTTTCTCAAATTTTTAAATGGAAATGATCAAATAGATATGGATAGAATTGACGATGCAGGTGCAGTGTGGACTTTGGATAGGCTCTTTTTACTAAGAGGAAGAATGTGCCTTTGCCTGGAGCATAGCCAATTCTAAGTAAAAAAAGTTCTGGGAACTTTCTTGTAACTTGAAAAGTAAGAGAAAAAAATGCAGTAGGAAAGTATGGTACTTTTTCCAGGCATCACTCAGGATCTCTTTCCGGTATTATTTTCTTCTGGAATGTATCACAATTTCTAGTCTCCTGTTTATCCGTTTATTTCCTATAGATGCAGAATGCAAGTATGAATTGGTCACATAAATAGGACCATGTTTTTTTTTTAAATTTTTAATTTTTGTAATGCTTATTTATTTTTGACAGAGCATGAGTGGGGGAGGGGCAAAGAGAGAGGGAAACCAGAATCTGAAGCAGGTTCCAGGTTCTGAGCTATTAACACAGAGCCCAACACCGGGCTTGAACTCACCAACTGTGAAATCAAGATCTGAGCGGTAGTCGGATGCTTGACCAACTGAGCCACAAAGGGGCCCCATAAGGGAAGATTTAGTAAGAAGATTACATGTAGTTAGTAGGGGTTCTCTTGGTTCTATTTGTTTCTGCACAGCTTGGAGAATGGAAATTGAGGGTGCTTCCACTGGGGAGACTATCCAAGCAGATTCCTTTTCCCTTTCTTTGCATGTTTCATCTGTTTAGTCTCACAGGGGACTACTGACACAGGGACTGGAGACACTCTCTGAAGAACATTTGAGTAAGGGGGCGCCTGGGTAGCTCAGTCGGTTAAGCATCCGATTTTGGCTCAGGTCATGATCTCACAGTTTGTGGGTTTGAGCCCCGCATCGGGCTCTGTGCTGACAGCTCAGAGTCTGGAGCCTGTTTTGGATTCTGTGTCTCCCTCTCTCTCTGACCCTTCTCTGCTCTCTCTCTCTCTCTGTCTCAGAAATAAATAAAAACCATTTTAAAAAATTTTAAAAAAAGAATATTTGAGCAAATGTCCTAGGCAAGACCAACCTATAGACATTTAATCACAAAATATTTCTTAGCTCATGTTTGTTACTTGTTGTCTGAAGCCAAAGAATATATTAACATAGTAGTCTTTTAAAAGAATACAAAGGAAGCCTGATGATTTGCTTTAGGGCCTATGTTGGCATGCAGTCTGGGAAAAAGAAAGTTCATGACATGCTTTAGCCCACATTAATATTTGTATTTTTATGCAAAACAACATGCTAATAAACATGATTATCTTATTAGTCATTGGATATCTCATATGTGATCTTTGAGAAATTTTTGGATAGGGTGCCTAAGAACAGAAAATATTACAGTGTTTGCAGGCATTCCGGAAAAATATCATCTCAATATTAACTAATAACATGTTTACAATGTTTTGGAAAACAATGCAGAAAATTTTTATATCATTTGGTTTCAAATTTTATATAAAATTCATTTACCCCAGGCTTTTTTTTTAAATTAATGATTTGAGGATATTCAGTTAGTCCATTTTGCCCAAAAAATTGTTAACTTACAGATTTAAACATCTTTTGAGATAGGATTAGCTATTTTACTTTTCCTAAAGCATTTTTCTGATAATTGACAAATTCAGTGATTATAATTAGGAATAGGTTACTTAGGTACCAATGAAATATACTGCTATTTCTTCCAATTTTTAATATTTGCTTCTTATTTTTGATGGTACTCATTTTTTTCAATCTTTATCCCATAACTTTATTTCTTCCTGTCTACTTGAATTAGTAAACTGTTAGCCTTAAAAATATCCAATTATAAATTCCATAAATATATAAATATTTTGTTATGTTGTTTTAAATTTATTTCTGAGAGAATGAGAGAGACAGAGAGAGAGAGAGAGAGAGAGAGAGAAAGAGACAGCATGAACAGGGGAGAGACAGAGAGAGAGGGAGACACAGAATGTGAAACAGGCTCCAGGCTCTGAGCTGTCAGCACAAAGCCCGACGCGGGGCCCAAACCCACGAACCGTGAGATCATGGCCTGAGCCGATGACGGACGCTAAACCGACTGAGCCACCCAGGTGCCGCAATATACAAATATTTTTAATTATTCCATATGAAAATGAACTGCAACTGTAATGTGTATATCAATGTAGAATTCACACTTTGGAATATAAAAATATCTTTAATATTTAAAACACCTCAATCCAATATTTGCAATCATAAAGGAAAATGGAAGAAAAGCAATTGTCTTTTGATTTTATACCACCGTTTGTCCTATTGTCCTGTGGAGAATTCATATAGAAGTCCAAGAACAACAAATTGTGAGGTTGAAATGAAAATTTATACCTTGAGATAAAAATAAGAGGTACAAGAAAACAACATAGATCTTTTCAATAGAAGGCCTCCTGTTGCCCCTGATACTACGGGGTCCAAAGGTCCTACGAATTAATTACTCTCTTGACACATTGTTGGGAACTTATTGCCAGCCTTCTCCCTTACAGAAAGCCTTTGATGTTTGGAAAAACAGGAAGCAAATTGTATTTTACCTTCATTTAAAAATCTCTGGCACTCTAAACAAAATGCGTTTCTTGTGCTCCCATTATTTTATATGGTGTACAGTAAATAAAGTATTTTGGGGGTAAAATTTTTCTTCTAATTAATTAATACACTTCCTCTTTTTTATTTCTGTCTGATTGGTAAAACCATCATGCTTCTATATTTGCAAATTGATATCTTGGTTTCAGTTTTGATTCATACATCACTATTTTTGTTCAAAGATTCACCAGTGTTTTACAGCTTCACTCAACTATTATTTTAACTACCAAATCGTATTGATTTCTATAATCAAAACCATTGGTATACTTTTATTTTTTCTATTCATATCATTTAGTATGGAAATTATAATTGATCATGAATTCATATTATCAATTCAGATGTGAGTTTTCAACTATTTAGAGTGATTTTGACATCACATTAATCTTCTATTCAAAAAAGTTCAAGAACTCACCTCGCACTTCCAAATTCCAATAAGGTTTTCACAAGAGAGGCACAATGAGATCCTTAAATGTTGATCTAATGGAAATCCAACAAAGGCACTCTTTTTCTTTTTTGGTTATAAATGCCCTTTGAATAAGTGAGGTATAAGGGTACAAATAATCTCCAACACAATTTAGAAGTGATTGGAGTAAACATAATCTGAAAAGATACAACTAGATAGTACAGAATGGCTTCCTTAGGAAAAAAACATGCCACACATTCTAGGTACTATGGGATTAGTGAGGGGTATTCTTACCTCATTCTCCTCCTGGTTGAGCACAATTTAATTAAGACTCATGGCTTAGTGAGCTTCTCAGTTTCCTCCATGTCAAATAGTAAGAATACCACAATCCAAAGTGAGGGGACTTCAAGTCAATCTTCCCAGGTTTTCCACTACTAGACTTGAGACTTCAGAAATCTGAGGAGCACCTAAGAATGTGATGTAAAAAGTAAGGGTCTCTTACCCAGAATTTGTTATGGTGGCTCCTTAAATCTATGTATCAAGTCACTTCTATTGAGATTCCACTGTTCATAAAATAGTAGAGATCATTAGTGTAGCATATTCAAAGACCAGAGAAAAAGTTAGAAGCCAAGTTTGGATGTGAGTTAATTCCACACAAGACAGATTACATATGTCTTCTGCAACTATGTCCAGATTTTTCTCAACTCTGTTTCTTCTCTTGGCCAATTCTCAATTGTCTTTCCCTTAGTTTCCAAATATGTCCATTGAATTTCTAGGACCAATAGATAATCATATCACTATTATTAGCCAGACATTGTGCTGGATGCTCAAAGTACACTATTTTATTTTATTATTTGGTTTTATTTTAATTTATTTTATTTTATTATTTTTAAAAAAGATCTTATTTTTATGTAATCTCTACACCTAACATGGAGCTTGAATTTATAACCCTGAGATCAAGAATCCCATGCTCTACCAATCAAGCCAGCTGGGTGCCCCATAATTAAACAATTTTAATCTACTGCTACATCAATCTAATGGATTAGATATCATTTCAATTTTAATTAACCAGAAATCAATATCTTCAGCAAATTATACAAGGTAAGGTGGCAATATCAAGTGAGCTGGGAGATGTATTGGTATGGAGCTTGGGAAATAGATCCCTCTGTGAATAGACGTGAAATCATTAGCATATCAATGGTAATTGACGTCATGAGATAATATGAAATTATTCAAGGAAAATAAAGTACTAGAAAAGAGGTGAGAGCCTGGGTTCGACCTAGCTTACTTTCAGCACTTAGATGGCAACTGGAAAAAGAGAAGCAGGAAAGTAAGACTGCAAATGAATACCACAAACCAGAAACATAAAGTGGAAACAACAGAGCATGGTAACAGAGAAGGCAAAAGAAGAAAAGGCTTGTAAATGCTAAGCAATTT
This sequence comes from Crocuta crocuta, assembly GCF_008692635.1. NCBI lineage: Eukaryota > Metazoa > Chordata > Mammalia > Carnivora > Hyaenidae > Crocuta > Crocuta crocuta. The sequence goes on along the minus strand of NW_027532838.1, from coordinate 330,626 downwards.
CAAGTGGTCTGCAGATTTTAAGCAATGTAAGAATATCATTCTATTAATTAAATATAGAGACATGAAAATCTTAGGTACATCAAATTCAATTCTGATTTTGGCTCTCTAAAATAAAATTTTAGAATTACGTAATTATTATATTTTTAAGATAATTTATTTTCTCTTTTTCAGACCTGTTCTTTTTATTTTAAATATCTATACTTTTTAGGCAAGATTGAAAAAAGATTAATTCATTTTTGGATAAATTCAATTCTGTGTCTCCCTCTCTGCCCCTCCCCCACTCATGCTATCTCTCTCTCTCTCTCTCTCTCTCTCTTTCTCTCAAAATGAATAAACACTTAAGAAAATTAAATGTCTGGTAGAATCCCTCAGGGAAGCCATCTGGTCCTTGACTTATGTTTATTGGGAGATTTTTGATTGCTGATTCAATTTCTTTGCTGGTTATCAGTTTGTTCATGTTTTCTATATCTTCCTGTTTCAGTTTTGGTAGTTTTATGTTTCTAGGAATTTGTCCATTTCTTCCAGATTACCTAATCTATTGGCATTTAATTTCATAATATTCTCTTAATGTTGTTTGTATTGCTGTGGTGTTGGTTATGATCCTTCCTGTCTCATTCATGATTTTATTTATTTCGGTCCTTTCTCTTTTCTTTTCGATAAGTCTGGCTTGGGTTTATCAACTATATTGATTCTTTTTTTTAATGTTTTATTTATTTCTGAGAGAGAGAGAGAGAGAGACAGCGTGAGCAGGGGAGGGTCAGAGAAAAAGGGAAATACAGAATATGAAATAGGCTCCAGGCTCTGAGCTGGCAGTCAGCACAGAGCCTGATGCGGGGCTCTAACCTATGAACCATGAGATCATGACCTGAGCTAAAGTCGGACGCTTAACCGACTGAGCAACCCAGGTGCCCTTCAATTATATTAATTCTTTCACAAACTAATTTCTAGTTCCATTGATCTGTTTTTTTAGGGTTTGTTTTTGTTTCTATATAATTTATTTCTGTTGTAATCTTTATTGTTTCCCTTCTTCCGGCTTTAGGTTTCATTTGTGTTTCTTTTCCTAGCTCCTTTAGGTTTAAGGTCAGATTGTTTATTGAGATTTTCCTTGCCTCTTGAGGTAGGTCTTGTAACACCATATACTTCCCTCTTATGACTGACTTTGCTGCACCCTAAAGACTTTAGACCATCATATTTTCATTCTCATTTGTTTCTATGTTTTTTTAAAATTTATTCTTTACCTTTCTGGTTGACCCATTCATGCTTGTAGGACATTGTTTAACCTCCATATATTTGCAGCCTTTCCAATTTTTTTCTTGTGGTTGACTTCAAGTTACATAGCATGTGGTCGGAAAGTATGCATGCTATGGTCTTGGTCTTTTTGTACTTGTTTAGGGCTGATTTGTGACTCAGAATGTGATCTATTCTGGAGGATGTTCCATGTGCCCTCGAGAAGAATGTGTATTCTGCTGCTTTAGAATGAAATGTTCTGAACATATCTGTTAATTCCATCTGCTTCAGTGTGTCATTCAAAACTATTGTTTACTTGATTTTCTGTATAGATAATCTTTCCATCACTGTTAAGTGAGATGTTAAAGTTCCTTACTATTATCCTATTATTATCAATGAGTTCCTTTGTGTTTGCTATTGTTTTATATATTTTTGTGTCTCAAGTTGGAGCCTAAATAGTTACAATTGTTGGAGCTTGTTTTTTGGATAGACCTCTTTATTATGATATAATGCTTTCTTCCTCCCTTAAGTCTTTGTTTTAAAATCTATTTGTCTGATATAAGTATTGCTACTCTGGCTTTCTTTTGATATCTCTTTACATGACAAATTGTTCTGCATCCCCTCACTTTCAATTTGTAGGTATCTTTAGTTCTAAAATGAGTCTCTTTTGGGCAGCATATGGAGAATTTATGTCTAAATTTTGGTCTTTTTGCTTATGCCTTTTGATTTTTTTTTATGTGTATGGTAGGTAGAACAAAAGTCCCCAAAGATGTCTATATCCTATTTCTCTAAATCTGTAAATACGTCTACCTTACATGGCAAAAGGGATATTGCAGGTGTGATTAAGTTAATTACTTTGAGATGTGGAAGTTATCTGGACTTATCTGGGTGGGCCTGATCCAATCAAAAGGTTATTTAGAAGAGAGGCAGGAATTTCAAAGTCAGAGAGGTGAGGACCAAAATGAATGTCAGATTGATGTAGACCCAGAAGTCAAGGAATGTTTCAGCCTCTAGAATCTAGAAAAGGCTAAGGAATAGATTTTTTCCTAGCAGCCCCAAAAGGAACTTAGCCCTGTCCACCTATTTCACAGTTCTGAAAGCCAAGACTGTGAAATAATATGGCTGTATTACTTAAAGCCACTGAGTTTGTAGTATTTTTTACAGCAACAATAAGAAATTTAAATATGTAAAGTTTGATACATGCAGTTGTTTTTATAGCAACAATATGTATGTAGTATATTTTACAGCAACAATAAGAAATTTATATATGTGTTTTTTCTATATAAAATTATTTAGTTTTTGTTGTGATTTCTTTTTTTCTTTTTAAAACTAACTCCACCAAAAAATAAATTAATTAAATTAAATTAAATTCACCAACCTAGTTTATTTTATTTTTTTTCATGTAATTCTGTGATGATGTTCCACCGTCAACATATATTTAATAGAAGAAATGTGTGTATATATGCACATTTTGATGTTTGTACTTTCTCACGATGTTTTGTCATAAACCCTATAATGTTACTTCATCTCACATTCTTTCTTTCTGCTTTACTGTTCAGTCTCTATATATATATACCATGCATTTAAATTTTTTAAATGTTTATTCATTTTTGTAGAGAGAGAGAGAGAGAGACAGAGAGTGAATGGGGGAGGGGCAAAGAGAGAAGGAGACACAGAATCTAAACAGGCTCTAGGCTCTGAGTTGTCAGCACAGAACCTGACACAGAGCTCAACCTCATGAACCTTGAGATCATAACCTGGCCAAAATCAGGTGCTTAACTGGCTGAGCCACCCAGACGCTCTTCTACCAGGTACTTAAAGAAGAACTAATACCTATTCTCAAGCTTCCCAAAAACAGAAATGGAAGGAAAACTTCCCAATTTATTATACAAGGCCAGCATTGCTTTGATTTCAAAACCAGATAAACTTGCCACTAAAAAAGAGAATTACAAGCCAATATCCCTGATGAACATGGATGCAAAAATTCTCAACAAGGTACTTGCAAAAAGAATCCAACTGTGCATTAAAAGAATCTTTCACCACAGTCAAGTAGGGTTTATTCCTGGGCTGCAAATGTGGTTCAATACTTGCAAATCAATCAATGTGATACACTATAATAGTAAAAATGGATAAGAACCATATGATCCTTCCAATAGATGCAGAAAAGGCATTTGACAAAATACAATATCCATTCTTGATAAAAACCCTCACAAAGCAGTGATAGAAGGAACATATTTCGACATTTTAAAGGGCACACACAAAAGACCCACAGCTAATATCACCCTCAAAGGCTAAAAACTTAGAGCCTTCCCTCTATGATTAGAAAGAGAAGGGTTCCCACTTTCACCATTATTATTTAACATAATACTAGATGTCGTAGTCTCAGCAATCAGACAACAAAAAGAAATAAAACGTATCAAAATCATCAAGGAAGAAGTAAAACTTTTATATTTGCGGGTGACATGACACTCCATGTAGAAAACCTGAAAGATTCCACCAAAAAATTGCTAGAACTGATACACAAATTCAGCAAAGTCACAGGATACAATATAAATGAGCAGAAATCTGTTGTATTTCTACACAGCAATAATGAAGCAACAGGAAGAGAAATCAAAGAATCAATCCCTTTAACAATCGCATCCAGACCCACAAGAAATTTTGGAATAAGCCTAACCAAAGAGGTATGTATTTAATGTGAAAACCATAAACACTTATGAAAGAAATTGAAGAAGACACAAAGAAATGGAAAAACACTTCATGTTCATGGATTAGAAGAATAATATTGTTAAAGTTTTTATACTATTCTAAGAAATTTGAATATACTATTTAGAATATACTGTTCTAAACAATTGAAAAAAATTTAGAATATACTATTCTAAATATATACTATTCTAAAAAATTGAAATATAAAAAATTTTATATTTAATGAAATCCTTATCAAAATAGCACTAGCATTTTTCACAGAGCTAGAACAGACAATTCTAAAATTTCTATGGAACCACAAAAGACCCCAAAAGCCAAAACAATCTTAAAAAAGAAAAGCAGAGCTGGAAGCATCAGAATTCCAGCATTCAAGATATATTGCAAAGCTGGAGTTAGCAAGACAGTATGGTATTGGAGCAAAACCAAAACAAAGCAAAACAAAACAAACAAACAAACAAACCCCAGACAAATAGATCCATGGAACAGAATAGTGGACCCAGAAATGAACCTGCAATTCTATGGTCAACTAATCTTTGACAAAGCAGGAAAGAATATCCAAAGGAAAAAATGCAATGTCTTCAACAAATGTTTCTGGGAAAACTGGAAACCAACATGCAGAAGATATAAACTTTGACCACTTTCTTACACCGTATACAAAAATAAATTCAAAATGGATTAAAGAGGGGTGCTTGGCTAGCTTAGTCAGTACAACATGTGACTCTTAATCTCCAGGCTGTGAATTCAAGACCCATGTTGGGCATAGGGCCTACTTAAAATATTTTTAAAGAAATGGATTAAAGACCTAAATGTGAGACAGGAAACCATCATCATCCTAGAGGAAAACACATCCTAGATGCAACAACTTCTTTGATCTTGGGCATAGCTACTTCTTACAAGACATGTCTCCAAAAGCAAGGAAAACGAAAGCAAACAAGAACCATCGGGACTTCATCACGATAAAATCTTCTGCACAGTGGAGTAACCAATCAAGAAAACTAAAAGGCAGTCTTTGGAATGGGAAAAGTTATTTGCAAATGACATATCTGATAAAGGGTTAGTATCCAAAACCTATAAAGAACTTACAAAACTCTACACACAAAAAAACAAATAAACCACTTAAATATGGATAGGAGACATAAATGGACATTTTTCTAAAGAAGACATGTATATGCCTAACAGACACATGATGAGAGGCTCAGCATCACTCATTATCAGGGTAATACAAATCAATACTACAAAGACATATCACCTCACACCTGTCAGAATGGTTAAAATTAACAACATAATATACAGCAGATGTTGGCGAGGATGCAGAGAAAGGGAATCCTCTAACACTGTTGGAGGGAAAACAAACTGGTGCAGCTATTCTGGAATAGTATGGAGTTTACTTTTAAAAGTTAGAAATAGAAGTACCCTATGATCCAGCAATCACAGTACTTGGTATTTACCCAAAGGATACAAAATTACTGATTGAAAGGGTACATGAACCCTAATACTTATACCAGCATTATCAATAATAGTCAAATTATTGAGAGAGCCCAAATATCCACCAACTGATGAATGGTTAAAGATGTGTGGTGTATATATATGTATATATTTTTTTCACTTTGTAATTTCTGAGTACATAGGGATCCTGACATAATTTTATAGTCTAGACCTGACTTTGACCCCTTTATACATAGCCTACTGTTACTTTGGCCCATCAAATCCTGCTTCATCTAAATTTCACTTAAATGTCTTTTTCTCCAAATCCTGTAATTTCTACTTTTTTCCTCCACTGAGTGAGACACCCACAACTTCTCCTTGAAATAGTGCTGAGTTTAGCCTGTGTCAGGAGGTCAGCTGAACTAGTCAAGAGCTAAGCTGTGGAGTATTGAAGTAGCAAACTGAAGCAACTTTGAGCCAAATGAAAGTAACAGTGGATGAAGACACCAATCATTTCTCCTGATAGTATTAAGGAAGAGGCGAAAACCAGAGAAATGTTTAACTCTCTGCTATTTAATTTTCCCCCAAGATGTGGGGTACATCTCACTATTGAGGAAGCCCCAAATGACAGTTTTATGGACCTACTCCTTTGGTAAAAGGGCCAGCGGAGAGAGTTAAGAGTGGAAAAGTACTGTATACTGAGTTACAGTGGATAAAGTATCTTCAAGGTTTCCTTTCCCTCCTCACCCCCATATAAGTATGCAAAGAACATGATCAGTGAAAGCCACACTCCTCAGTCAGACCACAATTTTATCCCTTATCATTGTAACTGATTGGTTTAAGGCAATGCATGGATGTGAGTGCATGTGCACACCCACAAACACGCACAGACACACACAGACATACACATCTAAACAAAAACTGTTTGTGATGGTATAGATGGTGAAAAGTTCCATTTTAATATTTGCTTAATTAAACATTTAAATTTTGTTTATTAAACTGATATTATTAAGCAATATTGCACTCATAAAAGTTGGGGGAAAATATAAAATAAATATAAATAGAGCCAGTAAAAAATTAATGTTTGTTTAAAATAATCATGACATGAAACCATTTATAAGTCAACAAAAGACAATAAAATTGTTCACTATCTCTGAAATGAAAAGTAATGAACCTCCTTAATGAGGAGCAATTGTCTAAGGGAATTTAGAATAATCAAAGAAGTAAGTGTACTTAAAAAATAAGACTTCCTTTTGTTCGAAGAAAACACAAATACAATTTGTCTACATATTCTTGGATACAGAAAAAAGCTTTTCAACAGTCTGCATATTTTAAGATTGTTAACAGAAACACATTTAGAAACACGAAATGCATTTCAGAGTGCATAGACTCCAGTTAAATTATTTTTTCAATAATACTCCGACTTCCATAATTGAAATATGAGCTCCTACTCCTCACTTTCTTTATACACAATATATTCCACAAAAACTTAGCAAATAATGAAATATGAGATTGAAAAAATATTATTAAAAGGGCTTGATACATTGTAGGACAAAAAGCCTAGATATGTGTGTATTAGTGTTCTATTGATTCACCATGTGAGATAAAGAAAATTTCTGCTTAAAACTTGTACAAATGCACAAAGGCTAGACTGCTGCTGATCCTAAGTCCTCTTGAGCCTAAAGGACTCCTCTTTGGGAGAAACAGGACTGGCTTCAAATAAATGACATCATGCTACAATAAAGTCCAATCCCAAAAGAAAATTTTCAATTACATTCTGTAACTAATCAAATTGGTATTTTTATGAACCCAATCTTATTTAGAAAGAAATTCCTCCTTCCTGCATTCTAACTACCCCTTAGACTACATATACAGAAAGATTCACTCTACTTATTCTATGATATGGGCTCTTTTTGCCTAATACAGTAATAAAGGCAGTCTTGATTTAAATGAATTTTTGCCTCTGACTATTTTCCAACATCCCCCCCATCAAAAACATGATTTCCAAATGAATTTTACATGCTATCTACACCAAAATTATAATTCAAATTGTAATTTAAAAATCTTTTCAGCATGCAGTTGCTATTTTTGCCTTTCAGAATCCAACTCTTCTTCCTATTTTATTTTTGTTTATATATTGATTTTGTGTCTTGTCATAAGGCATATCTAGGCTGCCTGTCTCTACATGAGTTCAAATTGGCTAGATTATCCCATTCTTTATCCCATGCTTGACAGGGAGTGGCTAAGTAACATGGGCACTGCCAAACCACCCTTTCTTTTTATGATTGTTAATTTGGGGAATTTTTGAAGACATCATGTAGGGAATTTGAGGAGGTGAGTTAAAGTTAGCAAATAACAATGAATACATAAAATCCTATATCATGTGGATACATTGATCTTATTTGACTAACTGATATGATTGTGGTTGCCACTGTCTGTATCTTTCGAATTTTTTCAGTTCATTACCTCCTACCCCCTACATTTTCCAAATAGTTTTTCAATTTACTTTCAATTGATTTTACTTAATTTTCTCCATGCATTAAAAAAAATATATATCTGAGGCCACATTATATCATTTGCAATTTATAATCCTGCCTGGTAGATAAGTTGCTATTTAACAGTGGCCTGAAGGCAAAAGAACTCGGGCAGGAGACATGGGGAACTGAAAAATAACTAAGTGGCTCAAATTAGGTAGAAGTCTATGAACAGCTATTAATAAGACAGGCTGGGAAATTAGCTGACCATTTGGAATCAAATGCTCATTGAGGCAAGCTTTTGCAGAATGAATTGTTGAAAGAATCCAAGAATTCTAAAAGAAACATTGTTTTGAGGGGCGCCTGGGTGGCTTAGTCGGTTAAGCATCCGACTTTCGCTTAGGTCATGATCTCGAGGTTCGTGGGTTCGAGCCCCACGTCGGGCTCTGTGCTGACTGTCAGCTCAGCAGTCTCCCTCTCTGTGTGTCTCCCTCTCTCTCTGACCCTCCCTTGCTCACGCTGTCTCTCTCTATCCTAGAAATAAATAAAAATATTAAAAAAAAAAGAAAGAAAGATTGTTTTGACAGTGTTCTGCAGGCTAGAGAAAACTTAAGACCAAGCACACTCACAGACACACAGACACAGATACACACAGAAACACACACACGAAATAAACTCTAAATTTCTTAGCTTAAATCAGAAATTGAATTCAGGAATATTCCATAGCAGTGGACAAACAACGTTTGGCACGGCTAACCTCTTCAGGACAGAGATAACTGGAGATCACACTCAGAATTTCGCATGGTACGCTGTCACATTAGAACCTCCACTGGCACGTTCTAGCCTGGTTTTAATATACACAGTCCAATAAGTAAAGAGGATAGAAATGCCCTGGTGTCATTGAGAACAATCTTTCTCAATAACTTTTGATTCATGTCAAAAATAAAATTAAGCATTTATATGATATCCCAGACTTAGTAGAAAAGATTACTCATAGCTGTAAAAGATCAATCCAGGGGCCAAGCCCTTCCTAGTCCTTCTATCCCTTTTCTAGGAATTGGGGGACACGGTGGGGGGGGGCAAATATAAGCACAGCTGTATGACAGGTACCACACGTCATGTTGAGGGAAATAAATATAAGTTTGTTTAAGTTTGTTTGTTTGTTTATTTATTTAGAGAGAATGAGTGAGCAGAGGAGGGGCAGAGAGAAAGTGAGAGAGAGAGAAGATGCCAACCAGGGCCCAATGCAAGGCTCTAGCCCACAAACTGTGAGATCATCAGCTGAGCTGAAATCAGGAGTCAGCCGCTTAACTGACTGAGCCATCCAGGCCTCGGGAAATAAAAATATTTAGAAAAATGGAAAGTTTTAGAAAGATGAAATTGTTGGATCACATATTTGGGTTCAAATAACCTTTCACTATGATGTGTGAAGTAGTGTAGAAAGTGTCTCATTATTAAAGACTATATATACTTTCAGTGGGAGGAAGTTTCAACATCCATGGAAATCTTACTAGTAGGTCTCTGCTGGAGAAGCTAGTATGAACTGCAATAATTTAAAGGAAACTGTTGTGAGGCACCTGGGTGGCTCAGTTGGTTGAGCGTCTGACTTTGGCTCAGGGTCACGATCTCACGGCTTGTGGGTCTGAACCCCACATCAGGCTCTACGCTGACAGGTCAGAGCTTGGAGCCTGCTTCAGATTCGGTGTCTGTCTCTTTCTGCCTCTCTCTCTCTCTTAAATATAAATATAACATTTAAAAATTTAAAAAAAGGGATTTTTGGAGGTGATACAATCAATTTTGGTGATTGTGTGGTCACGGTTTTCCTTAGAAATAAACAGATTAGCAATCTACTAAATTTTACTTTCCTTTAAAATCCATCAATTTAAGACTAGTAAGTAAAAGTTATAACAGAGAGAAAGGGCAGAGAACTGTGATTTCCTCCCCACAACATCTCCCATATTTGAGTCATATCAGAGATGTGAAGCTTGCAGAATCAAATATGTTAGATTCTATTATTTTCTCCATGTATTTTCTCTACTTGATCCCATGCCTAAATAGCCTCTCCCATCTGTCTTTCCCTTTGAGAAGGCTATACAGGCTTGGCCACTGACATATTAATAGAAGTGATATTTTCCATTTATAAGTAAAAGTTTTAAAAGGCATTTGTGGTAATGGCTCTTTTCTCCTGACCCTAAAAATGACATGTTTCAAAATGGGTTATTTTCTTTTTTTAAAATTTTTTTAAATTTATTATTTTTAGGAGAGAGAAAGAGAGAGACAGCGTGAGCAGGGGAGGGTCAGAGAGAGAGGGAGTCACAGGCTGAAACAGGCTCCAGGCTCTGAGCTGGCAGTAAGCACAGAGCCCGACGTGGGGCTTGAACCCACAAACCGCGAGATCATGACCTAAGCGAAAGTCGGACGCTTAACCGACCAAGCCACCCAGGCGCCCTCAAAATGGGTTATTTTCTTAAGATGCATCCCTGAATAAAGAAAACAGGCGAAGTAGAGTCACAGTCAACATGTAACATGAGAAAAATAAAGCAAATTTTGCTGTGGATTTTTGATTTGTTTGTCAGTAAGGCATAGCCTAGAAAAGGTTGATGAGTTCAGAAAGATGTCCAGGTATACTTAAAACATGGATATGCAGTAACAACTGAAACAATATTGGATATTGATGGGTTTATTTCTAATAGCTTTATCTTAAAAGATCTCTGGATAAGCCATTTAAATATGTATTGAAGAAAGAAAAGCTCAGAATTTTCTGGAAATTTTATGTACTAGTTCTAAATTGTTATGACTTCCTGGAAACTCACAATATCACTGCAGCCCGACAATTAAAATACAGACATTGTATTTTGATGACTAACGGCATTTTGACTTCAGTTACATTCAGGGTTACCCAAGACAAAACCCAAAGACCATTCTATGATTATTTCTCCAGTGTCTGAATATAAAATTAGTATATTTGGGGTCAGAAATTGGCAAAGTTTTTCTCTCTCTGATTTAACCCAGAAATCAGGAAATCTAAGAAGATAATCCATTAAGGAAGTGATTGAACTCTTATATGAAAAATGAGTAGGGGGTTTTAAAGTAAGAAGGTGGGGGAGTATAATCTAAACACAGGAAGTAGTATGAAAAACATTTTTTTAAAAAGGTAACTTCTAAAGAATGAAATAAGGCCAGTATTACTAGAACAAAGAATGGAATAGGTAGGACACCTGTGTGTTTTTATTAGACTATGGCTTTATGCTAAGAACTGTAAATACAATTAAACATATTTTAGCCACAGACTTTCATTTTGTAGTTATCATTTGGCTTGGTTGTTCAGAATTAGCCAGCAGGGGCCCAAAAAAGGAAATAGTTAGACACATTTCTAGACTAAGGTCTAGACTAAGTCTAGACTATTTCCTAGACTGACTAGGAAGTAGTTAGACACATTGGACTAAGGTCCAATTCCAATTATTAAACACTTGCATTAGCACACTAGATAATGATGTGGGGTAGAGCAAACTGGACAGAGAAATATCAAAGTATATCAAAGATGAAAATTAGAGAAACTTAGAAATAGATTGGTTAAGAAAGTTAAGATCAAAGGAGGTAAAAACTAAAACATGGATTGTTGGGTGGAACACACACACACACACACACACACACACACACACCCCTTTGTTTTCTTTTCCTTAGAAATTTCTGTTTTGTTTTTTTGATTACAGCTTTATTTTTCCCACACTTTAGATATCATTCTTCTATTTCTATGACTTCATAATGTAACATAAATCTCAAAAGTTGAAAATTGTTAATTTCCACCTTTATTTTTTCTCAATTTTAAACATTTTATTGCATCTGGAGAAATTTACTGCAACTTAGAGAAATTCCTAAAGGTACAAGTTGATAGATTTTTCACAAAGAGAACACACCCCTATAACCAGCACTCTCACTCCCCACCACAAAAAACTAAAACCAAGAAGCCTCATAAGATCACCTTTCAAGAGTAACTGCTTTTCTGACTTCTTTTTTCTCTTTTCTTTTCTCTTTCTTCCTTCCTTTAGTTTCTTTCATTTCTTTCTTTCTCTTTCTTTCATTTCTTTCTTTCTCTTTCTTTCATTTCTTTCTTTCTCTTTCTTTCTTTCTTTCTTTCTTTCTTTCTTTCTTTCTTTCTTTCTTTCTTTCTTTCTTTCTTTCTTTCTTCTCTCTTTCTCTCTCTCTCTCTCTCTTTCTTTCTTTGAGAGAGAGGGCACAAATGAGAGATGGACAGAGAAGAGAGAGAGAGAGAGAAGCAGGGCTCACCCGAAGTTTGGCTTGTACTTTCACCTGAAGGGGGTTCATGTTCACTAGTAGCAGTTCTTGAACTGACCTGATGAGCTCATGAACCCTGAGATCATGACCTGAGCCAAAGTCAGGTGCTTAACCGATTAAGCCACCCAGGTGCCCTATTCTGACTTCTAATAGTCTAGTTTAGCCTTGGTGTTTTTCAAATTTATATATATTGCAAGAAAAATACAACAGTGTGCTAAGTTTTACTTTTGTTTTTCTTAGTGTTTGTTTTACATTGTTTGTAGCTTTTAATTTTAATATAGATAAGTCATGTAATTCTATCCTACATTTTGTTCCATGCTTTTGTGGGCATATGGCTGATTGTTCTCTTGAAAATAGCAATTGCAAAAAGGAGAATGAGAGTAAAATATAAGGAAAATTAAAGGCATGTACTAAATGCAAAATTGTACATATCAGAAAGAGAAATTTCAAGATAAGTTACATGTGTTTTCATAATGTTTGAACACTCTGTTGCTGGTTTTTTGTAATAGAATTCTAATTTATTCTTAGCAGATTGTCAATATATAATGGAAAGCCATGGTGATATTCACTTTATTTTTAATCATCACTACAAAGATTTTATTATAATATCAAAGAATAATTTTAATATTTATTGCTTTGCCAGTAGCTGTTCTAAATTCTTTAATGAATGATTTCCTCAAGATCAGACAACTAAACTAAATGTTCAGGTTAGAATTCTAGCATGAAAGGATAGCTGCAGACACCCCCACACTCTTAGTTCAAGAATCTGAATGCATTATCCCTGGTAGTTCAGAAAGTAGATCTGGGTAGGATTTTTAATACTCTAGTGTTACAAATTACAAGGAAGACTATCTCTAAGATGTTTAAACCAACAGATATTACTGAATACTTTTAATTGAAGCTTAAACCCATTTCCAATAATTATGATGCCACTTAACAAGAAAATTTTTAACCAGTATAAAACACTTTAGTCTAATATGCTAATAAAAAACTGCTGATTGTTGAATGAAATTGGCTAATAGAAGGGTATTTAATAGTTTCATTCACAACATCTTTCTCTTGTAAAGCTAGTTGACTGCCTTCAAACTGTGATTTCCTGGTAAAATTTGTTATCTAACCACAGTTAGAATTAAACTTAAAGTAACTGTACATATATGTAAACCTTTCACATTGATCATACCAAATTATGTGAAATATGTTGTCTCAAAGTTGACTGTTATCAATGAGAATAAAATACATTCAAGATGATGGCATCATGATGCAAAGTATGATTTTAATGTAATGATCCATTTTATTTAAAGAGAAATTTTACTAAGATCTTAGCAAGCCTGAAGCTCCAATAAAACACAGAAAAATTATAGTTAAATTGTTTAAAAAATTATTCTTTGGCTGTCATACCTGGCAGTAGGATTTCATGAACATTATAGAAGAGAGATTTAATTATGGCTGTTTTACTGCAAAAAGCTCATCATTTGCAAAGAGAAAAGTGATGAATCGAATATATTATTATTAAATTTTAGATTATGAGTATATATTGATTTTGAAATGCAGGTTTTGGCAATTTTATCAGGACCCATCAAAACTTTAAAACAATATTTTGAGAAAGTATTACTCTGGGGTAATAATGACAATATACTGTTTATTTATTCTTGGTTTTAGGAGAAGTACCACTTAGTAATTTCAAGAGGTGAAAATGATATATCTCCATCACTTTTTTTTTTAAACTGAAGCTCATTGCCCTTGAATTTTCCTGCCAAGAATTGTTATAGCGGCCATGCATTTAAATGTTACCTTGCCTACCTGGCCTGAGGCCAGTGATGAGAATAAGTCACATCTTAAGAAATAAAGCCACATACAATTCCTTAAAACAAAGGAAAACATTTTTTTAAAAGTAAAAAGGATAGAACTTTAAAAGTAAAAAGATGTGGTTGATGTCAAAAATGTCTGCTTTGAGCACTTTTATGATACAGACATTTCTTAGGCCCTTTGTGTCCATAGAGATGCCATTCTGTCCCTTTGATGCTTTCAAATTGAAGATATAATTCTTGGGAGCCTAATTTCTCTCCTACTCTATGTCATAAACTTGATCATTACACAGCATGTAGGTTCCACATCTTCCCTACCCTGACCGTTTTTTCCAACCTTGTCTTATTAACTACCCTTCAGTGCTATGCTCCAAGCTCAGTGATCTTCTTGCTATCCTACAAGCAAACTAAATTCTTTCCCACTTTTGGTCTTTTGCACCTACTCTTATGGCTACCTGAAGGTATTATTTGTCTCTACCCTTTACATGACTGAAACCTTATTCTCCACGGTTCAGTTTGAATGTCATGTTCCCAGGGAGGCAATCAGTGAATAATGTATCTTACTGAGTTCCCTTGCTGGCAAAATCTGAAGGTTTCTTCACACCCTGTTATTCTCTATCGTTACAGCCCATTTCCCTAAATGTGTGTATTGCATCTTCCCATCACAAGCTGTGTTTTTATACACGGATATAGATACATATAGATGTCCATAAGCAAAAATTTGCTTGTTTACTGTCTATCCTCTAATTTGTTTTAATGTATATGCTCTGTATTGTTCTCTTTTTTATTGTTATCAATGGTAAATATTAAAGTTGACACAAAGAATGCAAATGGTATTATGAGGTAATTTGTCATGGTTGTTCTTAATCTCTATTCAGAAAATCTATTGAAAGTGTCCTTTATTTATGTTATAGTTAGGGTTAAAAAAAAAAGTTTCCAAAAACTAAACATTAGTTACTAGAAAGTATACAATCTGGAACAAACAACTAAATATAAGCATTCCCTAACCAGATAAGTAAATCTTCATTAGTTTTACTCAAATTATCTTTGGAGCATTATCTCCACCATATTCTTATTCTTATCTCCTGTTACTCCAACCTTGTTTACTTGCTATTACTTGAACGAAGATGGCATCTTCCAGTGTTTGCTCAATTATTATATTACCTTTGCCCACCATTTATTTTGTATAGGCTGTACCTTATTTTCCTTAAATGCCACTATTTTAATTATTCTTTCAACTTAGAAGTAAGTATTCTTTATTCTTCACTCTCATAACTCCATGTGGTTTAACTTCTACTTTTATTTTAAACTCAATTGAAAAATTTTAGCAAACAATCATGGAACAACAAAATGCCTGGAAATTATCCTTAATGACTATTCTTTCAACATATATGTTCAAATAAATTTTCAAATATCCACCTATGAATTTATCTACATTCCATCCATTTCTGTCTATTCCATGAACATTTCCCATGTTCATGTTGTATTGCAACTCAACAAGGCTACCACAACGTACAAAAGGCTTTCAATTTTTCTTTTCCTCTCATCTTGGCCCCCTCAAAATGTTTCACAAAACATGCCAGGTTTAACAATTAAAATACCAATGGGGCACCATTACCCCTTGAAACAAAACACCTCAGGGCTCCCTATTTTCTTCAAGGTCAAATCTGATCTCTTTGGTCTGACAGATGAAACCTCCTAGGTTTGCTTTTGGCAGAATTTCCCCCTTTATTCTCACTTTATTTCGTTTGTCTATTTCCAGACCCCAATAATTCCAAACTGCTTGGCATTTTCTATAGCAGCATTTCTCATACTATTTCTTTAGCTTGGGAGCCCTTTTCTTGACTCTTTTCCCTCCCTTAACTCTCATAGTTTATGATCTGTCAGGGGGCATGTCCTAACTTAACCTCAGCCATCACAAGCTCTCCTGGTAGGTAGTTATTCAGTTCTCCATACACTCAATGCCACCATGCATGTGTGTGCGTAAGTTCATTTAAAAAATTATAATGAAGACAGGTGATGGGCTAAATGGGTGATGGGTATTAAGGAGGGCATTTGTAATGAGTACTAGGTGGCCCTTGTTGTAATAAGTACTGGATGTTACATGTAAGTGATGAATCCCTAAATTCTACATCTGAAACCAATATTACACTCTCTGTTAACTAAAATAAAAACTTGAAACAAAAAAAAATTAATTGTATTACCATCCCACATTTGTTGTTTTTTTTATGACCTTATATAACATTGAGCAAGATAAATCCTTGTGCATCAATATCTCCTCTGAGATATGAGAATCAAGCCTAAATTAAGGGACTTTTATAAAGATATAAGTAAACCACTTTTGACTCAAGGAAAGCATCTGCTGAATGCTCCATGCTTATTTTGTTGTGATTATTATTTGTATCATGAACATCTGTCTCTTTGTCCGTCTCTCCCCCAGACTGTCAACTCCTTGAAGACAGAATTCATGTCTTATTTATTTTGATGTCAGCATAGTGTAGAACAATGGCAAGCACATACACTTATTCAAAACTTTGTTTAGTTAATGAATAAAAAAAAAACCCAAGCTGATTATTTTGAAAATATAAAAACTTTCCCACTAGTATAGCAGGTTTTATTTGTGTTTTTTTAGTATTTTGCATATATTTAATCAATTAATATATGTCAAAAAGCATCTAGACCACTTATGTATTTTAATAGCAACCTCTGCAGATAGTGCTTCAATTAAAAAAACAAAAACCAAAAATCGATTACTGGAGAATGACAGGCCATGGAACCTGAAAATGATTCTTACAATGCTTTGGCATTGACTGTGGCTTATTTCTATTCTACTCCAGACTTTAGCTATTTTCCTGTGATGTGAGCTCTGTGATCCAAAAGGAATTTATTTTTCAAACTTTGAAATACTTAAGGATAACATTGAGTTGATGAGGAGGAGTGAACACTAAGAGATCACATTGCATTTTGTTATTACTCATGAAAATGGATGATTTCTTATTTGCATATGGTTTTGCTGAGTTCTGCAAACAGCGAAGTAGTAGTGACTGTTTGACAAATTGGCCAATCTAGAGTATTTTTTAAAACTCATATGTATACTCTAATAATCTTATACTAGTTGTGGCTTAGAATTTTTCAATATGTAATTATGTGTGTGAATGAGAGAATGGTATAGAAGAAAAAAACTGTGTGTGTGTGTGTGTGTGTGTGTGTGTGTAGGGTGGGAGTTAACCACAAAACAACATAATTTTATGAATTACATATAAAGCAGTAAAACGAAATGTTTCCAAAAAACAAATAAAAATCTTTAAGACTGATCATTATGTTTATTTAAGTCTTTTTAAAATTTTTTTTATTTTTAAAAAATTTAAATGTTGTATTTATTTCTGAGAGAGAGAGAGAGAGAGAGAGAGAGTGTGAACAGGGGAGGGTCAGAGAGAGAGGGAGATGCAGAATCTGAAACAGGCTCCAGGCTCTGAGCTGGCCATCAGCACAGAGCCCGACGCGGGGCTCAAACCCATGAACTGTGAGATCATGACCTAAGCTGAAGTCAGATGCTTAAATGACTGAGCCACCCAGGTGTGCCAAGTCTTTTCCATTTGAAATAATAATCTTTTTGACATCATATAGTCAATATTTTTAACTAAAATGCAATGTATTTATTTGTTTAATATTTCTAAGGTCTATATACAAAAGATATTTATTAAGTAATTTAAAAATCTATTGTTCTGTTTATTTACACTGCATGTTGTATTATTCAGTAAGTTTGTAATATGCAACTACAGAAATTTCTTCCCTATTTAGGTATAATGTGTTATATATATACAATTTATATATATTATGTATAATACAACTTATATATAATACACATATTACATATGCATTACTATATATATACTATATAAAATACAATACCTTGAGTCATAAGTCTGTGAAACTGTACTGACAGTTTTTAATCCAAGTTCATTTGTAAGTGGCATATTTATCTAAGTAAGAAAAAAAAAGCTTTGTGTCTCACACTTAAAATATAGTGATACTTTTGGAAAATTGTATGTAAAATTGTGTTTTGTTGAACATGAGGGAAAGGAAGTCAATTCAGCACATTTGGAAATTTGTCATAATTACTGTGTACCAAAAGATCTCTGCTAGACCAGAAAGAAAGTTAAAAGAGGAGAAAACAGTGTTCTGAGAATAGCTAATTGGAAGAGGGTACTGAGATGTTTCAATTACTGATTCATTTTTCATGGTATTCTTTGTGTCAACAAGACCAGGGTATACTCATAGGAATCTGGGCTTATGTTGAAGAGAGAAAACACCATTGGTGGTATGCAGGTGAGGAAACACTTTGAATGGATATATCAAGGTCCATCCATATGGATATATCAGTGTAGTTGTGTGAGAATGAGGGCTTGGTTTGGGGTGTATAAGAAACTTGTGATTCATTTGTATGGCTATGTATATATGTATATATTTTCCATTCTCAGTTCCACTCTTTGATTTTGATTTGGTCTTTCTCTAACTTCTATGATTTATTAGTTGTATGTCTTTGGGCATTAAGTACAAAGCAAGCATTTGGGGAAATGATAAAAAAGATGATTTTTCACCAAACTTATAGTCTGATGAGAAATAAAAAAAAAGTTTAACCGACTGAGCCACCCAGGCAACCCACAGAAATAAAAAAAAAGTTAGCAGGCTTGACATTATGCATTATAAATGTGATATATTAACTCATGCATGTTTTTATTTTCTCCTATTTCATTTTGATCACACCACTAAGACCTGTCTTGTCTCCAAGTGACTAATTGTCATATGAGAAGCAGAAGAGAAGAAAAAGTGTAGGTGCCCAGTGAAACACTCTGAGAAAGAACCCCCACTCTAAGTGCCATGTGGTAAGGATCTGAGGTAATAGGACAACTGTATGCTGAAGAAATTAGAGTGGACCCGTATTTTTCCCACCTCACTCGCGTGGTCAGGCATCAACAAAGGGGCAGTATGATGAGACAGCTGTATTATGGTAGTGCTCTGTATTCCAACAGTGTCAAGAGATGAACAAATCATCTTAAATCTTGAGTGAAGAAGCATATGCTTTTAATCTCACTGCGTATGAGGAGATGTTATATAAAAGCAGTGAAAGGAGGATACACACCAATAACACAGTAGGTAACAACACAGAAAGGGAAACAAATCTTAGACTCACATAGGATGTCAGTATCAAGAAAAACAGAATAGATACCTCTTTTTAAAACCTGGAAATGGCATACTCAACTTAAAACTTAGAGGGTTTTCCAGTGTGTAAGAGAAATGAATGTTGGAATGGAAAAACAAAGAAGAAACACAGTGTGGTCTACACACACCTTCATTTCAAAGATCTAAATCCATTAGCTTTTTCCCTCTTACATGGTACATGATATTGATAGAATTAGGTAAGGTACTCCTCTCTCCTCCTAGACTTTTATGCTTATATACCTCATCATTCACAAAATGATCAGCAGGGGGCTATTCTATTTGGTGTTGGAGACTGGATAAGGAGGAGGCACTGATGAAAGTTCCAGTTTCCATCCTGAGATCATCATACAGCAAGAGCAAAATAATAGGTCCCAGGGATTTTTGCTTCTGGCAAATACCAAGGATTATCATAAACCAAGGTATACATTTTTCCCAGGAGTAAAAAGATAGTAAGAATGACTACTTTGGTTTATCAATGGAATTGACAAGCACCTCTCATATCCAAATTATTTTCGTAAAAACTGGCACACAAAAGATGCACATTCTCTCAAATTTCAGGTGTGTAGTTAGTAAAATGATAATAGGGTTCATTCCAGGTCTTTTGTTAATTTAAGAGCAAAAGTAGTTAAAGAAAATATTTGTTGGTGGCAAAATTCAGTATATTTATAAATTCCTTAATTTGTGATAGAAATGACCCTGAAAAAAATTCTACAGAAAAGGAAAATTAGAAACCGTTTTTCATCACTCATTGTTTGAATGTCTCTGCACACCCAACATCATGATTCAGTATTCCCCAAACTCATGGCTAACTACATAATGAACAATTTCTTTTAATACAACCTCAACACAGTTTTTTAACAGCATATGTTCTTCATTAATCAAGTACTACTTTCTGTACTGAAGCACTGAATAATCATTATTTGGTTTTTACTATCATTCCTTCTTAGTGGCTTCTCTGAAAATTGTCTTGTCTTAAAATCCTTTAACTTATTTATGATTCACCAGATGCAAGATATTCAGCTCCTTGGCTCAGAACACAGAACTTGTTGGGATTATAACAGGTGCTGACCTCTCCAACTTCCTTTCTCCCAGATTTTCTCTCATGGGTTCCTGGTCACTTTATGCACTCCACTTACAAGGTATCCAAAGCAGGAGCACATGGGTGGCTCAGTTGGTTGAGCATCTGATTTCAACTCAGGTCATGATCTGATGGTTTGTGAATTTGAGCCCCACATTGGGCTTATTGCTGTCCGTTCAGAGCCTGCTTTGGATCCTCTGTTGTCCTGTCTCTCTGCCCCTCCTTCACTCACACTCTCTCTTTCTCAAAAATAAATAAATACTTTAAAAAAGATATCTCAAGCATTAGGTTCACTGGGGATTTGGTACCTTAACTTTCTACTCCTACAGAGAGTTCATCATGTAGCAAACATCTCCCTGTTTTAAGGTTATTTGTTTGTTGTTGTTTTCTCATTAAACATTAAAATATGAACTCTTAGAAAACAAAAATTATGTCTTTTATCTTAATCTTTATCTTTATGTCATGTATGCCTAAAATAGGGCCAGATTGATGTTTGCTAAAACAACAACATAAACTGCCAAATAAATGAATGTCCCTATGGACGCACAGATTCAGCGCTTGTAAATTTCATATAATTTTACTATACCAAAGAATAGACAGAATCTTTATTTTTAAAATTCATTTCTGAGAGAGAGAGAGACAGCATGAGCAGGGGGAGGGGCAGAGAGAGAGGGAGATACAGAATCTGAAGCAGACTCCAGGCTCTGAGCTAGCTGTCAACACAGAGCCCGACGCGGGGCTCGAACCCACAACCCTGAGATCATGACCTGAGCCGAAGTTGGCCGCCCAACCGACTGAGCCACCCAGGCGCCCCAAGAATAGACAGAATCTTAATCCCAGTGTTTGCAACAAGTTTCAGTAGTCAATATCTAATGTTTCAGACAGAAGACCTGTCTTATTTGCTTTATTTTCCTGTATGACAAAATTTCATTAAGTTAAATAGAGTTCAATGTATTTATACTTTTCCTATTCATGTAGGTTCAAGGCTTTGTTAGCATTTGTAATATTAACATTACTAACAGTGTCAGTAATTAGTAAATCAACTACATAACTAATTATGGCTAAGACTGATGGTATGTTGAGCACATCTATATTTCTCATATTAGTGAAACAGTGGGATGGATAAAACAGTGAGGAGGCTGAGATTATTAAATAAGAAAGTCAATTTGAATGGGGAACTGGGTGGTTCAGTCAGTTAAGCATCAGACTTTGGCTCAGGTAATGATGTAACGGTTTGTGGGTTAGCGCCCCGCATCTGACTCTGTGCTGGCGGTTCAGAACTGTCTTCAGATTCTGCTTCACATTTTGTGTCTCCCTCTCTCTCTGACCCTCCCCCACTCGCTCTCTCTCTCTCTCTTTCAAAAATACATAAACATAAAACATTTTTGAGGGTGCGCCTGGGTGGCTCAGTCGGTTAAGCATCCGACTTCGGCTCAGGTCATGATCTCACAGTTCGTGGGTTAGAGCCCCCACGACGGGCTCTGTGCTGACGGCTAGCCTACAGCCTGGAGCCTGCTTCGGATTCTATGTCTCCTTCTCTTTCTGACCCTCCCCTGCTCATACTGTCTCTCTTTCTCAGAAAAAAACAAAAACAAAAAACGTTAATTTTTTAAAAATAAAATCAACTTCAATGAAAAAAAAAAGAACAAAATTAAAATAGCAGATAAACATTTAGGAAAGAAGAATACTTTTCAAGTTCAAACATTTGTTTATGCTCCTTGGATAGTTTCATTAATTTCTTCAAACCCGGAGTTAGGACATTTCTGACATATACAGTATATTACATAAACAAAAAGATAAATGCTGGATATGGTTATTCTTCATAGTAACAGTTTTATATACAAGTGATTTTTATTTTTGCTTATAAATGCAATGTAAGAATATTTACATCATATTTAGAAGGAAAATCTTGAGCCTTAAAATCAATTGAACTTAATTCAGAATTGATTTTAAGAGTGCTTAATTTCTTCTTATATACTTTCCCATCCGTTGCCCCTAAACTCTAACTTACGGGAATTCCTGTTATATGCATTACAGTTAATTACTGTTTCATGGTATACCCAGCACACACATAACTACACTTTTACTATATATATCTCTCTTGAGGATTATAAATGTCATTAGGATAAAGAACATATCCAACTTTTAGTGTGATGCAAGAGACATACTATTCCTTAACTACTTGATTTTGTATGATTAAATAGTAAGTATATTAAGATTATGGGGATAATTGAAAGATTAAATATAATACAGAATCAACGTCCAAATAGTTTATAATCTACAGCAAGTGATTAAGGCATTCACAAACTGAATATAGATTGTAAGCTGGTACAAAGACCAGGATTCTACTAAAGGTAGAAAAAAAAGATAAATTCAGAGCACAGAAACAGAAAAAAGTTAGTTCTTCTTGTAGAATATCTAAATGTGTCATTTCAGTGGATTCAAAGAGCAGAATTTCAACAGGCAAAATGTGCAACAGTTTTCCAAGGTAGAGGTATTACAAAAGGTGAAAACTCACCAACCTCTTCTATAGCTTTACACTGGATTTACCACTTAAACATTGGATAAATGGGAGTTGGTGTTGTAAAAGAAGCATATAATATATAATATATAATATTTTAAAGAATAATGAAAAACAGTGTAAAAAATACATACTTGTTTTCTACATTTTTTGGAAACCAAAACTTGTTTTTTTTTTCTTTTTTTAAAGGATAGGGAGTTTGGAAGACCAAAGAAACAATGTTCACTGCTATACACTTGGGTGATAAGTAGTAACTAAATATTACTTTACTTGTTTTCATTCTAAATTCATTTATTTATGTTTTTATTAAAATAATAAGATTTTCTTTATCATTGTCTTATTTCAATTTTCTAATATATTCAATATAAAAGATATAAAATTAATAACATATACTAAGAAAGTAGTAAATATTTGAGTGCTTCAATATTAAAATTCTAGTTAAATTTTATCCTTTGCCTTTGAACAACTGAGTTTAAGAAAAGCTAAAACAAAATTTGTTTATGCACAGTAATTTTACTGTACCATATTTATATGATATTTTAAATGATGTTTAAAAATTCTCATAAACTTGACTAATTATAGGATTTTAGTTTCTTCCATTAGAGTTTCCTCTGTCTCTTTTAAAATTACTATTCTTTCAATACGTTTTCTTTAATATTTAAAAATATTTTGGGGATATCTGTGTCAGAAATGAAAAGTATGAAATTAGCAAGTTGTCAACTCTGATCAAAATTGGTGTGTCAGTTACTGACCCTTTGCTAGGTCCAAAGATTCTTATGTGAGTTTATGACTGTGAAAAACCAATTTCATGTGTACATTAAATACAACTTTTAATTACTTACATATGTGCAACATAAAATTTTGAACTTTCTAAAATAAACACTGGAGATTTATTTTCACCCAAGGTTAAGCATTTTGGTTCCTGCCCCCAGATGCCGTGAAATATGACATTATTGTATGTACATTTATACGGCATACTTGTTAATATAGTATGCTAATTCCTACAAAGCAGAGCCTGTGTGTTTTGAGAATAGTTGTATGAGGAAATAACTGTATATCATAGTGTTAAAATTGTCAGTGTTAGCAAAATATTCTTCTTTATTTAAAAACCATATTATCTAAATTATTGGTTATATATTTTTTCTAAAATATGTTACATATATAGCCTCAAAAAAGATATTCGAGTTTAAAATGTGATTCTATGTTCAGAAAATAAATTGTAGATTAATTGAAATTCAAGTCATAGGACAGTATCCATTTATTTTTTGTGTATATTAGTCAAGGGAGGTTGGTCAACAATTTTATTCATACCCTATTAAAGGCTAATAGATGATCTACACAACTTTCTGACTACTGAGTTCATCTCATGGTTATTAATGTTTGTATCATTATTATGTATATATAAAGATATTTCACAATAATAGTTTGTTCTATAAATTTGAAAATATATGCAATGAATATTTTAATAACATTTAATAGGAAAGGCCTTCAGGGATCATAAGCAGTAATTATGCTAACAAGCTTCTTAAAATTTCACAGTAGTTGAAACAAACATGAATATTTGCATTATACTATTTTTAACTCATGTTTAGTATGAAATCAATTCTTCAAGTAAGAGCATCTAATTTTTAAATCACATATCTCTTGTTTATTGTTAAATAACACTAAATATTTTACATATATATGTATATATATAATTTAGCTGAACAATAGAACAATTTTCCTAATGCTTTCAACGGAGGAAATTCTGAAACGGAATCATTATCTGTCAGATCATTTCCTCATTTGTATCAGAATATTTCAATAATTATCATATTTCAAGTGGCCATTATGTTTCACCTGGGTTATTGGAGTAGCCTCCTAATTTTTTTCTCTGTTTTTATTTTCTCTACTCTATAGTAGATTCTCTATAAGCAGGCAAAGAGTTTTCTTTTATTTTATTCTTTTTTTTTGAGAAAGAAAAAGAGAGCACATGAACAGGGGAGAGAAGCTGAGGGAGGGAGAGAGAGAGGTCTCAGGCAGGCTTCACACTCAGTGCAGAACCAGACCTGGGGCTCCATTCCACATTTCTGGGATCACAATCTGAGCCCAAATCAAGAGTGAGATGCTCAACCTACTGAGCCACCTAGGCACCCCAAAAGAGTTCCTTCTTAAATGTAAATATGTTCATTTCAATTTCCTGCTCAAACCCTGTCATGGATTTCTAAACTTGTTAGGACCAAAGACCTTAATTCTGCTCCCAATATCCAATATAACCTGACCACCATTTTTTTCTCTGACCTCATTATCTACTAACTCTGGCCACTTTTTCATTCTGCCCTAGACATACTGGCCTCCCTGTTTCTTGGTCATGCCATGTGTGCATAGTTTTGAAAATGCTGGCTTGATTTTCTTTCTTTATGTATTTGTTAAAATCATTCTCTTACAACTTACAAAGTTCAGCCCAAATATGACTTAATCAAAAGACTTACTGACTGCCCTAAGATAAGTTTTATCCCTACTTTTCTCCACATCTTCTGACACTACTTTTTTTTCTTTAGATAAATTATTTCCTAATGGTGTATATGTTTCTTTTTTATTTTTTTGCTGTTTACTTTCTATATCTTTACCCCCTCTGCAATGTATCATGAAAACAGTGATTTTTAAATTTTATTTTGCTCTTAGTTTTGTGTTGTGTTCTGTTTTATTCTATTTTTGTTACATAATTTAAAATTTATAATAATTCTTGGCAAAGCATAGGAGTTCAATGAAAACAGACTGGTTGATTTAGTGCATATCATCATGTGATTAAGCAAAATAATAGGTTTGTGAGTTTTCAGCATTTCCCTCTAGTCTTGTCTGTGTTTGAAAAAAATTACATTCTTTAAATGTAAAGGCACTGGATTAATATAGAACTGTAAAAAGTTAGAAAAGATATATTTAGGAAATAGTTCAGAACATTGTTTTAGGAATTCGTCTAGGATAGATGAGTTACTAATTATTTTTTAGATGCACAGAAGCATGAATAGAACAACAAGTATTTGTTGGGTGAATGACTGGATACATGCATAGATGGGTGAGCAAGAGAGAAAAGAAAGAAAATGAGAAACTTCATTATGGACAGATGTGTTTTGTCTCCTTTTTGCCCCATTAGTGAAGGAGTGATTCCTGCCATAGTTTATGGGGATAGCTGAAGACACAACATCTGACATTGCACAGATGGGAGTGACAGCTGATTACTAGTCACGTACATTTGCAGCCAGGGGGCAGAGGACACTGTCCCATGCAGGACCCCATGGGGGTTTTGCTCTGGGACACCGTGAACAAACAGGGCCTGAAGGAAGCAGGCTTTATAGTTACAAGGGGGAGGATGTGATGGAGTTATATGAATAATTCTGAGAGTTGGCAGGAAATGAAATCTGATGCTAAGGAATAAATAGTCATTGTGCCCAGCCTCTGTGATAAGGCGAGTTGTTTGGCTAGGGAATGTTATCCACAAGAGAATAGAGGGGTTAGGGCATTTAGTTCATCCAAACTTCAACAGGTTTTCAAGGTAGCACCTGATATTTAATCTTATTTTCAGGTCTTGCACCACCAGATGTCTATGCATGAAGACAGGTAGTAGTGAAGACTGACCCAGAATTCTGAAATAGAAGATGGTAAAAGCATCTAGAGAGAGTAATTGTATATAAAGAAGAGGAACTGTGGTGGAATTTGATATACGAGTTGTGCTGTTGACACTTAAAGCTGCTGAGCTTATTTGTTTTTTAAGCTCAAAAACAAAGGTTTATGAATTTTCAATAAGATGCTTAATTCCAATATGAGTACCAAATTTTAAGAGCATAAACAAATGATAGGGTTTATGTTAAGCATGGTTATATGCACACTTTTAGAACATTAAAAGAAGAATTCAAACAACATGTTAATGTACCCATTAAGAAGCAGAAATTGTGTAATTTATTGGGAAAATATGGATAAAGATATTGATTTTCAAGCCATCAAAATGATCTAGCCATGATTCTGACAAACTTCTATCATTTACCAAATCCAGTAACCTTTCTACCAAACCACAGTTCCCAATGTTTTTTTGTTAATTATTTTTTATTTTTTATAGAGAGCAAAAGTGTGAGCAGGTTGGGGTGGCAGAAAGAGAAAGAGAAAATCTTAAGCCAGCTCCATGCTCAGTGCTGAGCCTGAAGCAGGGCTTGATCCCATGAACTTCAGATTATGACCCAAGCTGAAATAAAAAGTTGAATGCTTAACCAACTGAGCCACCCAGGAGCCCCAAACCACGCTTCCCCTTGTAAGTGGATTTAAAATTTTTATAATATGTAGGCAAGAGAAATTATCAAAACTTTTTCAAGCATTAACTAAAATTATCCAAATATTAAGAGAGTAAGATGATATGATACTAAGAATACTCAGCTGTATGTCTATTTTTCTTCAGTGGAAGAAACACAAGACTATGACTCCAATCGATATGGGAGTGGACTGGGGAGGCAGTTGAATAACATGTCAGACAATCTACTTGACATTGTAATATTATATTTGTTAGACTATACTTTTAAAATGTTAAACATTTGATAGTCATGCAAATTTAAAATAAATAAGGGGCGCCTGGGTGGCTCAGTTGGTTAAGTGTCCAACTTCTGCTCAGGTCATGATCTCAAAGTTCATGAGTACAAGCCCCGCATCAGGTTCTGTGTTGACACCTCAGAGCCTGGCGCCTGCTTCGGATTCTGTGTCTCCCTCTCTCTCTGTCCCTCCCCTGCTCATGCTATGTCTCCCTCTGTGTCAAAAATAAATAAAACATTTAAAAATTTTAAAAAAAATTAAATAAGTGCCAATATTTTTCAACTGATTACATAATGAGGGAACTAGCAATGAGTTAAAACCAACTCAATGAGCATCTGAAGAAGTGGGTCTTTATAGGTAACTTAATAAAGAAATGTTAAGCTAAGAATTGTAGATGCCAATTTGTTTGCTAAATTAATTAATATCTTAAAGATACAAATTTTATTAATACCTTAAAAAGCAACAAATGTAACCATTAGGGTTATCTCTTTTCAAGATAAAGGCGAAAAATGGTCCAGTCAATAGAAAGCCAATTAGAGGAATAAGCCTTATACCTCACTGAAAGAGCGAGCATTCAGTAACCTCTTTTGCCAATTTCTAAGTTTAATTTATTTTTTCAGACACTTTCAATCTTCATCAAAAATATATGAAATGAATCCATTTAAATGTGTTTCTCTTCATTTATAGGGAAAAAATAAATATCCCAAATGTCTAAACTCAAAAATTATAGAGTAAATAAGTTGAAAATATTGGGTAATAATAAAAGTCCACTTTACTTGTAACTCTATCATTTTTCAATTGTGACAACTTTCTGCTTAAACCATCTTTAAAGGTGGACAATCTCAGTTGGGATATATTAGGAGGAAAGGAAACATTAGATTTGTAGTTGTTTCTATAACTAATATATATATAGACTGAAGTTTTATATATAAATCTCCAAACAGTATATTTGATACGTTCTCTATTCCCTTGCTCTCACCTGATAACATTTTAATAATAATTCTAAAAGTCTATAAATTCCATGGGGTGTCTGGGTGGCTCAGCTGGTTAAGTGTCTGACTTTAGCCCAGGTCATGATCTCATGGTTTGTGAGTTTGAGCTTGGCATTGGGCTCCCCATTCTTAGTGCAGACCCTGCTTAGGATCCTTTGTCTTCCTCTCTCTCTGCCCTTATTCCATTCTCTCTCTCTCTCCTTCAATAATAAATAACCATTAATTTTTTTAATGTCTACAATTTCTTAACCATTGATCTACCCTTCTTCATGCAACTATCTCTGCATATAGTCTTCTTTCATATACTATGGAAGCACTGTCCCCTGCTCCAAATATGCCCAACCCTTTCACCTGTGCATTAGATCCTATATTACTTACAGATATTGAAGCAGAAATTCTATCTACTTTGTCTTGCATGGTCAATGTTCAGTTTTTTCCTTTATCTCTTTAATTTCCTTTGCATACAAGCATGATGTCGTTTATTCATCTGTCCTAAAAACAATTGCCCTAACTTTAGCTTCAACTATGAATCTATTTCTCTTCTTCCATTGAGAGAAGATATTCTATGAAAATATTATCTTTGCAGTTTGCAAAAATTTCTTTCTTATATTTGTCTTAAATCCCACCTGGAGAGGCTTTCATACCTTTTCCACTGAAATTGGTCTTGGCAAAGTGACAAATAATGTGAAATTTGTGAGATCCACAATTTATTTCTCAGTTTTCATTTTACCTGAAATGTTTCTTGGATTCTAGGACATGGCATTTTTCAATATCACTTAGCTCTCTTCTTAGTTTATTTTGCTAATTCTACCAACCTTACATATTAATTTAGGATGGCTGGAAAGCTTACTTTTATAATAACATCAATAAATTAATTCAAATTTACATTTCTAGAATGAAACTTTTCCCTAAACCCTAGTCTCATATATCCAACTGTCTAGTCAAGGTCTCCAAGCCCATGTTAAGCTGGCATGGCATCTGAATCATGACAAATTCAAATATTCCCCTGTCTCCCTTGCTATGATCTCCATCTCAGCTGACATCAATTCTACTCTTACAATGACTCAGCCAAAATAATTTGGCATCCTTGACTTTTCTCTTTCTCTCTGATAAACTATACTTAACCTATGAGCAAGTCTTTTTGATTTCATCCTTAAAAATGTATCCTGAAATCAACTGCATATATTATGCTCAATGCTAAAATCTTGTTGAAGCTACCATTGATTCCCACTAGATTATTCAATGGCATCTTAAACTGTCTCCCAGCTTCAATTTTCTTTCTTTTTTAATTTATTCTCAATGAAATATCCAGAGAAGATCCTCCATATACAAACTGTCATTTCTCTGTTCAAGATCCTTGATTAAATTTCTATGTCAAAGACTTTCCACCAGTCTTTATAATGATTGACAAGACCTTATACCAATTGACCTTACATTATTTCTCAGATGTCATCCTACTTCTCAGACTCTCACTTGCTCTGTCTTCTACAATA
Source organism: Crocuta crocuta (assembly GCF_008692635.1). Classification (NCBI taxonomy): domain Eukaryota; kingdom Metazoa; phylum Chordata; class Mammalia; order Carnivora; family Hyaenidae; genus Crocuta; species Crocuta crocuta. The sequence goes on along the minus strand of NW_027532838.1, from coordinate 300,835 downwards.
TCAGTCTTATATGTTTTACTAGAGAATTGCAGGAATGAACCCAGTACAGTATATTAGTAGGTTCTTCTCTTTAATGAAATTCAATTTCCTAGTTATCTACATGGTTCATTTCCTAACTTAATTTGTGTATTTATTCTAATATGATTTATTCTGTATTGATTCTAATGTGATGTTGGAGTGGTTTCTTCCAACAACCTTATTTTAAAAAGTTATTACTTCCTATAGTATCTTCCCTGCATTATTTTTCCATTAATCACCATTAAGATTTTCTATATTTGAATCAATATGTTTTAATATCTGTATCCTTTATTTGTATATAAGACATTTGAGTAAAAAAAATTTGTCCTCTATTTTTGACTCTCCTTTCTCAATCTCATAAAATAGAGTATGAATGCTCAGCATATAATAGTCATTCTATAGATATTTGTTCACCAAGTTAATGAACTATGAATAGATGATTAGCATCTGATCAATAGGTTATAGGTGCTTATTAAATCATTTTATTTTTTTTTCTTGACCCTCCTATCCAAACCAGATCTACTTTTCTATGATTCATTGATTCTAGATGTTGTTCAACTTTCCAAGATCATGATGACAGTAGATCAAAGAAAGATACATACATAACCTCTACTGAAAGTTACTTTCATTTTTCTCAACAACATTTATATATACATAAGAAGTCTTCAGTGACATGAATCTAAAGGAATTATTCTCTAGTAATGTAATTTAAAATATTACAACATGTTGCCTAGGAAATTGACATGACTAGAAATGTAGGAGAATCTGTAATGGATTCCAAAGTCTTTTTCTTTTTCTCTTTTAAGAGAACATGTTTACATGACATAGATTTTTTTTTTTTACTGTGATCTGAAATATCTCCTGCTTGCATGATATAAAAGAATAAATTTTTATTCAGAGTTATTTGGGCACTTTTACGCTCCTATTCATTAAAAACTGACAAACAAACATAAAAATGAAAGCACCATTATTCTATGGGATGCCAGTATATATTAATCTAATGAATAAGAGTATTAGACTTTTCCAGGAGTGTGGGTAAAAATGTAAGGGAAGTTTTAAGTAGGAAATTTGATAACTCAGGAAAAAGAACATGGATTTCTTTAAGGCAGACCTAAGGATTCTTACCAAATGGGAAGATGAATACAAGGTGATGACATAGCATGCACAAAACCCATCTTTCTCAATTTTTTTCAGGAACTGATTTTATCTCTTGTTTATTTCTGTTATACGCATCCAGATATTAATGAAGATTACCATGGAACATAAATAGACAAATTATGGAAATATATTATCAAATGATGATGATACATCTTTCTTAGAATAAATTTATTCTTTGATTCTATAGTTATAATGAGATTTAAGCTCAGGATTTACATATTCATTGAGTGATCAAAACTTCAGAACTCTGACCATAGTCACTAGCTTCTTCTCATTTGAAAGAGGGCATAAGCAGAATGAAAGAAAGAGTAAAGAAATCAAGTCAGTCACCTCTAGCTGTGCTCCCCAAGTGCAATTCTAGCCATTTTTGCTTTTTTTATTCATTTTAAGTATATCATGTCAAATTACAACTGCTGTTTGCTGAATATCAGAGTTTAAGGGCTGAAGGTCTAATTGCTTAAATTCTGCATGTAACTATAGCCCTAGATCTATGAGATTTACTCCCTCTCTTTGCATGATGTGTGCATTCCACTTACATTGTCAGAGAAAAAAAATAAAAATAATAAAATGCAATCAGTGGAAAATCCTGAACATAACACATTTTTAAGTTTTCTTATCATAAGCAATAAAAATTAACCAAATATTGATAGAATATTCAAGAATATAGTCTTTTCATTATTTGCAATTAACTGCCACATTATACATTTCCTAGCTACAAAACACATTATGTAGATCAATAGCACCTATCCCAGGTTAAAAAAAATGTTGTTGTTGTTGTTTTTCATTCAATCGTCTTACATTTCAACATGGGATATGATGTGATAAATATAGGGATTTTGTCTAAGTTGTATAAACTGGAAAGCTTCCCAAATTAAAACATCTTTTAATATTTCCCTAGGAGGAAAAGCTGAAAGTTTTTTCTTCTTTCTTCAATTTTTTGTTTATAACATAGCTCAGGTTCATAGTCATTTGTGGTTGAATAGATATACTTGGAAAAGAATAATTGGCCAATGTGATTTCTATGATCAGTATCTCTGCTTTAAGTGGAAAATTATAGTATTGCGTGTATTAAATAGTTGCCAGGAAAGACTACTGATAGCTGAGAGTCACCAATGTTCTTGGATTCTCCAATGTTTCAATTCATAAATGAATGGATGGAAAATTAGTAAAAGTTTAGAACCTTGTTATTCAAAGTATGGTTTATTGTATTAATTTCCTCTTGCTGCTGAAACAAGTCATGATGAATTTACTGGCTTAAACAACACAAGTTATATCTTACAGTTCTGGAGGTAGGAAGTTTGAAATGGGTCTTACTAGGCTGTCAGGGATGTGTTTCTTTCCAGAGGCTCTAGAGAAGAATCCATCTTCTTGCCTTTCTCAGCTCTAGAGGCTCCCCATATTCCTTGGCTACTTACCCCTTCAATCTTCTAAGTTAGCAAGAGCCAGTCCAGTCTTTCCCATGATGCCATCTCCTTCTTGTTCTGACTCTTCTACTTCCCTCTTCTCTATTTTAGGATCCTTGCATTGTGTCCATGTGCATAAATCCAGATAGCCTCCTTCATTTAAAGTCAGATGATTAGTAACTTAAATTTCACTTGTCACCTTATTTCTCCCTTGCTAAATGACATAACATATTCATAAGTACCAGGAATTAGATGTATACATCTTTAGGGGATCATTCTGCCTGCTGCATCTGTAAATAGCATAAGCATCAACTGTGAGTTGGCCAGAAATGCAAATTATCGCACCCTATTCAAGTCCCACTCATTCAGAATCTTTGAGGATGGGCCCCAGGATTCTATGTTTTTACCAACATTTCCAAGTCATTTTTAGTCACACTAAATTTTAGGAAATAATGGTTTAGGAGACACACATGAAGAATAAGTGACCTTCTTTGTCTAATAAGAATTAACATCGTACACTAGAAACATTTGAACATATTCACGTATGTATTTTGGATCTTTTTCCAGCTCTCCTTTCCTTGTTTTTCCAAATCTCCAAATCTCCAAATGTTGCTGTGTCCCTTTCTCTGACCACCTTCCATTCTTGGTTTACAGACATTTTATGTCTATCCTTCTCTTCTCACCCTTTTCAGGTACATCACTTCTGCGATTACTTCTTTCAACCCAAGATTACACCATGCCAATGTTTCTGGAAAATAAGAAGTATCAGGGATTTCTAACCCAAAGTCTGATTACTATTACACCCAAAGGTGATTACTATCGCCTTTCTGGATATTGGTTTTGTCATTTCAATCTCTAGCGCCAGAGAGCTGTAGCTTATTTTATGAGTTGTAGCTGGGTATGTTGATGGTTTTTTTTTTTTTCCTGATGGAAATATCCCAGAAACCAGATAAAATAATAATTCAAATAATGTAAATGTTTGTTTTAAAAATCTGTTATAAAATTATAATATTTATTATATAAACAGTGACCTATATGATTATTACAACAAGGTTACAGTTTTAAATAAAACTGAAGAAAGAAAATTGCGTTCCTACTTTGCCACTTTATCTCATGTTATCAGATACTTACTATCTAATTAATTCCATATTAGGTAGCATTACTTTTCTTTATCACTCAGGTAGAGACATTGATTTGAATCCTTTCTCAGAGATATATTGATTTGAATTCTTTCCCAAATTAAATTGCTATCACTGTGACATTAGGCAAAAGGTTTAGGATCTGTAGGAATTTAAGAGACAGAGGCCAGCCAGTGTTCATGTAAGACCCTTCCTGTCTATAAATTATTTACTAAGTGTAGGGCCAAGTAATATTTCACACTGATGCTCTTGCCGACTGAAAAGGAAATCCCGAAATAGTCACGAAAATGCAGAGCATATATCCTGCTTAGCATTCTGAGTGAAGGGGTATCTATCACAGCCTGTACTGAATGGGTTCCCTGCTTACATTATGAGACAAACACATTTATGACTCAATCCATCTGCTATGTTTTTTCTTCAAAACCTTTGGGTCCTGATATAATATCTAATAAAAACAACAATTACATAGTTCAGAAAATATTCCTAGATTAACTTCTGAGGGAAAAATAAGCTTGATATCAAACCAAAGGATCTCTTACCCAGAAACACAGATCATAGAATATTTTATGTAAAAGCAACAGAAGAAGGGTTCAATCATTTCAACCCATCTAATCTCCACTGGCAAAAAAGTTATTCTGATATCTTGAATTTTCCTGAATCTACTTCATGTTTCTTAAATGCCCTTTGTTTGTATTCTCTAATATATGATATAGAACTAATGTCAACCTCATGCAGTCATTTTGAAAAATAAATGAAATAATAATGTATATAAAATCTTTAAGGTTATATGGCATATGGTAACTTCTCTGAAATAGTAACCTCAGAGACAATATATCATTATTGTCTCTATTTTTATTTTTATGTTTTTAATTATTTAATTTTAAAATTATATATATTTAAAATGTACAAGATACTTTCTTTTACATATACATAATAAAATGATTACTAAGGTTAAGCTAATTAACAACTCTTCTCACATAGTTACATACAAATAGGTAACAGGTAGATGAAAAGGTGATCAATATCACAATCATCAGGAGAATGCAAAACAAAACCATAATGATGCATCACCTTACACTTGCTAAAATGGTTATTATCAAAAAATTAAAATTAAAAATAAATAACTAAAATATAGCAAGTGTTGTTGATTATGTGGAGACAATGAAACCCTCATACATATTGGTGAGAATGTAAATAGATGCAGCCATCATAAAAAAGAGTGTGAAGGTTACTCAAAAAATTGAAACTTGATCCAGTAATTTCTCTTTTGTGTATATACTCAAAGGAAATGAAATCAGTAATTTGGAGAAAGTTTTTGTTATTTTAACATGACAGCCTACATTTAGTCACGTGATTTATGTCATTGGCATCTTCTTCCTGTAGATTTTAGACAATTAGATAAAAGAGTAAAATAGGAAAATTTAGAAGCCGAAATCATTGACCTTAACAAAGGCTTTGACTTCTAATATCTCTATTTCTCTTGTTTTCTATTTTTTTATGTTTATTTTTAGCTTTGAGGGAGAGAGAGACAGGGCTGAGCAGGGCAGAGGGAGAGGGAGAGGGAGACTGAATCAGAAGCAGGCTACAGGCTCTGGGGTGTCAGCATAGAGACAGACATGGAGCTCAAACTCATGAACCTGGAGAACATGACATGGGCCAAAGTCGGACACTTAACTGAGCACCCAGGTGCCTCGCCTCTTGTTTTCTAAATTGAAACAGGAAAATAACACACAAAAAAATAAAGTGATCAATCTTTTCTTTTCTGTAACACAATTTGGAGACTTTTCCTTAGGTACTTTTAAAATTTTTATTTTTAATGTTTATTTATTTTTGAGATATAGAGGACAGAGGACAAGCAGGGGAGGTGCAGAGAGAGAGGGAGACACAGAATCCGGAGCAGGCTCCAGGCTCTGAGCTGTCAGCACAGAGCCCGATGTGGGCTGAAACCCATCATGAACCTTGAGATCATTAGTACGTTTTTGTGTATGTGATAGCTGTCCTCCATGCTATAATGCATGATCTAGGTGGCTAGGGATAATTTATTCTTGTTCATTACTAAGTCTCACAGATAAAAAGAGTAAATGGACTATTTTTATCTAAAAAATAAGTAATATTTTCTCCTTTTTAAAAAACGTTTTATTTATTTCTGAGAGAGAGAGAGGACAGTGTGAGCAGGGGAGGGTCAGAGAAAGAGGGAGACACAGAATTCAAAAGAGGCTCCAGCTTCTGAGCTAGCTGTCAGCACAGAGCCTGATGTGGGGCTTGAACACAAAACCTGTGAGATCATGATCTGAGCTGAAGTCGGACGTTTAACCAACTGAGCCACCTAGGCGCTCCACTCCTTTTTTTCTTAAAGAATTGTAATCACTTACCAAGATTCTAAAGTTTTAAAACTATCCCCTAACCTAGGCAACCCTTTGGCAACTTAGGCTTTGATAATATGTCTAAATTTCTGTCTTTTCCTTCCTTACTCCACCTCAAACCTATCTTTCCAATTTTCATTTGATTTAGCCTGTATCCCTCTATATTTTAATATGACAATTAGTCAACCTATTGTAGCTGTGACATCCTTTTGAATAGGAGACTTCTTTAAGCTTACAGTGACAAAGTAAGGTCACATAATTATTATAGGTAAAACATACATTTACTTATTAATGTTTTGTAATTACATATTTTTACATATGTAAAAATTAAACCATTAAATTAAAGCACAATCCCTATTTTCATCTGTACCATAACTATCTAATGCATTGTCTATTGCTTGGCATTTCAGGAGAAATGTATTCTTCTTTTTAAAAAATTTTTTTGTGTTTATTTATATTTGTTAGAGAGAAAAAGGGAGAGGGAGAGAGAGAGAGCGAGAAAAAGAGTGAGAGTGAGAGAGAGAGAATTTGAGTGGGGCAGAGGTGGAGAGACAAAGACAGAATCAGAAGCAGGATCCAGGCTTCAAGCTGTGAGCTGTCAGCACAGAGCCTGACTTCACAAACGTCGGACATTTAACTGAATGAGCCACCCATGCGTCCCTAGAAAAATGTATTCTTCAAAGCATTACATTTTGATACTGGATTTTTGTGAAAGTAGATTGATATTTGTCAGGTTCCGTGTCACATCTCCCTAAGGCAGCACATTTGCCGGCGTATCTTCGATCCTCCATAAACATTTGATTATTGAATGACTTTCATTATTTTCCCATCAGTGTATCATTTAGTGCAAACCTTCATTGCACTGCCACTGTCATACAGAGGGATAAAGAACAGGAGGGGATGGTTGGGGAAAAGAGCCACATCTAAAAATTGGTTAGGGTCAGACTGTTCTGGAAGATTCCATTGGAGGGTCTATAAGGAATTAATTATATCGAACTAATATTTCTTAAAAAACTTATCAGGTGGCAAATGTTGAACTAGGCAGAAAACAAATTCAGGTTAGGTAAGTCAGGAAAGGTAAAATGAAACTACCAACCTATCTAACTCTCTGTTTTAGTTTACTTGTGTATTTAGACTGGCCAAAATCACTGAGATTTGCACAAGGGAAAAATAGTCATCAGAAAAATAAACTAGCAGTGCCTAGGTGGGTCAGTCAGTTAGGTGTCCGACTCTTGATTTTGGCATGTGGTTGGTGAGTTTGAGACCACCTTAGGCTCTGTGCTTACAGCATGGACACTGCTTGGGATTCTCTGTCTCTATCTTTCTTTCTGCTCCTCCCTAATGTGTGTGTACATGATCTTTCTCTCTCAAAAATATATAAATAAACATTTAAAAAGAAAAAGAAAAATAGGGGCTTCTGGGTGCTTCAGTTGGTTAAGCATCTGAATTTGGTTCAGGTCATGATCTTGATGTTCCTGAGTTTGAGCCCCATTATCAGGCTCTGTGCTGACAGTTCAGAGCCTGGAGCCTGTTTTGGATTCTTTGTCTCCCTCTCTCTCTGCACCTCCTGCTCGTGTTCTGTGTCTCTTTCTCTCACAAATAAATAAGAATTAAAAAAAAATTTAAAGAAAAATAAAGTAAGATTATTTCCCAAATTATACATTTGCATCTGCCAAATTACACTTTTAGACCTATACTTTTAGATAGCAAAAAAAAAAAAAGTCACATAAATGACTAAATGAATACCAATCCAGTTACAGAAATGAATCCAACTCTTCACTATACTGTGGATTTTAAATGAGATTTTGTGAAATTTTGTTATGGGCCTTCATTAAGATAATAGTAAAGGTAGTAATTTTTTCTATTAAAACCAATATATCTTTTCAAGGTTTTTTCTTTTTTTGTATTAAAGCAGAGTAATGAAATAACAATCAAATGCAGGTCAGTAAAAGCATTTCCATTAGAGATTAACGTATACAATCTATGTTAGCCTTCCATGATTATCTAGTTTAGTTCGAAAACACAGAGTGAAAATATATTAAAACAACATTTTTAAGACATTGGCAATGGGACAGTGGAAGACACTGATCACTGAGAGATAGAAAGCAAACAATATGAACCCTGCAGTTGCCCTAAGCTATCACCTCTTCAGTACATCAAGATCACAAGACAGGGAAACAAAAAGCAGATCATAAAACAGGGAGTAGAACTCAAGTCTGGAGCCTGACAAATTCTCAACATGAGACTATGTAACAGAAATTGGAGGGAGGCAAGGGTACTTGAGTTTGCAAAGCAGAGCACCAAGGAAGAAGAAATGAGCAGAGAGAGAAATCCAAAGATATATAGCAGCTCTCCCTTGAGTAGTTAGCAGCATATAGATCAATGCAGGTATGTAAGCCAAATACCTCAGTTTGGGGAAAGAACATCCATAGAAATTAGAGATTTAAGAAAGCTTGTGACCATGGCCCCAGGTAGGGCATTCAGAAGGATCTCAGAGGGGAGTAATCAGACATAGAGTACAGCCTGTTCTTGTCCCACCTGACAAACTTTAAAAGCAAATCTCTAAAGAATCAGTTTCCAGGTAACTTAACTACATTTCAGAATAAAGTTCAATAGTACTTAAAAAGGAGTTAAGAGAAAAAGAAAAAGAAAAAGAAAAAAAAAGAAGCCCTGTAACTAACAAGGTGCAAAACTCATAGTATCTGCCAACTAATCAAAACTTACTAGGCATGCAAAAACAGCATCAAAATATATCCCATATGAGAAAAAAACAAAAACAAATGAATTGAAACAAACCAAGACTAGATGTTAAAATTGTTATAATCTGTTCCGTATGTTCAAAAAGTTAGACCAAAGATTGAACACGTTTAGCAGAGTTATGGAATATATAAAACACATCAAACTGATAGAGATGAAAAATACAATAACAGAGATAAAAATTTATTGGTTGAAAATAACAGCAAATTAGAGACTACAGAAAAAATGATGGATTATTATGAAGATGTAGTGATAGAAATTAGTTCAAAATTAATCATATAAAGAAGGAAATAATGAATAGAGAATCAGTTAACAGTGGGATATCTTCAAATGTCCTGTATAATTGGAGTTTCAATAGGAGAAGATAGAGGGAGAAACAAAATAAATATTTTTTTAAATCACCAAAAAAAAAGTCTAAATATGGTCAGAACCTTAAACTCACAAACCCAAGACTTTCAAAGAAATCCAACCACAACAAATGTGAACCACTCCATGGATCATAATTGAGCTTCTAGTACAATCCCTAAACCACCAACTTCTGTATATGATTTTTAATAATAAACCCAATCGGGCCTCATTAACACTTCCCAAACACAATGTTTATATTTTTCTATTATCCTATTTGACATAAAGTTTATATAGAAGATTTCATTTTCTTAATCGACGTTGAAAGATTTTTCAATTGTTGTTATTTTCTGCTATTTTGTATTATGGTTAAAGGTAGTAGCTTTATGACCAGGAGCCTGTTCTTTTATAGATTAATGTTTTAGCTGCACTATTTTTTTTTTTGTTATGTATGAGATCCATTTTTCTTTCTGTTATGCATGAGTTTCTTCTTTTTTTTTTTCTTTTTTTCTGAGAGAGGGACACACACACAGTGTGAGCAGGGGAGGGTCAGAGAGAGAGGGAGACACAGAATCCAAAACAGGCTCCAGGCTCTGAGCTAGCTGTCAATGCGGGCCTGAACCCACGAACCGTGAGATCATGACCTGAGCCAAAGTTGGGTGCCTAACCGACTGAGCCACACAGATGCCCCTCTATGAAATCCATCTTATGCACTGTTTTAGATTGTCTTGACTTCATTTATTTTGACTTTTTAGCATTAGATAATCTATTCATTTCAAGTCTTTCTGCTTCTCCTAAGACACTCCAACTCTCCAACTACTCCAATCGTTTGCAGAATCTGATTAAGCACTGCAATTCATGGACTGGGATCTGTTTTTTTGGCAGCTGTGAAGGGAAAAGTGCTATCACCCCAAATTCTAGGAGCATCAATTCCCTGATGAGCAACTGTCAACCAATGGGGGCAGGAGATATAAGGGAACTTCAAAGGGGCACTCGGGTGGCTCAGTCAGTTGAGCATCAGATTTTTGATTTTGGCTCAGGTGATGATATCATGGTTGGTGAGTTTGAGCCCATGTCCATGCTGGCAGTGCGAAGCCTGTTTGGGAGTCTATCTTTCTGCCCCTCCCCACTCACCTGAGCACTGGCTCTCTCTCTCTGTCTCTGTCTCTCTCTCTCTCTCTCTCCCTCCCTCCCTCCTCTCTCTTTCTTTCTCTGTCTAAATAAATACATTAATTTAAAAAAAAGTCTTCTCCATCTTGTCGTGTGAAGAAAAAGTACAAGACTTCTTGTTTCTCTACCCCTGTCTAGTGATGCCCTGCTTGGCTGAGCAGACATGCTATGTCGCTTTGTGAAGCAGTGGTCACCTGGAATGCATCACTTGTTACGGTCCCCAATCCATTCAAGTTTGACATCTTTTTTTCTTCACTTTCACTGCTTAGGTTTTGCATCTCCCAAAAGAGCATTGACACTTGGGCTTTGCTTCAGGTCAAAGACAGTGTTGTTCAAAGTGTATTTTAAAGTTTTTAGTGTGTGTGGTTGTGTGTGTGTCTCCCATTTCTGATTACTCAGATATATATTCTATTTTATACCTTTTACTTCTTTACATTTTACAAGTATTGAAAGGTCTAATACTAAAATGCAATATTTTTGGGGTGCCTGGGTGGCTCAGTTGGTTAAGCGTCCAACTCAGCTCTTGTCATGATCTCATAGATCTTGAGTTTGAGCCCCTCATTGGGCTCTGTGCTGACAGCTTGGAACCTGGAGCCTGCTTCAGATTCTGTCTTCCTCTTTCTCTCTGCTCCTCCACCACTCTCACTCTGTCTCTCTCTTCTCTCTCTCGAAAATAAATAAACATTAAAAAACTAAATATTTTTCAAGGTATAGAGTTAATATATAGTCATTTTGAAAACATTTCTTTAAATAAAAAGGGAAAAGAAAATAAAATTCAGAGTCAAATAGTATATTTTTAGTATACTTCCTTCCAGTCATTTTCCATGTGTGTGTGTGTATGCATGGATGTATGTGTGTGTTAAATGGAGATGTAGTTCCTGATAAAGCTTCTATTATTCAACTGTATAGATTATTTTTCATATATTCATAAATATATTATCATATATTTAACAATATATGGTAATTATCACATGCTATTAAATACATGTTTAATATATTATTTAAAATTTTATTTCATAATGTGAAGATGGCCTTAATTATGCATAATTTGAATATCAGATTTTATATGTGTGAATGCACAAAGCAGTTCTGGACAAAAATGTCAAATTTTTTTTCACATTTCTCATTAGGAAAACTTCTCTAAAATTGTCTTGGTAAATGATTAAATTTTATATCTATCATTCAAATTCTTTTTTTAAAATATTTGTTTTTGAGAGAGAGAGAGACAGAGTAGAGCATGAGTGGGGGATGGTCAGAGAGAGGGAGACACAGANACCCTTATTCTATTAATAAGGTAAATTCATTTTACATGCTTTTTTTTTGCCACAATAAAAATAAGCAATCAATCAAAGAGAATGAAATCCACATCCAGTATTTTAGTTCATTTCAAATTCCATGTACTTTTATATTTTGAAAAATAATCAGACATAAACACAGGTTATTAATTACAAGTAAAAAAGAATTTTAGAAAAGAGAGATCTAAGAAATGCTACCTTAGGCAAATGGCCCAATACTATATGAATATGAGACAATTTGATATCAATTACTTTCTCAAAATATAAATGCAGGACAGGATTTTGTAACACTTATGCAGTATTCTTCCAAAAATGGAAAATCTACATCTAATTATGAAAAAAATCAGAGAGTTTGAAGTAATAGGCATTCTACCAAGCAAATTGTTCTGTACTTTTCACAAACATCTATTTTATGAGGGAAAAATAAAAGCGTTGCAACTTTCCCAGTTTAAAGACCAAATAGACCTAACAACTAAATACAAAATGAGTAATCATAGATTGTATGCTATATTGGGAGAAAAATGCTCTGAAACAGATTTTAAGGATAAATAGCAAAATTTGAGTATGGATTATAAATTAGAAAATACTATTGTATCTGTGTTATGTTAGATGACTGTTAAATTTACTGTGCTCTTGAAAAAGAATGACTTTGGCTGTGGGAAAGATCTTAAATGCATAGAAATATTTTCAAGTGGAATCATGATAATATCATTCTGTTTATTTAGAGAGANTCATTCAAATTCTTTTTTTAAAATATTTGTTTTTGAGAGAGAGAGAGACAGAGTAGAGCATGAGTGGGGGATGGTCAGAGAGAGGGAGACACAGAATCTGAAGCAGGTTCCAGGCTCTGAGTTGTTCTCACAGAGCCCGATGCAGGACTCAAACACACAAACTGTGAAACCATGACCTGAGCCAAAGTCAGACACTCAACTGACTAAACCACTCAGGTGCCCCTGTTCTTCAGATTCTTAATACTTGTAAAGCATATATAAAATATTTTCAGTTTATAAGTAAACATTCTATATTATATACATATAAGGAATAAATATATCTTAGGTATATTATATATTTATATGATATTTTATTTTANTAATATCATTCTGTTTATTTAGAGAGAAATAGAATAGATCGATTAGATAGATAGATAGATATAGATAGATAGATAGATAGATAGATGATAGATAGATATACATATAGATGATATAGGTAAAGATATAGATAGATATAGATGATATAAAGATATAGACAGATATAGATATAGGCATAGGTATAGATAGAATGAGCTAATGCAACAAAATATCGACAATTGGTGAATGTAAATAAAAGATATATAGATTTACTTGGACTATTTGTCAAACTATATGTTTAAAAATAGATAAAACAAAGAAAATTATTTAGACATTGTAAACCACAAATATTATATATACTGATTCAAAACAACGTTCTTCATCACAGAGGCACTGCTGTTGTGGAAGATCACTGGGAACCTCCCCATGATACTATTTACCAGAGCAGAGAGAGAAATATAGAGCAATATTTTAACCTTGTGAAGGAGATATAAGTGGTGTCCTAGCATAAACTAAAACTTACTAACGCTATATATAAATATAATTGTAGTGAAGAGCAGCAAGAATTTTATTCTTGAAAGGAAACATTCAAATTTTGCAAATATTACCAGAGAGCTCTTCTAATCTCCATTTTGACAAACTTTCATTATGAGCATGTTATGACAGCTTGAGGAACATAGGCTATTTATTCAAACGTTGCAAGTACTAAAAAATGCCCTGGGGCTCATTGCGTCATCTTTTTTAATGCTAACTTTTTATTTAAATATGAACATACATAGAGAAAAGCATATATAAGTCCATAGGTGATGGATTTTTAGAAACTGAGTATGGCTGTAAGAGCACACAGATTGGGATACAGAATTTTACCAGCACTCCAGAAACTTCCTTATTACCCCAGTCACCACTCCTCCTCCCCCACCCCAACAGGATGACCACTTTCCTGATTTATGACATGATATATATGTTTTGCTTGTCTAGGTACTTTGTATTAATGAAAAAAAATCTCTGCACTTGACTATCAAGGGCTGGAGCTAGCCTGGCTCTAACAGCTTGTCCAGGGTGCTTTCCTCTGAATGTTTAAAATGTCATTTAAAAATGCCAAAATTAAACTACAAGCTCCTGTAAAGATATATGCTTTTCACTGGCTATCCCACAATAATATGTAAATTACGAGGCCAGAAATGTGTGTGGTATTATTTGTTCCTTGCCAGCATGAAGGAGTGTATTTTCCACAGCAAACCTATTGTAGTTGTTTTAACAGTAAAAATATAAATAAGACCACATCTCTGTTATTATATACCATAATAATAAATAATATTATCACACTGACAGAACTACCAATATTCAGTTATAAAAGCAAGGTCTCTGATAAACCATGAAATAGCAAACTGGTCCAGCCAAATTGCTTTTATATATTTTCATATTTAAAGGTAATTATACGTATAACTCATCACTGAAAAGGCTTTGAGAAAATCAACATGTAGGCTTGATCAATGAATCATAAAATTCTGATGTCAACTTTCCTTATTTATTTATGATTTGATGGCTTGGTTTCTCTAGTATTGATACCTTTTATATGATTATTGTAAGATTTTGTAAGCTTTATGTAACATCTTTACAGAACTGCAGAGTTGTCTCAAACTCAAATATTATTATTAGATTACATTTCTCTTACAATCGACTGTCCTTAATTTATGCACAATTTATAAAAACAGATAACACTAAGAATGCTGGTAACCCACAAACAGAAAGTAATCCTTTAAATCAGTAACAATAGTTCACAGTACATGAAAGTATAAAGAGTCATGGAAATAAAAAATATTTAATATATAACATATAATATATAATAAATCTAAAATGATTTCATTCTCTTTGATAGACTGATTATTTTGATTGCGGCAAAAAACATGTAAAATGAAATTTACCTTCTTAGTAGAATTTTAAGTGTACCCCATACTATTGTTAATATACATTGATGTATAGCAGATCTCTAAAATGTATTCATGTTGCATAAAAAAACTCTATACCTGTTCAAAAGAAGTCTCCATTTTCCTTTTTCCCTGCCCTCTGGAAACTTCCATTCTACTCTCTGAGTATGACTACTTTAGATGGTTCATATAATTGACATCTTACTTTTGTCCTCCTATGACTGGCTTATTTCACTGGCGTAATGTTCATATCTCATCCATGCTGTAGTGCGGTATGGGATTTCCTTTGTAGAGGCTGAATAGTATTCCACTGTACATATATATATAAGATACATGCATATATGTATAATTTTTTAAATTCATCTGTTGATGGAAATGTATGTTGTTTCCAGTTTTGATTGTTGTGAATAATGCTGCAATGAAGATGGGAATGTGCATATCTCGTTAAGATCCTGTTTTCAATTCTTTTGGATGAATGTCCAGTAGTGGGATTGCAAAATATATGATAGTTATATTTTTAATATTTGAGGAATTTGCATACAGTTTTCCAAGGCAACTGTTTCATTTTATATTCTCACTAGCAATACACAAGAGTTTCCATTTTTCCACATCCTAGCCAGAACTTGTTATTTTTCTTTTCTTTCTCTGTCTCTCTCTCTTTCTGATAATAGTCATCCTAACTGGTGTGACATGACAGCCCAACATATTTTTGACTTGTTTTTCCTTGATGACTAGTGATGTTGAACATACATCTTTTTCATATGTCTCTTGGCTAACTGTATGTCTTTTTTGAAGGAATGCCTATTCAAGTCCTTTGACCATGTTTTTAATTGGGTTGTTCTCTGTTTTTAATGAGGTTATTTTATTTGGTTTTGTTATAGAGTTGTGAGAGTTTCTCATTTATTTTGGAAATTAACCCTTATCAGATAAATGGTTGGCAAATATTTTTTTTTGTTTCATAGTTTAACTTTCACTCTATTGATTCTTTCCTCTGCTGTTCAGTAACTTTTTTAGTTTGATATAGTCTCACTTGTCTATTTTTGTATTTCTTGCCTGTGCTTTTGGTGTCATAGCCATGAAATCATTGTTAAGATCAATGTTATAAACTGTATGCTTTTTGCCAAAGACTTTTAGAATTTCAGGACTTATGTTTAAGTGTTTATCTTATTTTGAGTTAATTTTGGATATAAAGGTCTATTTTCATTCTTCATTGTGGATATACAATTTTTCTAAAAACATCTGTGTAAGAAATTATTAGAAATTATTTTTTCCCCATGGTATAGTCCTGGTACCCTTGTGAAAGATCATTTATATGTTTATTTCTGAGCTTTCTATTCTGGTGTATTTGTTTGTATGTACACCAGTACTATAGTGTTTTGATTACTGCAGCTTTCTAATGCATTTTTCCATGAAAAAGTAAAACTTCAGCTTTGTTCTTCTTCATTGACCTTGTTTTGGTGGTTTAGTGTCCTCTGTGTTTCATATAAATGTTGGGATTGTTATGTCTATTTCCAGAAAAAAAATCACTGGTATTTTGATAAAAATTTGTTTGGGACAATCCCCAAGTAGATCTCATACCCTAAACTTTGGGAGAGTGGACATGTTTGTTAACATGGTAAAGGAGATTTGCTGATGTAATGATGACTACTAATCAGTCACCTTAAAATAGGTAGATTATCCTTTGAGCCCTTTAGAATCACATGAGCCTTTAACAGTAGAAGCAGACAAGGGAACAAGAAAGATGACACAGAAGAGAATATTGGTGAGATATAAACTATGAGGGAGCCACAAACCGAAAACCCGCAGTGAAGAAGGACATAGGAACTCAACTGAAAACCAGAAAGGAATTAGACACCTCTATCCTAAAACCCATACAAGAATGGGATTCTCCATAAAATGAATAAGACTAGAAGTTAACTGTGCCCAAGAACCTCCAGGAAAGAGCCTAGTTTGACGAACACTGTGATTTTTCCTTGTAAGATTCTCAGCTGAGCAGTCACTTTGACTTCTGACTGACATAACTGTGATAAAATAAATGCATGTTATTTTAAGCCACTACATTGTAGTAATTTATTCTGCAGAAATAGAAAACAAATACAGATTGTGTGTATGTATGCATGTGTGTATAGATGCATTTCTATGGAATTAGAAATTAAACTTCCTTCTCTTCATTGGTGATTTAAGTTAAATTGGGCATTAACATATTCTTCAGTCACAAGATCACTTTGTCATAAATTCTGCTTGAGACAGTTATTTATATTAAAGCCAGAAAATATTTTGGCTTTATTTAAGCTGTTCTATTGTTCTGTAATTAATTATCTATACAGACTAACAATCCCAACTTCTAATGCTTTTATATTTGGGGTAAAATTATATTAAAAAAAACCTGACAGTTTGTTGTTTTTCTCAGCTCTATTTTTTTTTTGTCAATATCTTTATTCTTTTTATGCCATCGAAAACATCTTACTCTTTGTATATGCTGGAGGTACACCACTAGCTTTCGTAAACTGCTGCATTTACACTTAATCTGATTTATTTATATCTTATATAATATTTATTCCATAATTAACCTTGATAACCAGAGAGATGATCATTTATGTTCAATCCATCATTTAGAACTCGAAATCATATGTATATATATTTTCCACTTTACTGATTATTTTCAGATATCTGTAACTATTTAGCAAAGAAGATGGGTTTCCCCAGAACTCAGAAAATAGAAACTAAATTAATGTAGTTTCTAATGAAATAGGATTGTAACATAAACATACTGTTGACAACCATATAACAAGGGCAAAAATGATTATTTTCAACCTTATTTATGAAAAATAAAATCTAATACTTTAAAGTTATATTTACATATTTTAAGATATGAAGCTAATAATGTTCTTGTATATTGTGTTTAAATATATTTTTAATTTTGTGTTTTGACACTATCTTATATTTTTGCTTTAGTTCTTAGTAATAATATAATATATTAATAATTAGTTATTTCCCATTGATATGTTTTAAATATTTCCTATATATCTGTTTATATCTAAAGCATTCTTTTAGAAATTCATGTAGCATTTCCCCCCTAGAGGCTTAATGCAAAACATTTTTATCTTCAGTGGTAAATAGATCTGACAACATGTTTAGCCACAAAGTCAACATGATTAATAATATCTGTTAAAGGAAAATTAAAAACATTCTTTTCCATCTAAAAAGAAAAAGTAAATTACTGCAACAAATACATTAATGCAGTTAATCCATTACATTTATAGATTCTATTATGTAAATTTATTAGATTTTTATCCAACATCATTTATTCAGAAAAATGCAATCTTATAAGCCATAAATTGAAGCTTGCTAATGGATTCAGATATGTTTATATTTTTTAAGCACTGAGGAGTAGAAATGCAAATACTGGTGGCCCACAACTGACTCAGATCATTCATCCATGAATGAAGACAAAAAGTCATCAAAGGCATAAAAAGATGATCAGGTATACATGAATATCAGAATATATTTTCAAGGGAATCCTACCATCTAGTAAAATCTGCATTCAATGTCAATGAATGGGAAAATATTAAAAAATACTTCAGTACTGTGTCATTCATTCAGCTTAATAACTCCCAACTTTGTGTGATGTTAGTAGTTTTGGTTCAAAAGAGAAGCTCTCAGGTTATCTCCTGACAACTTATTTTTTCTCCCAATTTGTTTCTGTTTTCCAAAATTAATGCATAAGATAATTATATAATTTCAAGAGTGATTGAAGATTAGATATAAAAGAAAAGAAAACAAGGGCACCTGGGTGGCCCAGTCAGTTAAGCATCCTACTTTGGCTCAGGTCATGATCTCACAGTTTGTGGGTTTGAGCCCTGCGTCGGACTCCGTGCTGACAGTCATCTCAGAGCCTGGAGCTGTTTCGGACTCTGTATCTTCCTCTCTCTCTGACCCTCCCCTGCTCATGCTTCTCTCTCTCTCTCTCTTTCTCAGAAATAAGTAAAACATTAAAAAAAGAAAAGAAAACCTATTACTTATTTTTATGCTTTAAATAGATCTTACCAGACATTATCCTTGTAACAATCCTCATCTATATGCTAAACAATTAGTATAGTCTCCAAATCCTGTAGCCCTTATTCTGAGAACCATTTTATTTACATCAAACCAATAGTGTTGATTTAACAGTTCCATGTGATAGTTTAATATTCTAATTATTGACATTATTGATGAGTAGAAATTATATATATTTTTCAATGAGTATGTATTCTCACTTAAAATTTGTACTGTCTAGAACAGTATTTCTCAGTTTAGAATACTTGTTAGAAGAAGTCATCTATAAAAATGCTTCTACTTATAAAATTGTTATTATAAATAATTTTTGGTAAAGGGTTTGGAGTGGGATATGAGCATACTTATACTAAAACATAAAAACATAATGCCACATATATGGTTCTACTTGAATCAGTGCCATTATCATAGGTCTACTGATAAACATAATCTCGTGATAAAAGTTGCCTCTTTCCTTTGAAGATTATCTTACATAAGGAAAGTCCATGTTATATTACAACCATGCGGAAATTTTCAGTGTGCATTGGGTGAATGCCTAAATGAGCTAATTTTTCTTTTAACTATGAGACAAAAGAAAACATATCATTATTTCATTGAAAAAGGAATTCTCTCAATGACCTGTAGAAGCTCTAAATATGTATATTCGTGACGGATCAGAAGCTGAATATATGTATGTATTCATATGAATATATAAATAAATTGGTTTTTATTTTCTTATTGTTAAAAATATACATTAAATAATTGTAGGTGGAGATGCAAATATGCATAGTTTAAATGAACATTTAAATGAATAAATAACCTAAAGATGCACCTATGCTAAATGAATCTTGCTGTTCTGTGCTGATAGCACTCTTGCCATTGTGGTGAAACTTCCTAAAACTCGCTGGACTTAACAGAAAGGAGAATAGTCAAGGTGGGCAAACTAAGCCGATTTTCCAGAAAAAGGCTTAAATCACAAAGAAGATTGTTCTCAGTGTTGAATGAGCTAAGCCCAGTTGCAGGGCTGAGAGAATGCTGGCTATTAAGAGATGCAAGCATTCTGAATTGGGAGGAGGTAAGAAGAGAAAAGGCAAGAGGTTCCGTTCCCAGCCTCATATTGTGTTACATTATGAAAACAATAAAATCTTGAAGTTATGTTCACTTCAAAAGAAATATATCTTAAATGAATATATGCACCTTTATTCAACACATCCTATCTACATGTGGTCACTACCAGTTCTTGTCCCTACTGAAAAATGAAATAACATGAAGAAAAACAAAATAAATAGGGATATAAGAATTGCTACATAAGTTCTAAACATTGTGGAACAATGACACTTTACAGAGCACAAAATTTCTACTAAGCCTAATGCAGATGGAAAATATTTCAAGCAACATAAAAATCCTGAGGTCCAACTCAAAAGTACTCTTTTTAAATTCTTTTAAATTTATTTTTGAGAGACAGAGACAGAGCATGAGGTGAGGAGGGGCAGAGAGAGAGGGAGACAGAATCTGAAACAGGCTCCAGGCTCTGAGCTGTTACCACAGAACCTGATGCGGGGCTCCAACCCATGAACTATGAGATCATGACCTAAGCCGAAGTCAGACGCTTAACCCACTGAGCCACCCAGGCGTCCCACAAGTACTCTTTCTTAGAACTTACTGTTGCAATAAATTGACCAGCTTTAGGAGAATTCCCTTTGGGGAATGTAATGTAGTTTCAAATATGTACCTTCCTAAATCAGTAATCTGGGATAAATTATTTACATTAATGGTAGTATACACCTGTGTTGGTTTGAATCATCTGAGGAGCAGGATGAAGGCAATTTAAATATGCAAGCATGTTAGAGAGAAATTGAGGAGAGAGCTTCATAAGATTGGAACAGTCGTCTAAGAACAACTGAAGTCTGACCCCCATAAAGAAAGAAAATAGGGGCACCTGGGTGACTCAGTCGGTTGAGAGTCCGACTTCGGCTCAGGTCATGATCTAACATGTATGAGTTCGAGCCGCACGTTGGGCTCTGTGCTGACAGCCCAGAGCCTGGAGCCTGCTTTGGATTCTGTCTCCCTTTTTCTCTGTCCTCCCCAACTCGCACTCTGCCTCTTTCTCTCTCTCTCAAAAATAAATACATAAAAAAAGAAGGAAAATAAAAGACAGATTGAGTAGAAGTTTTGTAAACTGATATATAGTGGGGGAAAAAAAATTCAGTAAAGCTGTTGGGGACTCTTTAAGCTGAAAACAATCATCAAGGATTAGTTAGGCCTCCCAGGAATGGGTCTACAACAGTGTCCCTGCTGACCTCAGTTACTGTCTGGGCACTGTCCAAGTGAATTGTGGATGCGGTACAAACACAGAGCTGGGTTTCAGAGCATAGAAGCTATGGCCTTGGGTTAACTTTTCTCCCTGTAGTTAAGGGTCTGTGAGGTGCATTTTTGTGGCTACTTCATTACCCCATAGGGTTATGAATCTTATGACAACAATTTTATAAAACACTTAAAATGTTTTTGAGACCATGCTCGATAAATGCTTGCTATTATTTGAAACTGTAAAGTATCTGCCCTCAAGTAGTGAAAGAAGCTACAGTTCACTTGCAGACCCTTAGAGCTTTGACGATTAACAGAATTCAGAATTGCTAAGCCAGGATGCCCAAGTGCAAACTGAGGAATGCAAAGGACACATACTTCAAGGAGCAAGGCTTCTGCTTGCCCTGAGCCTTCTTTTTCCTGACCTAGCAGTAGCATCACCGGGTGGAAGATCAGCCTTCCTAAGAGAGAAGACCAAGGGAAAGTTGAATGTTTCAGGTTGCTCCTGATACAACACATTCACCGACTATAGAGAATAAACTGCATTAAGCTGTACAAGCATATAGCACCCAGCTTCCAGAAGCACATGAACAGAGCAATCTTACAGGACTTTTGCAAATAAGTGAAGTCTATAATTTGCAAATTCTGACACAATTAAAAATGTAAATTAAGTTAAAACAGATACCTGATTTTTCTATGACAAATAAGATTTTATACTTAGAATATAATTCAAATGCAGAGTCCTCCTTATGTGCACATTTTTTCCTCAGGTTCTATGCTGCAGTATTGGACATTAGACAATTAAGAGACTTGGCATTACTAATGAGGCATTTATATTCAAGGAGAGTATTTTATACCTATTCTATGATACTTCAGCTATAACCCACTATATTCAAATTTAGACCATGCTCAAAGACTTGATTATCAAACTGGAATGAGTGTGGGTGAGATCAGGAGGAGCACTCAGAATGAGAACAATATAAGAACTTGAAATTGAATAACACTGTTGAGACAAAAGAACTGTTCACACCACAGAGCACAGAAAAGTTTCAGGAGGTAAAGACATCTACATGCTTTCTTTCTACAGCTACGGACTGCCTGCCACATGTGTAGCTGATTATAATTTTTTTAAAAAATATTGTTTTATTTATTTCTAGGAGAGAGAGAGACAGCGTGAGCAGGGAGGGTCAGAGAGAGATGGAGACACAGACTGAAACAGCCTCCAGGCTCTGAGCTGACAGCACAGAGCCCGACGCGGGGCTCGAACCCACGAACCGCGAGATCATGACCTAAGCGAAAGTCGGACGCTTAACCGACTAAGCCACCCAGGCGCCCCTGATTATAATTTTTTTAAAATATTATTTTCAGGGCACCTGGGCAGCTCAGTCAGTTAAGGTTCGGACTCTTGATTTTGGCTCGGGTCATGATCTCACAGTGATGAGGTGGAGCCCTATGTGGGGTTCCATGCTGAGGATGAAGCTTGCTTGGGATTTTATCTCTCCCTTTCTCTCTGCTCCTGCCTTGCTCATTCTTTCTCTTTCTTAAAATAAATAAACATTTGAAAATGTAAAACAAATTTTATTTTGATTGTGGCAATACTGGAAATTATCAGGAGTAAATTTCTGATCAAGAAGCACTGTGACCTCAATGAAAGGCATTGTAGTCCTGAGTCATTGCCAACAACATAAACTTTCTGAGTTTCGGTTTCCATACTCATAAAGCAAGGTGGAAATAACTTTCTAATACTCATCTCACGTTTATAATATATGTAACACATTTACCACATGTCTACATAAAAGCAAGGAATCATAAGAAAAAAATCTTAAATCCATAGAGTAGACTATCACAGAAGGAGGCAGAATTTGTGTATTGATAGGAGCTTCCAAATTGATGAAAACATCTATGCACTGGGAGAGTCACATACCTCAAAGCTACAGGGTCAGAAATTCCTGTGCTCTAGACACTTCTGGACGTTGCCCTTTGTACCTCTTCATCTGCCTATCCATCTATACTTTTTATAACAGCAATAATAGCAATGTTTACAATAATAGCAAACATAAGACAATGTCTATGAACATGAACTAGAAATGTCAGATTCAAACTGAATACATGAATTATTCAGATAGCAAGTGAAGACAACACTTATTTCCCAATTCTGAACTCTGAGTTCACTGGAATCAGAGTTATAGTCATATTTGGAGATGATGTCATAACTATGGAAGTGATTAACAGATTTTTTATGATATAAATCATGTTTTAAATTTATCTGGCTACCTCAATGTACATATGAATACCAATGTATGTCAAGGAGGATAGACCCAAAAGCGTACTGTGTTTACTCAGAAGACAACAAAACTTTTGGAGTTGGAGACATATATAAAAGTCTCAGCATAAGCTTAAAAATTTTACTCTGTGACAAAATTTTAAATTTAAATTTTAAACAACATAGGTTCATCCACCTCTGAAAGTACAATCTCATTCATGACAACTAGTGAAATCAAAGACTCCATTAATTAAATCATGTATTAAAAACACTGTATCAGGGCACCCCGGTGGCTCAGTCAGTTGAGTGACTTTTGGTTTTGTCTCAGGCCGTGATCTCACAGTCTCTGTTTCATGAGTTTGAGCCCCGCGTTGAGCTTTCTGCTGGCATCACAGAGCCTGCTTGGTATTCTCTCTCTCGGCCCTTCCCCCATTTGCACTATCTCTGTCTTGTCAAAATGAATCTATAAACTTAAAAAAAAATTTCAATGTAGTATCATAAGCCTCATCACTATAAACAGCCATATAATTTTCTCACCGTTGCATTTTACTAAATTTTAATTAGTAAGGTTATATTCTCAATTATTAACAGATGATTACATATGTTGTTAAACAGTGAAAGTTTTGTAAATATATACTGATTAAAATTCAACTTCCTTGATGTAGGAATTGAACTCATCCAACTCAACTCACTTAAAGTATGTCTACCAAACTAAAGAAAAAAGACTTTCATATATCTATTTTTAGATATTTATTAATATTATTCATACTTACATAAATCTTATTATCAAAACAATGATGATAAATCATGTTCATTTAAGAACAAAAATATTCACAAAGAGTCAGGATATATTTCATTGAATATTAAATTACTGGAAAAGTGTTAAGTCCCGTTCAGAAAGCCTATACTCTCCTAATAAGCATTACATTATGCAATTGAAATTTTGGATAATGAGGGGCTCCTGGGTGGCTCAGTCGGTTGAGCATCCGACTTCGGCTCAGGTCATGATCTCACGATTCGTGGGTTCGGGCCCCGCATCAGGCTCTGTGTGGGCAGCTAGCTCAGAGCCTGGAGTTTGCTTCGGATTCTGTGTCTCCCACTCTCTCTGACCCTCCCCTGCTCACGTTGTCTCTCTCTCTCTCAATCTCAGAAATAAATAGAAATTAAAAAAAATTTGGATAATGATTATTTCTCCAAAGTTTCCACCTAGTTATTGTCTTTCCTCTCTCTTTTTTTTATTCATTTTTTTTTACAAAGAAGTAATTTACTCAAACATGAATAATAAGGTAAAATGACAAGTAATTATGTAATACTTTGAAGCATATTTTTTATAAGCTTACATTCCACTCATCTAATTATCTCAAGAGATATCTCTGTATTTGACTGATGGCTTCCAGCCCCATAAAGTTAGAAACTAGCATATTGAAAAAGTTGTGATTGATTGTGGCCTTGTGAGTTTTTAGCTCTGTAGAAAAGTAACCTATCATTTAGCTGACTTGACTGTCTTACTTGTGCATTCTTTCTTTAATGAGTACTTCAAACACCTATTAATATGATCTCTTGTCTTTCTGCTAGGGCCTTATTACCTTATTAGTAATTTGGGAAAAACTTTGAGCCAAAACCCAAAACAAAATCAAACAAAAAGTATTTCAATATTTTTCATTTACCCATTTTTCTTGTTATCTTCTTTCCCTCCCTAACTCGCCTGTATTTTCTTCTTTCTTTTTTCCCTTATTGGCTGTCTCATATTCATTTGGTATTCTTTGCCTTCAATCCTTTCTTCCTTCCGTCTTCCATTTTATTTTTTTTACATTTACACTTTTTTGACCAAACTGCATTCTAGATTATTACCAATTTTGTAAGCACTGACTATATTTATATCTTATTATAGCTTTATTACAGTGCACCATGATATTCTGCATAAATGTCCTAGTTTTGATAAAATTCAATGTACCTATGTTCTTTTGTTCCCTGTGCTATTGATCTCATATCCTAGATATTATTGCTAAATCTAATATCATAAAACTTCTTCTCTATATATTCTCTTCAAGAGTTTTATTTAGAATTTTTGGAACCTTTAGGGTTAATTTTTGTATATCATATAAGGTAAGGATACAAATTAATCCTTATGCATTTGTATATCCAATTTTTCCAACACTTATGTTGTAAAGACTGACATTTCCCCATTGAATGTCATTGGTACACTATATTATTTTGAGTCACTGAAGTCTCAAATATGGTTTGAAGTTACCTTAGTAAGTAATGTGTCTTATAGTTTATAATGGTGAATCACCCAAAATTATAAATATTTATAGTATAAAATAGTACCCCGAGGTTCTGAAATATGCACTTTACTTTGAGGCTTTGGGTTTGATCATTTAACTGATTTCATTTTCCATTTATTTTTCTGAGATAAGTGAAATTATTGATTATAAACTTCCATCCTATAGATCACACAAAGCTAGATTAATGTGGATTGTGAAATAAGAGAAAAGATATCATACTAAAGTCAATAGTCACTTCTAACTGACACAGACTTAAAAGTCTGTAGTAGTATAAATGGAAAAAGTGCACAACACAGCCGTGTCAATTTATGAAAGGTTACAGTTGTTTGTGTCAAGTGGCTGAGTCTCCCTTTTATAGTTTTGGTTTGCCTGATTTCCAGAACCAGCATATTTTAGAGGTCTCTACTTCTAAGACCTTGATCTGATAGAAATAGTTTCCAACAGACTGGAAGAAAATGCAGGTAACTGACATTTACACAGTAAATTATTTCAACTATTGCTGTTTCTTTAATCACACACTACATGTCTGCCACTTCTAATAACAGCTTGGTGTCTGGCAGACATTCTGCTTTATCTCTGAATTTTGCTGCTTATGTGATCCCTTGTGAATAACTTAGTCTAGTCATTATGTGCATTTTTAGATTTACGCTCACTCTAATTTCATTGCTTACACGTGTCTCTGCTCAAGACTAACTGGCACTGATGCTAGTGCTGGTTAATCTGGTCTAATCTTAGTCTAATCTGACCTATATGTTCCCTTTGCTTCTGTTAGAGTTTCCATAGACCAGGTACCTGTCACATATATTTGTAGAAATTGCTCCTTGGTTCAAAAACAAAATCAGAAATGTTCTTTCTTCTGTCTTTTGCACATTTGTATTGAACATGACTTTGTATTCCTATTTCTGAATTATTTCATTCACTGAATTGATGGTCTCTTATATTTCAGCCTCAGAGTCACCATCTGTGTCTCTATTAGACTTTTTTTCTTTTTCAATTCATTCTCTCTCTCCTATGTTAAATCAATAAACTGTTATGTATTTTATTAATCTGCTTACTTTAACATGGTACTTAATATTCCCTCTTTTTAATTTACAGCTGAAAAAAGATATATATGTATATAAATATTTAATTTACTTATTTACAATATAATGGCTCAACACTCCCATACAACACTGATGCTATAACTTTAACCTCTTTCACTCTAAATTATGAATTGCAATATTCCTTCTATCCTTACCCTATAAAAACTTGCCACCAAATGTTCTATTCAAATTAAAAGAATTTTTGGTTGCATTCCTATACATCAATAATGAAGCAACAGAAAGAGAAATCAAGGAATTGATCCCACTGACAATTGCACCAAAAACCATAAAATACCTATGTATAAACATAACCAAAAAGATGAAAAATCTATACACTGAACACTACAGAAAGCTTATGAAAGAAACTAAAGAAGACACAAAACAATGGAAAAAATATTCCATGCTACTTGATTGGAAGAACAAAATTTGTTAAAATGTCTATACTACCCAAAGCAATCTACATATTCAATGCAATCCCTATCAAAATAACACCAGCATTCTTCACAGAGCTAGAACAAACAATCCTAAAATTTGTATGGAATCAAAAAAGACCCTGAATGACCAAAGCAATCTTGAAAAAGGAAACCAAAGCTGGAGGAATCACATTTTTGCACTTTAAGATGTAATCATCAAGACAGTATGGTCCTGGCACAAAAACAGATACTCAGGTCAATGGAACAGAATTGAGAATCCAGAAATGGACCCACAAACATATGGACAATTAATCTTTCATGAAGCAGGAAAGAATATCCAATGGAATAAAGACAGTCTCTTTAGCAAGTGGTGCTGGGAAAATGGGACAGTGACATGCAGAATAATGAACCTGGACCACTTTCTTACACCATACACAAAAATGTAAGACAGGATGCCATCAAAATCCTAGAGGAGACGCAGGCAAAAATGTCTTTTACCTCAGCCACAGCAACTTCTTACTAAACATGTGTCCAGAGGCAAGGGAAACCAAGCAAAAGTGAACTACTGGGACCTCATAAATAAACAAAACAAACAAAACAAAACAAAACAAAATAAAATAAACAAAACAAAACAAAATAAACAAAACAAAAACTTCTGCACAGCGAAGGAAACAATCAGCAAAACTAAAAGGCAACACTTCTCCAAAGAAGACATCCAGATGGCCAACTGGCACATGAAAAATGTTCAACATCACTCATCATCAGGGAAATACAAATCTAAACCAAAATGAGATACCACCTCATACCTGTCAGAATGGCTAACATTAACAACTCAGGAAATAACAGATGTTGGCGAGGATGTGTGGAAGGAGGGTCTCTTTTGCACTGCTTGTGGGAATGCAAACAGGTACAGCCACTCTGGAAAAAAGTATGAGGGTTCCTCAGAAAAATTAAAAATAGACCTACCCTACCATACAGCAATTGCACTACTAGGTATTTAACCAAGGAATACAGGTGTGCTGTTTCAAGGGGGAGACATGCACCCCAATGTTTATAGCAGCATTATCAACAATAGCCAAAGTATGGAAAGAACACAAATGTCCATCAATGGATCAAGGATAAAGAAATGGGTATACATATATATATACACACACACAATGGAGTATTACTTGGTAATCAAAAAGAATGAAATCTTGTCATTTGCAACTATGTGGAAGGAACTGGAGGGTATTATGCTAAGCAAAGTTAGTCAGTCAAAGAAAGACAAATATCATGACTTCACTCATATGAGGGATTTAAGATAAAAAACAGATGAACATAAGGGAAGGAAGCAAAAATAATATAAAAACAGGGAGAGAGACAAAACATAAAACACTCTTAAATATAGAAAGCAAGCAGAGAGTTACTGGAGGGCTTGGAGGGGGGGGGTTGGCTAAATGGAAAAGGGGCATTAAGGAATCTACTCCTGATATCATTGTTGCACCATATACTAACTAATTTGGATGCATATTAAAAATACATAAATTTTTTAAAAATAATGATTTTTTCTTAAAACTAGGGACTGTATCCTTTGAAGAATCTCTAATACATGTATCTTTCTTATTCAATGATTTAAATACTATATAAGTTTGGGTTTTTAAGCACTCTCTTAGATATTCTTCCTAGATAAATCCACCTACAAATTTATATGTCAATCTGTGTTCAGTATATTCTTCTATTCTAATCCACTTCTTAAAATTAATGCAGTAGTAATATAAAGTTAGCAACAAAATACTTTTTTGGTAGTTGTTAAAGTTCTAACATTTAAGAAAAGAAATAAAAAGTTAACTGATTTTCATAGTAACCATTCTAAGATTATTCTTTAAAAAATGAAGAGAAGTTTTTTTTTTCATTTATAAAACTGATAGATTCACCATTTATATGAAGGGAACTTAAAAAGCTTTTTTATTTTAATTTCTAAAAATATTCTTATAGAAACAAGTATTTTGCAGCAAATATATGTATATACAAATATATAATAGTATATCTAAAGTCACTTCTTAATTGGTTTTTTTGTAAATGTAAGGTTACAGACAGGTGAAAACAGTCAAGATATATTTAGAGAAGTCAAAGACGAATTATTCATCAGTGGACATACCAGACCTATTGGATCAGCATTTACTGGGGGAAGCTCTAAGGCCCAGATTAATCACAGGTGTGTGGGTTTCCAGTTTTTCTCGCATTCCAAGACAGTACACCATATGCAGTGTACATATTATAAGGGAACCAGACTCTTTTAGCTTCATGTTGGGAAGATTAGCCCACCCTTGACATATTAAAGGGCAGGAATTCAAAACTTTTATTATATGGTGTTATAATGAAATGGAATTTGTGGTCTGAGCTGACATCTTAGAATTCTACCAGGCTGGTTAAACTCAGCAATTTGTTGAACCATTTTCCATAGAGTTTTAAGTCACTAAGCTTCCAAGCAGTGCTAGATGCTAGCGTCATACTGACAGATGTAAAATGATGACTGGAATGGGCCCACTGGTAACTCTCTGGGAGTAGGTCGTGTATTGTGTATAAATACACATCAACCAAAAATTAAAAAAATATAAATTTTTACTACTAAATACATAGTAAAATCCAATTAATCTATATGAATAATGCCAAGATAATGATATCAATTTCATAAGATTAAACAAAATTTTCTAATGAATTTCATTAGTTAATAGAAAAATAGATGACAACATGCCATTTTTAATTCTAAAACTTGAAAAACATTTTTCAGTTTACAAGGTTGAGTAATGGCAAAAATTTGTAAAAAGAACGTTTTCTTCCTTGAATGTGGCAGACTGAATTGCCATGATGTTTTTAGAAATCACTTGCTATAGGTACCAAAGCAAGGTTTTTAATACATCAGTTATTTTTTATATGTTTAGTTACTAGCATAGTGGTTTAATCTTAATAATAAGGGGGTAATATATATTTTTATTTTGATATTTTAGATTTCTAAATTTTATAGGCTGGCAATATATACTGGACTGATTGGCATAAAAGGAAGCACTCAGTCTATTTCTTTTAAGAAAAAAGAACTGTATCTAGTTATAAGAAAAACTATCCTGATAAACCCTAGTGACATTAGTAAGAGCTCTTAGAGAGCTGATTAAAGAAACAGAAATGGCCATCAAGTGGCAATAGCACATATGCAAACTTTCTTGTGTGACGCTGGTTTGCATGGAGAAAGATCGTCACAGCACCAAACCACAGCAAGGACCACCACCCAGAGGGTGAGAAGATCAAGGAACTCTGAGCAAGAGGGGGATGGAAAAGGGGCCTTGTGTGTCTAAGTGATGTTACCTGGCAGCACAAGAAGCGTTCTTTGAGTCAGAGACTCTTGAAGGTAGCCATGGTTTGGGGGTCTTTATGACACTCACAGGTCCTAGCTTACCCATGGCTAGAAGATTCTGGGCATAATTTTGTGGGATATGCAGAGCAATCAAGTTCTTAGTGGCTAAAATTTTGTTTATTCACACTTTATTTAAGACAAATACTTGTGTAAAGACTTGGTACCATTGAGCTTTTGAGCTAACAGTTCTCAGTGTGCTGTGAAAAAAATACACAGCTTATATACAGAAGCCATCTTTGGCCATTTATATAACACACTGGAAGTATATCACCTAAAAAAGATGCTGTGTAAAAACTTCATTTGCACTGAAAGAAACACTCTGACCTCACACTAAAGGAAATAAAATTCAAGTGAGAGGCTTTGTTGAATGCACTCAGCAAACCAGCCACAGAGTTTGATCTGTGACAGGGTTCCCTTAATTTAGTGCTGACTCTTCTATCACTATTCTTTCTTCAAACACTGTTAATAAAGTTAATAAGTTTACACAAATATTTCCAAAGCCTAAATTTATAAGTTTGTTCACCTAATTCAATTTCTGATTTTTGAATGCTAAATGCCAGTATCTTTGTGTCATGTAAAGAAAGTAATAATGAATAAAACACAATCTTATTTTCCCCAGACTTCTGAACATGGAAAAAATATTATCAGTTAGCTAACTTTCAATTTTCTCTATGATATAGAGAGATAGATATAAACATACATAGATGGATTTTGCAAAATGTTTAAATTTAGGACAGTAACTTTACGAATAAAAAGGGAAGTTTGTATCTAAATATCATGTATTGATGTGCGTTAGAGATGGTTTAGTAGAAAGAATTCTGAGGTACTAGTTGTCTTTAATGAAATGTGAGTTCTGTTTAATTAATTAAGCAAGGAGGCCATTAGACCAAATTACTTCTTATGCTATGGCAACCTCTGTAAGTAAGACAAAATTTAAACCTATAAATGCCTCCAGGTTACAGAATTAAAATGCTCAGGACAACCAATCACAAACAGGTGTGTTTGTGTTAATCTATAGCCAATTTAAAAAATTGCCTTAGTTTGTTTCTGATTTTTCTCTGTAAAAGTCTCTTCCCAACCTCTATTGCATATCTTCCTAACCACTTCTGGTTTGGCACTGCCCAATATAATTGATTTTTGCTCAAATAAACTCTTAAGAATTTTAATATGCCTCAGATCTTCTTTCACAGTTGCAATACTGGCTCAACCAGTAACACAAAAATTAACATTTTTAGGAAATACTGGTCAATACATTCTAAGTGTAGTAAATCTGACGTTTTTTAACGTCAGTAAATTTGGCATTTTTTTAATGTTTAGAATCGCAAAAAAATAATGAGACTATTTACAACTTGAGGTATTAAATTTATAAAGGCCAGAAATGGGTGAGGGGTTGTATTGCCTTTGTACCCATAAATGTAGATTAATGCATGTTGCATAATCTGTATAAAATAAATTAGTTTAATTGGGTTTTTAATATTCTTATTTATGGTATTTCTTTCAAATTGTATATCTGGTGACATTGTTAGAGAATCTTTATTATGTACTATTACTACTAGTATTACGATAATTTTACACTGATTAATGGTAAAATAAGCATATACAAAAAGCTTTTGCATGTGTACATCTTTCTACAGACCTGTGTTGCTACATAGAATACTATTTAGTTTTAATAGAGAAGGAAAAATTGCTAGAATTCAGCTGAGTGAGCTAGTATATCAAAATTTAACTCAATTTTCTCAAAAAAATTTATAGTACTCAACATTATCCTCCTTGTGAAATATTTATTATAAAAGAAAAATAATCCACTTCACTTTATATGAAAGAGACCATAATATCAATTGCCCATACACTTAATAAAGCTATTTTAAAAAACAAAATTCAACTGACTAGTTTTTGAAGATCTTATTGGCTTTATTTAATCATTACTGAATTGGGCATTATCCTATCTATCAGATAGAAAGGACCCCTGAAGAGATATACGAAATGGAAGGATTTTATGGGCAGAAAGGAGGTGGGAAAAGAGAGTTTATATGAAACCTTTCAGGTTTCAGGAATATAACCTTCTTTTCATCGGGTCACTCCCAAATGTCCTCACTATTTTTGAACAGATAATTCCAGCTTAAATA
>NW_027532838.1:268018-268278 GCF_008692635.1 Crocuta crocuta | reverse complement strand
CCAAATTAAATAGCTAAAGGTTATATTCCTGTCAGAGGCTGAAGCTGCAATTAGTTTAGATATTAAGTCTTAGTTTCCTGACTTGGGGCTTAACACAAGTGACTCTATTTTGGTCCTGCTGTCTTATTTCTTTTTTCTTTTCTTTTCTTTCTTTTTTTTTCTTTTTTCTTTTCTTTTCTTTCTTATATATATATATATATTTTAATGTTTTATTTATTTCTGAGAGAGTGATAGCATGAGCAGGGAAGGTTCAGAGAGAG
>NW_027532838.1:261752-268001 GCF_008692635.1 Crocuta crocuta | reverse complement strand
AGGTGGAGGTGTAGGGGAAGAAAAATAATTTTCATTCTACTTTTCTAGGTTCTTGGCTGAGACCCCTTGTGATATAAGATGAATTAATATAAGAAAACTAGAAGTTAAGATACCCAGGAAAACTGAATAACTCCCAGAAATTGCCCACAAAACCACCTTGAATATCATCTACAGCTATAAACAAAAGAAGATATTGGGGAAGCCAGTACTGGGAGACTATCAGGGAGAGCATAAAAAGTAACAGCTAGGTTGTTACCCTGACTTAGGTCCTTGCCTTCTTCATTGATAAGAGTTTCTAGAGATTTAGTCATCCCCTCAACCAGGTACAGAGAGGGGACACCCTTACAAATGGAGATCTCTCTAATAAATGTAAACACCTCTTATAAAAGAATAACTTCTATTCAGTTTTCAGAGCTTTTCTTGTGTTGCTGTTTTTTTTTAAAAATAATCAATCTAAAATAATCCTTTGTCAAAGAGACATAGTTTAAGGTGGAAAATCCTTATCCTCTTCATAGATAATATATTAACTTGTCTAGAATAACAAACTAGATATTATGTAATATGAGAGTAATGTAAAATTATCATGTTATATCTGAAATAAAAACGTTGGATCTATAAAAAGAAACAGTTATGTATTGCAAGAGATTTAAAAAATGGTAATATGGGGTCCTGGGTCACTCAGTAAGGTTATCATCTGACTTAGGCTCAGGTCATGATCTCACAGTTGATGGGTTTGAGCCCCTCATTGGGCTCTGTGCTGACAGCCCAGAGTCTGGAGCCTGCTACAGATTCTGTTTCCCTCTCTCTCTACCCCTCCTTGGCTCACACTCTGTCTCTCTCTGTCTTTCAAAAATAAATAAAAATGTTAAATTTTTTTTTAAATTAAAAGACACTAATGTGTTGGTTAAAACAATAAACCACTCTTGCTTTTAAACTTGTGCTCTATTTTTCAATTACATAAATTATTTTTAAGTCTTTATAAAATTTTTAGGGCATCCTCCTCCTTGGAACAATATGGTGATGGGTAGGTGTTTTCCTAGAATGGTGGCGATATAAGCTATATTTCTATACATATCCTTGAAAACTATAGAGTTCAAGAAAAAAGAGCAAATAAAACCACACAGAATCCACATCAAAGACGGAAGTAGAAGACAAAATCCAGTGACCTATATGCTCCTATATGTGATAGAACAAGTTTCTGGAGCCAGAGATGCAGACTCAGGAGTCAGAGGCAGAACACAGAATCTGGCACAAAAAAGAAGAGTTATTGTGGTGGGAGGTGCACACAATATCACAAAAGGACAGTCCGACTGAGAGAGGAAAACAATGAGAACAGAAGCAAGACTTAGTAGAGCAGAGCCCTGACTGCTGGGAAATTGAAACAGGTTCTCAAAGGTACCAGTGATCATAGGGGAAATTTGCAATGGCAGTGCTGATAGGGAGGAAAGCAAGTAGAAAGGAGAGGCATACCCTGTTGAGTCTGTGTACACAGTTAAAACAGAAAAAGAATAAAGTAGTAAAAATAAGAGTCCTGTAGTAACAAGAGCATCACAATTCTGAAAACCATAGTTGTTTCGTTAAAAAAAATAAGTTTATTTTTTTTGAGAAAGAGAGAGAGGCAGAGAGAGAGGGAGAGAAAGAATCCCAAGCAAGGTCCACACTGAGAGCGCAGAGCCCAATGCAGGGCTCGAACTCATGAACAGTTAGATCATGACCTGAGCAGAAATTGAGTCAGAGGCTAAGGACTGAACACCCAAGGCACCCCAGAAAACTACAGTTGTCTTAAATGGAATATTTCATCGAAATAAATG
Organism: Crocuta crocuta; assembly: GCF_008692635.1. NCBI lineage: Eukaryota > Metazoa > Chordata > Mammalia > Carnivora > Hyaenidae > Crocuta > Crocuta crocuta. Next base: position 266,190 of record NW_027532838.1, on the reverse strand, counting down.
CGCTTCATTTTACTAACAATAAGAAAATTAGTAAGCTAATGAAATACTTCATATCATTCATAGACCCAAGGGTTACTCCTCTCAAAGCACTTAGCATAATAAACAAAAAAAGTAAAAAATCATACCTGAAAAGTTAATATAAACAATATAGAAAGTGACACAATTTCCACATGGCGAAAATATTAAGCAATCAGGTAAAATTATAAAAAATCTTCAAGATAAACAATACATTTAAATATCTTTAAATTAGCAGTTATAGCTAAGAAATTACATAATGAATCAGCAATTTTAAAAATAAAACAGTAAAATGTGAGAAGAGAATTCAGAAAATTCACTGAAGAAAATCACCAAACCAAAAAAGAAACACAGAATTACTAGTTGGCCAGGAAGTAATAAGTGTTACTATGAAAAAAAGCAAAACAGCGAAGAGAACAAAACAATACAATGTGCTAAGAAAATGAGAAAGTGAAATATTTAGAACCCCTTAAAAATAACCCTAAACCTAACCCTAATGCAATCCAATGTGCAATTAAGTTCTCAAAGAAGAACAAACAAGACAAAGGGATTGAAATAATATAAGACTGTTACTTATGGTTTTTCTCTATATACGGAAAGTTCATTACAGAATTCAGCAAAGTTGCAGGGTACAAAATCAATGTACAGAAATCGGCTGGAATTTTATACACCAACATTGAAACAACAGAAAGAGAAATCAAGAAACTGATCCCATTCACAATTGCACAAAAAACCATAAAATACCTAGGAATAAACCTAACCAAGGATATAAGAGATCTGTATGATGAAAACTGTAATAAACTTATGAAGGAAATTGAAGAAGACACAAAGAAATGGAAAAACATTCCATGCTCATGGATTGGAAGAATAAATATAGTTAAAATGTCATTATTACCCAAAGCAATCTACACACTCAATGCAATCCCAATCAAAATTGTACCAACATTCTTCTCAAAACTAGAGCAAACTATCCTAAAATTGGTATGGAACCACAAAAGACCCCGAATAACCAAAGTAATATTGAAGAAGAAAAACAAAACAGGAGGCATCATCATCCCAGACTTTAGCCTCTACTACAAAGCTGTAGTCATCAAGACAGTATGGTACTGACACAAAAATTGACACATAGACCATGGAATAGAATAGAGAGCTCAGAATTTAACCCACAAATGTATAGCCNTGTGGAGGTTCCTCAAAAATTAACAATAGAACTCCCCTATGAGCCAGCAATAGCACTCCTAGGAATTTATCCAAGGGATACAGGGTTGCTGATGCATAGGGGTATNGGCAGGGGAAGGGGGATGATGGGCATGGAGGAGGGCACTTGTGGGGATGAGCACTGGGTGTTATATGGAAACCAACTTGACAATAAACTATTAAAAAAGGGAAAAAATTAAAAAAAAGAAACAAAAAGAAAGTTTCATTATATAATTAGGAAAATAGTATGTGATCCACAATTTTAGGACATATAAAACTGTTGGACTGTAATTCATAGGGAAAAAAATGCCAAACCTTTAGGCAAAATGATCATGTCACTTTTAAAGAAAATCAGGTGAATAGCAGCTTAGGAATAAGACAGAGTAAGCAGCAAAATAAGACAACAGTGAAATCATATTTTAAGAACCACAAAAACTTATCTTAGAATTCAGACAAGCTGTCATTCAACTATCAAGAATATGAGAATGATTGAGTTTTAAAGAATGTAGAATCAAGTCCTTTCTGAAGAAATCAACTAGAGGTAAAACTTTAGTGAAGAACAATGCTGAGCGATAAACACATTTAATTGGAGTTGTTAGAATCAAATTGGTAACTAAAGGAACCAATAATATTTAAGTTGTATAAGTTTTATAAAAGTAGAAATAATGAAACTGTGAGAATGTAAAATAACCTCATTGATCACATTGGAAATGAGTGAGAATCAAAGATATGCAAAGGTGATAAAATAAAATGTAGACTACCAAATAAATATGAGCCTAAGGATATTACAAAACACATACTACATGATGATTATTTGTACAGAATCAAAATCCTCATAGATTTCAGAATTATTACAAAAAGGCAGATGAAGCACACTATATATAGAAAAATATATTTAACACACACATGAAAGTAATTTAAGATCTCATGAAAATATGAAGCTAAGCATAAAGCATATCAATATTTATAAATGGAGTTTAAGTCTTCTGCTTTTGGATTTGTTCACTAATCAAAATTTAAATTTATTCTTTATAAGATATTTACCTAAAATAGAGAGACCCATCAAGGCTAAAGAGGTGGATAAAATTATAACATGAAAACACAAGCATTAAAAAGTAGGTGTTGCAATATTGATACTAGACAAGATTTCCAAAATCAATTTTTTGAATAAGAGAGTGCATGGGTTTGGAGAGGATTTGGTCTAAGGATATACATGCTCGTGTCCTGCCCCAAACAGCCTATGTATGTAGAAGGTATGGGTAAAGATGAATGGATAGCTAGATCAGATTTAGTTGAAATAAATTGTTTTAAAGTAGTAGATAAGCTGATCTCAGAATTAAACTATAGATTTAACAAAATTCTGAATAAATGTAATATTATTTCTTCATTTCATACCAATTGGTATTATTATAGAAGTACATAATAGTTATCTTAGAAGTGTTAAAGCTTTTAAAGAATGAACATAATAAAAAGTCTATGCATATGTTAAAATTCTAAAGAAGAGAGAAATTGAGGAGATTGGAAAAAAATCCTAATTTTATGGATGATACACATTTGATAATCACAGACGGGATGTATTCTGCATGATTTTTCCCATAAAATGTTACAAATCAAAAATGTTGCTAATACAAAGGGGAGAAATGGGAGGATTTTTATTGCTGTCTGGTCAAATTAGGCTTTGTACTTTCTGAAAGTGATATTCTAAGGCTTTCAGCACTGACTGGTGGATATGCACTTTGAGTATGATTACATCATGCTCAGAAGAACTCGGCACATTTAATACAACTATGAAAAGAAGAATAGTAACAGATAATGAAGCTGTTGGTGGCAGAGTGGGGATGTACTACTGGTAGTGATGGATGGAGCTACTGTCCATGAAGACCATTAGCTTGCTCCATGTAGCTATTCATGCTGCATCACTTCTGCCAGAGAATTGGTTGATCATGGGACTGAAGTGAAAGCAGATGTGTCACTAACATATATTCAGACAACTTATGACTAATGCAGGCAAACAGAATCACATCTAGCCATTTACTGTGGGAGGCTTTGACATAAATTATTTTAAAATATTTTGGTTGTGTTGCCACCTTTATTCCACAACAGGATTATACAGAAGAACTTAATGGGAAGGAAAAACAAAGTGGAGATGAACCTAATTTCTGCAATACATTCTCAGAACCACATAGTGAGTTATATTCTCTGGCTTTGCCCACTTTGGTTCTGTTTAAACTTTTATTTTTGAAAATAATACATATAATATAAAATATATATTATATATAAATATATAATTATAATATATTATATATAAATATATATAAATAATATATAAATATAATATATATAAATATATAATTTGAAAATTATATATACATATATATATATATATAGAAATAACAAATACAAGGTTACATTTAAAATCTAACCCTAAAACCAAGAGCACTCTGTATATGCTGTATGGTAGCCAATTTGACAAATTTATTTTAAAAAATAAAATAGTTCAAATGTTCACCATTTAAAATATTCAGTGAGAATGCCTATGTGTACAAAATCAGTAACATTGTACAGATCATGATCTTTCTCCTGATTTCGGCTGAGTGACATATAAGATCCATCAACAAATGCCTAGTGTATTACATGAACAATTCAGTATGATCTCTTCTAAGGCGTCAAGCAAATATTTAGGAAAAGTAAACAGTATTATCTGTCAACTGCATTTTGCATTTAAATCATTTTTATTTACTCATCATTACAGAAATAAATTACCATTCTATGTTTTGTATGGCCTGATATTCACTGTGTAACACGAAGTAAATTTGATCATGGTTAAATCTTTGTGCATCCATTGCTTGATAATAGATTGAAAACAAGGTTAGATGTGAGGAAACAAAATGTTTATCTTGCATTCACATAAAATCATGCTCCATTTGCTTTTATAATTAATAAGCAGTAATAGTATTTATCATGTTTTAAAATTATATATTATTAATTTTAATTATTTTTTGTTTTCCTTTACATATTTGTGATCAATCAAAAGAGATATTTTCAGTTATCTCTTCCATTTGGTTTCCAATTATTTTCTCCAATTTTAAAAGAAAAATTAAAGGCTTTCTATCTTGATTTAAGATAAAAATTTAACTTCTATGCTTGTGAGAACTATAATAATTATATAAAAATAGTTACATGGTGTCTACTCTTTGCAGTATGGTGAATGTAAATGTTGTTTAGG